>NC_052486.1:14952402-15266949 GCF_009730915.1 Dioscorea cayenensis subsp. rotundata | reverse complement strand
AACCAAGCAAAGCCTTAATGACCTCCATCGCTTGCGCCTCACACGACCCTGAGCCAAGACTCGATCTTTCCACTACACCGCTACCATTCTCAAGTTACACAACCTCCATTCTCAAGCTTCACGACCTCCCACTTGCCCGACGTCGAACTCCACACCGGAAGACAAACCACCGATTGAGACTTTCTATCAAACACCGATGTGCAATGGTCGCACGTGCTCATGCAGATCAAATCCATGGCGAATTCCCTTCGATTCAACACCCTTTTAAAGAATCAAACCCAAGAACCGTGGATCAAATCAAGAAGAGTCAGCGAAAGTGGGACGGTGGAAGAATTGGGGAGGAATGCCCAAATTAGGGTTTTCTTCCCCGACGACAACAGAGAAGAAGATGCCAACGGGCATCTTCTTTGCTTGATCAAAGGCATAAGTTCTCGAGTCATAGTGAGATATATGACATGGCTCGGTGAGGATGATAGGGTTTTCCCGAGTAGCCATGTCACCAATTAGGATTAGAATTTTTTAGGTGACTCGGTGAAATGAAATTAAAGTTGAATGACTGATTTGATACAAATTGAAGTACAACGACCAAGCTGAAAATGAGCATAGTTGGGTGACCTATCCAAAAAATTAACCCTAAAAATAATTAAATACTTCACAAATTTTTCAGAAATAAAAAGAAATAAAAACAATTCTAAAATGGTACAAATGAAAAAGGATTCTATGGAGTATATACATATATTAATAATTTTAAAAATATTTAATAATATATATTCTTTAAAATACATTATTAATATATATATATATATGGGAAAAATTACTATTTACCCCTCGTGAATTTTCAAAAATTCCCAAACAGCCCTTCCAATTTTTGGCAAACGCCAAAACAACCCTTCCGTTATTGTTCAACTTCCCTTTTACCCCCTACCGTTCACTTGAAATGCGACCATATTATGAAATTCCATTTTTGCCCTTGAAAATGGCAGGAAAAAACGGCCACTCACATTATGTCCAACCTTTATACATATAATTTTGCATTTTTTTGTTGCCTTTTGTCAAACAAAGTTTAGAAGGCTCATCACATCTTCTTCTTCTTTTTTTTCTTATTCTCCTCATTTGGTTTGTTATATTTGAATTCTGCCATTTTCTTGATAAGGTGAGAATTTCTTCGATTCGAGGGCTATTGTTCATGGCGCTGACTTCTTGGGAATTGGTGTTAGCTTAGCTGAGATACGTGAGCTATTGGGTCTTGATATTCCCCGTGTCAGGGTGAAGTTTATCACACTCGATGGATATAAAACTGCTTGTCCAATAGAAAATGAGGTTGACTTCCAACGGATGTACCATTGTCGATCTTGTCGAGACAGACGTTGTGCCATTGCCGAATCCTACTGAAAACGAGTTTTTCTCGTTGTAAGATTCTTCTCTTTTATGTTTATCTAGTTGTATAAGTTGATTACCGTTTAACATCACCTGTCTCTGTTTAAATACATTATTTTTATATTTAACAATTGTCTTCTTCGTTTAATTTATTTGTCAGTATTTAACTATTTGCATTACCGTTTAACATTGTAATGTATCATTTAAACATTTTATATCTCTACTTAAAATATTTATCTTTTCCATTTAAACTGAAGTGTTGGCAGGTGGCTAATAGCAAATTTATGGTATCCCGTGCACAAGAATTAATGACGGCATTAAATTTTCTAAAATTTGATACCGTATATATCGGAAGACTCCTTTCTCTTTCTCGTTAATGAGAAAAGCTCGGTCCCCCGTGCGTTTCCTTTTTTTTTCTCAGATCTGAAACTTCACACCATAAATGAGAAGGAAGACCACTTCCCCTGGACACCCCCTCCTCCTCGTCCTCTTCTTCTTCTCAGATAAGTTTTATCTTCATGTGTCCAGGATATTCGTTTAAATGATGTGTCATGATCATCTTCTTCTGGAGAATAAATCACGTAACAAGTTAAACTTTCTTTTCCTGTTCAAGTCAGAAAGCCCGCCTTATTGCCTGAATGCGGAGGATGATGGGTAAGCAATTAAGCGGCCATTTTGACTTGATTAGGACAAGAAAGTTTTCACGCATTGCTTGATTGCGGAGGATTCTCCAGAGAGGGTGACCATGACACATACTTTAAAACAAAATTGATATTTATCACTTGAGAATTGTTCTCATCGTTTAAAAATTTTTCCTTAGTGTGCAAATATTATTGTTTGTGTTTAACTCATAGGATCTTCGCTTCATTCAGATCCACAAGTTAAACTATCTATTCTTGACCAGGTCGAAATGTCCACGTAATTGCCTTAATGCCTGGATTCTCCAGCGGAGGAGGACGGCCATTTCAACTTGGTTAACAAAAGAAAGTTTAATTATCTTTTCACTTATTGCTTGATTGCGGAGGATTCTCTAGAGGGAGGATGACCATGACGAGTAAATATTACTGTTGATCACCAAATTATAGCTAATTATCAGTTTGGGTACCACATTTTAATTTTGTATCAAAATGGTCCCCCATTTTCATTTTGTTTCAAAAAGATCTTTGCCCAAAGGATTCCGGTGAATTTATTCGACGTGGACGCCTGGCAATCCAACGTGGTCACCGGGATTTCCACGCCACATGTCGAGTGGCATGTCCACGTGATTATAATACCACATCGTACCGCCATGTCGCCCCTTCTTCTTCTTCTTCTTCCTCTTCTTCTCATCTCTCAAATCCGAGAATCCACGAGACTTCTTCTCCTTCGTCTTCTTTCTCATTTTCATCTCTCATGTTCAAGAATTATGAGAATATAAAGCCCCTATGACTCGGATCGGGAGATCGGGATCCTGAGAAAGCTCAAAAGAAGGAGAGGAAGGAAATCACATTCGACTACCGTGTTTGTAGGTCGAGGAAGAAAGCCCTATGACTCAGCTGGGAGATCAGGATCCTTGAGAAGAAAGCCCCAACATATAGTAAGTAGTGCTTGACTTATGTTCAAAGTTAGGGTTTTATTTGTATATTTGGGTTTTATAAAAACAAGGTTGCAATATATTGATTTGATTTAGGGGTTTGAAGAAGAGGGGCTATGCTCGAACACCCTAGGTCTCTTTTTTTCTTTTTACCTTTTGCTTTTTTTCATGTATTATTGTGTGTTTATGTCTAGAATTGTTTTTATCACATTGGTTATTAATTTATTGATTACCTTTGATTGTGTATGTTGTTATTTGTTTTTCCCTTTATTTAGATTTCTTTAGTTTTTGTTTGTTACTATCATAGTTGGCTTGTAGTCTTGTTTCACACACACACACACACACACACACACACACACACATATATATATATATATATATATATATATTCCTGGCGATGAAGTTACCTACGTCTCCGTTAGTTACTAAATATTTTCCTTTAGATTACTACAACAAACCCACTAATCTAAATTCCAAATTCAAGCCACTATGCCCTTATAGAATTTTGGTCACCACTCTATGGAAAAAGAGATTCCTATCTAATTCAAATAAAAACTTGCATGAATCGTTATTGTTTTGCTACTTGCTAGCATGAATAGAGTAACCAAACAACTCTATTATAGCAAAATGAACATAAGGCATTTGTTTTCTTTTCATCTTAAGCATCTTAATAGCTCGTTTGTAGAATACTGAGATCAACATGAAAAAGTTTGAATTGTTAATTTTTAATTTCAATCACTTAAATAGATTCATGTTGAAACAAATATTCCTTGTGAACATAAAGGTGCACTAGATGTTGAAAACATGAGAATCCAAGAACAACACAACTATGTCTTAGCATAGTTAGACTAATTGACTACGACATTAAATTAAAAATAAATATACAAGGCATTTGTTTTCTTCCCATCTAAAAACTTAAGATGTAGATTTTAATATTTATTCAAAAGCATGCGATCAACATGCATAACTTGACTCGTTAATTTGAAGAGGTGCTTGCATGTATTAATTTATTAACTTGTATTTGTTCAAGTTTTTAGCATAAACTTTTTTCCCATACTGGGGACTATTGCTAGGTTATCAAAGTGAAAAATAACAACATTAAGAAACTTTTAATTTTTTTCATTAATGTTAAATTTTGCACTAGAGAATACTCGATTTAAGCTAGCCCTCGCCTTTTACTTTCAACGTTTGGTTTATCTTTTGTTTGGCCATCTCGAATAGGAAGAGGTTTCCTTGGAATTGAAAGATATTATTAATTTTTTTCCATGTGTATTTTATTAACATTGTTAAGCAATTGTATTCAATGAAATTGCTTACTTTCTTAATTGTTTCCTTGCTTAATTGTTTATTGTTAAATTTTGGTAATTGCATACTGTTAGAATGGAGATAAAGCTTTCATCTAAGAGATGATAGACCACTATCAACAATTAATTAGTTTTTACATTTGTGTGCCAGCCAAAAACTCTGAATTTTTCACAATTCGAGTGCACCATATGCTTGGTTATGATCACTCCACATTAGTAGGGTTTGTAGACTTTTGTTGCAAAGACAAGATTTCATTTGTAGAAATCTTAAACATGGCCAAACAACTGAGAATAGATGTGGAAGGATGCACATTATGGTGGTTAGATCTCAAGAGCAGCCATGGGCTTGTTGAAATTAAAACTGATTTGGATGTTTTATCAATGGCTTCATCTATAGACTTTACTAGGCTCATCTATATATATATATTAAGGGGAGTAAATCAGAAGATAATAATGTTGTGGACAGCTCTGTTGGACCTAGTAGTAAGTCAGATGTCAAGGGTGCTTTCAAGGAAGTAAAGGTTGATTTTGAAGATGTAGAAGATGATGTACAAGAAGATATAGAAGAGGATGTGGAAGAAAATGAAGAGGTAGAAGCTGACTTGGAAGGTATTTTGAATGGAAATCAAAGTGAGAAAAAAATAGATGATGAGTTATATGATTCAGATTACACCTGTGATAGTGATGCAGAGGATAGACAGGTGGATAATTGTACAATGAATATGCCTGACAATGCATTAGGAGGGGAAATCAAAGATATGGGATGTGAGAAAGATGAAGAATCTTCTTATGTTGCATCGAAGAGTTGCATTATTGTTCTTCCACAGATGAAGAAGATATGGCTCCATTAAGGCCAAATTATGCAAACTTCAATGAAGAATGTGATATGAAGAATCCCCAATTTAAAATTGGGATGAAGTTTAGGAGCTTTGCCAGCTTCAAGGAAGCGCTAGGAAATTATGCCATTAATAACCGCTGTGTGATTAACTTCAAACCTAACAACAAGAAGAAGTGCAAAGCATTTTGCAAGAAGAAATGTCCTTTTTACTTGTGGGCTGCACCTATGGTGAAGGATAAGGATACAATACAAATTAAATCAGGTAATTTGAAGCATGAATGCAATAGAGACCATCACATTAGGCATGTTAATGCAAAGTGGATAGCAAAGAAGTACATGGACCAATTCAGATTAGATCCCTCATGGAAGATCAATGGAATCATTCAGGCTGTGAAGACTAATCAAGAGGTTCACATTAGCAGATTAACAGCTTGGAGGGCTAAGTCCATTGCACTGAAGTAGGTTTTCTTCCTAAATTTTTATTCTAATTGTAAGTTAATGTAGTGTTGCTGACTTTTCCTTGTTCTTATATATCTCTTTGTAAATAGGATGCTGGATGGTGATGAAAAAACTCAAATTACAAGACTATATGACTATAGATTGGAATTGATTAGGACTCACTCTGGATCAACTATGATGTTCAAACGCAATGAAGGTGTCTTCAATGGCATGTATTTATGCTTAGCACCCCTCAAAGCTGGTTTCCTAGCAGGCTGCAGACACATCATATCAGTGGATGGATGCTTTCTCAAGGGACTCTATGGAGGACAACTATTAACAGCAGTTGGAATAGATGCTAATGATGGCATCTACCCTATGGCATGGGCTATGGTGAGTAAGGAAAATCATGAGAATTGGCTGTGGTTTTTGGAATTGCTCACAGGGGACTTGCGAGATAATGACGACGCTTATAAGTGGGCTTTTCATGAGTGACCCGACAAAAGGTACATGCTTAAACCTTTAGTATAATTACTTTATAGTTTTATTATAATTGCTCACTGATGCCACTATCTTTTATTTTTTTATTTTTTTATGTCTTCTTCTTGATTGCTGGCTACTGGTATATGAATAAATTAAAACATAGGGACTTATACCTGCCATTGAACAATTATTCCCTCAAAGTGAACACAGATTTTGTGTAAGACATATTCACACCAATTATAAAAAAAATCATAAGGGAAAATCTCTTAAAGATCAACTTTGGGCTTTGTGTTAGGGCCACCTATATTCCAAAGATTTAATCAAGCAATGGAAGATCCGAAAAGGATGTATGTAGATGCATATAAGTTCTTAAAAATATAGATCCTCATCATCGAGTAGAGTATACTTCCAAACACAGCTCAATTCATGACATGTTATTAAATAACCACGTGAATGTTTTAATAGTAACATCTTAGAGGCAAGAACAAGGGGTGTTATAACCATGAATGAGATGATTAGGACACAACTCATGAAAAAGAATCCAAAAGAAAAAGAGATGCCATAAAAATGTGTCACGTGAACATTGTCCAGAGGTCAGAAAAAAATTAGAAAAAGCTAAAAGCAAACAAGCTTGTTTTTTATAGTACAACATGGTCCGGAGGAGATAAATACCAAGTTTTTGGGTAATGATGGTCAATTTGTAGTTGATGTCAAGGAGAGAAGTTGTACTTGTAGGAGATGGCAACTAATAGGGACTGCCATGTGCTCATGCAATCTCATCCATATTTTTATAACAAAGAGAAACCTCGAGGATTATGTAGACGATTGCTATAAGGTCACCACATTCTTGCAAACATACAATCACTCTCCTAAATCCAACCCAAGATAGTGTTTGTTGGCCTAAAAGTGCTGAAAAACCCAATGATTCCACCCGAGCTAGCAAAACAAGAAGAGAGTAGGAAGCTCATGTTAAGAAGAAAAAGAAGCGGTGATGAAAAATGTTGGATTACTGCAGAATGGAAGGGTAAGTGAAAGTGCACATGCAACATCCGGTGGTGTCCAAGGCCATAACAAGAAATATCATGGGTTGCGTGTATGCCCACATTGGTTCCTTTGTCTCCGTTATATCTAGTGAATGTTTTGTATATTGACAATTTGTATTTCTATTAATTTTCGGGAAAACAATAGAAGGAAACTACACAGGAGGTTGAACAAATAGTTGGAGAAGCAAATGTTTATGATGTAAGTTTTATCCATTGATTAAATATAGGATCATTTCGGAATAGTTGCTAATCTAAACAAAACTTTATTGGTTTCTATCGTCTATGTTAGGGATGACACAAATTGCCCTAATGGAAGCAATTGACCCTCGGGGTTCTTGGTGAACATTTTGCATATGTATGATTACTTTCTTTCTTTTTTTTAATTACAACCTCAACCTCTTTTGAGAAGCAAATGTTAATGGCTATTATTGTTGCTTGTGCTATTTATATTTAAAAATTATAGTTGCTAGAGTTGATCTTCTAAGCAAGAAGATTGGAAATGAGGAACCTCAGAGTCGAGAGTAATGTTTCGTAATCGATGTCATGGTATGTATAGTATAAGAAACGTAACAATGAACACTCATTGCTTGAACTCGAACCATGTATAACTCACTGCAGATGGTTAATATCTCCGTGCAAGCTTTTCCTGGTTTAGCACCTGAAATTCAGACTAAGGTAAGAAGGACAAAATTAGACACTAGAGGTGGAAAAAAGGATAAACTCAATGAAAATAGGAGCAAAGATGTACATGATGCAAGAGACACAACCTCAACAAAGAGGCCCCCTCCAAATTTAATGATACCTTCCTTGTTGTCACAAATGAAGAACAAATGCATTGAAGATAGGAGCAGGGGAAGAAATTTGTGCAAAGAAGAAAAATATGGGTTCCACTCGGGTTCTTCATATGGAAAGAACCAATGAAACTTTGTTGTATTTTTCTTTTTAGAGACATAAAAACTAGCTTATGTGCTTGTTGTTTTTGTATAGCCATGTTTTGGTCTAACTATGGCTAATTTTGTATAAATGGCTAAATTATAAGAACAAACTTATTGTAGATCTTTTGTAAATTTTATCCGAACAATGAATTCACAGTATTCGATGGGAAGGAACTCTTTTAAACTACTACTTGTACATTGCATTGCTTTTGTGGTATTTGTGTATATACATAGGATAAATTTCTTTTTGTTGTTTTTTTATCAACACTAGGTGTCTGTTAATTTTTCAATCAACAATTACGAGTAAATAGATACGATTAGTGTTATTATGTATATTTGTATTGATTATTTTTGCGTGTTTTTATTTTGTGCTCTTAAATTTCAGTAGTTACTATGTTTATATGAAGACATTAATATAAATTTTAATGTCTCTCGTAACAACTTCACAACATTCTCACTTTGAAAAAGAAAAAGTCATAGAAATAATTAGGATATTATCGGATCATTAATTTTTGCTAAAAGGATATCAACTACATTGAAGTAATTTTACAGAAAAATAGGCCCAATGAGCAAAAGTAAATGCAAAAACAATATAAATGATATATAAATGATATTGAGACATCTTCATAACTTTGATTTGTGATTATTTGCTTGTAACTCCCACTCGAATCAAAAGCAAGCTATGAATACATAAATCGAAAACCTAATGAAAAACCAAGCTTTGAATACAAGCTCGAGTATCACAAATCGCTACTTTTCATACTGGGATCACACCCTCATAGAGCACTCACAGCTCAACATGCTCGATTATCAAGATTCTCGAATGTGAGGAAGAAGAAGGAGCGTAAGGATTTGGATTCTCGTGGACTCGGATTCTCGATTTGAGAGATGAAAAATGAGAAAGAAGACGAAGGAGAAGAAGTCTCGTGATTCTCGGATTTGAGAGATGATAAGAAAAAGGAAGAAGAAGAAGGGAGTCGACATGGCGGTCGATGTGGTATTATAATCCACGTGGACATGCCACTCGACATGTGACGTGGAAAATCCGCAACCACGCTGGATTGCCGCATCCACGCCGGAATAAATTCACTCGGAATCCTTTGGGTAGCATCTTTAAGAAACAAAATGAAAATGGGGGACCATTTTGATACAAATTAAAAATGTGGTACCCAAACCGATAATTGGCTATAATTTGGTGATCACATGTAATATTTACCCCGACCATGACACATCGATTATATTTAAACCGTTTAACTTCCTTTTTAACTCGCTCGTGTTCTACGTTGTATAGATTCAAGTTAATGCGCATGTTATGCAATCGCCAGTGAGCATTCAAAAAGTATGTATACTTGTTGAGGAAAGCAAAAATTTTTAATAGACGAACTAGGATCGACTCACAAGTGTCCGATGCCAATGAAGACATTGTAAATGTTGTGGATGTTGTAAATGTTATAAATATTTTATTTGAAATGAAACAAATGTATTCGAGTGTGAACTTTTGATATTTAATCAGAGGCCATTGTAAATGTTTGAATAATTTAAATGAAACAAACTTATTTGAGTGTGAACTTTTGATATTTAAACATTTTTAGAAACAAAAAACGGCATTGTAAACAAACAAAATGTTAAACAAAATCGCCTTACTATTTAAACAGTGACAACGGTTTAAACAAAAAAAATAAATATGTTTAAATGATATACAAATTATTTAAATATGAACCGATAGTTTAAAGAATATATATAATTATTTAAATGTAAAAAGGTTGATGTTTAAACAGAGACCCATGAGATACCAAAAAGGATTGATGGAATGTCTGTAACACAATGTTTTGGAAAAATATCCATCTTCAACACGATGTCGTAGAAAGCATTTTATTTAAACAATCACATATTTTTAAAACAGTTAAATAAAAATATTTAAACGGTTTACATATTGGTTTAAACGACATAATGTCAGTAACAACATTCAATTTAAACAGTGAACAAGCAAGCTGCTCAAGTGTTCTCTTCATGGAGGCTCTGTTAGTGAACCAATGTCAGTAACAACATTCAATTTAAACAATAACATATATTGTTAAACAGTTAAATGATAATATTTAAATGGTTTACATATTTGTTTAAACTATATAAAATGGTTTTAAATAGTGAACCAATATGTTAAACACTAAATCATATTTGTTAAACATTTAAGATTGATATTTAAACAGAGAGAGAGTCATGAAGAAGAACTACGAGCCAAGGAGCCACTAATGTTGTCTCTAGGGATTAACCCTTATCGGTCACTTCAAGTGGGTCCATGTAATGAAATACCTTTTTCGTCCTTTAAAATAGTGGGAAAAATACCGCCCAATCACATCATATCTGACTTTATGCATACAATTGTGTACTTTTTTGTGAAACACATTTTAGAAGGCTCTTTACATCATCTACTTTTCCTTCTTCTTCTTCTTCTTCTTCTTCTTCTTCTTCTTCTTCTCATCTGGTTTGTTCGATTTGAGTTCAATAGTTATATTATGGATAGTTTTTGTGGTATTGCTAGATACAACGGGGAGGGAAAAGTGCTAATATTCATGGCGTTGACTTCTTGGGAGTCGGTGTTAGCTGAGATATGTGAGCGATGGGGTCTCGATGTTTCCCGTGTGAGGGTGAAGTTTATCACACCCGACGGGTATAAAATGGCTTGTCCAATAGAAAATGATGTCGACTTCCAGCGGATGTGTCACGTTTACTCGATCTTCAAATGCTCTGTAGTCGATCTTGTTTGGAGAAAGACGATGTGGCATTGTCAAATCCTACTGAAAATGAGTTTTTCTCATTGTAAGATTATTCTCTTTTATGTTTATCTAGTTGTATAAGTTCATTACGGTTTAACTTTGATAAGCTCTGTTTAAATATATTCTGTTTGCATTTAAATTTTATCTTCATCGTGTAACTATTTGACTTAACGTTTAAATTATGATTTTATCATTTAAGCACATTATATCTCTGTTTAACTTATGGATAATTTCGTTTAAACTGAAGTGTTGCAGGAATTCAGATTCTGCGAGCGCTTCCAGTCAACCCCATGGAGAACCTGACGGTGTGGGATGCCTTCCTTCCTCGTCAGATCATTTTGAAGTGTTATCGTTGGATATCGGATAATGTTTTGAAGGCGTTGAACATTTCAGGGACGCACTTCAAAATTTTGCAATCAAACGGAATTTCGACTTCAAATTCATAAAAAACGAGAAACAACGGGTGGCTATGGAATGCACTGCTGTTGGTTGTGAATGGCGCCTTCATACATCAAAAGAATATAATAAAAATACTTTCAGAATAAAGACAATCAACCCATCACACACTTGCGGTACTGGAGTGGGATCGGCCTCACACTCGAAAGCGTCCAAAAAATGGGTAAGCGCATAAATAATTCAGAAACTCAAAGACCGATCTTTGTACAAAGCCATCGACATTCAGAAGGATATATTGCGGGAACATGGTGTCCACATTCAATATAAGCAGGCTGGGTTGGGAAAAGAGCATGCCCGGGTGGTGCTCGACGGCAGCAACATCTCCAGCTACGATTTGTTGCTTTGGTACGTAGATAAGGTGATTGAGACAAACCCCGACAGCATTACGATTGTGAAAAGAGACGGTGACCGATTTAAACATACATTCTTTTCTTTCGGAGTGTGTATTATCAGATTAAAGAAAGATTGCAGGCCGCTGCTGTTTGTCGATGGTACCCACCTCCTTGGAAAGTATCGGGGTACTCTATTGGGTGCTACAGGCAAAGATGGAAATAATGGTTTCCTCCATGTCGCCTTCGGTATTGTCGACAACGAGACCGATGCCAAATGGACTTGGTTCATATCCAAGTTAGGTGATGCTTTATACGAGTAAGGAGATTATCATGAGATAATTACATTCGCTCCCGCATGGTCCAAGGGCCTTGTGAACACTATTGCGAGAGTCTTCCTTTCTTCCCCACATGCATATTGTCTTCGACACTTGGAGGCCAATTTCATTAAAGCCAACGTCAGACTAAGGAAGGCATTGAGAGAGGAGTGCTGGTCTACATACTTTCGTATTGCGTGGGCATTCACCGCTAAAGATTTCGATGATACCGTGAATGAACTGCAGGCCACATCACCCGAAGCCTATCACTGGTTGATTCATAAATCGGATATGGCACATTGGTCGAATTATCTGTTCAAAGGCGAACGTTGGGGTGAGATGTATTCAAATGTCGCGGAGTCATTCAATGCTTGGATCAAAGAAGCTCGGCATTTGCAGGTAATGAAGATGGTCGACTCCATAAGGTATTTGAATGTTCATTTTCACTTAAGAATTTGTATTATCCTTTAAAATAGTTTTTAAAAATTCAAATATCTTTTTCTGTGTTTAACCATCGACATCATTGTTTAATTTATGATAATACTGTTTAATAAAGTGTGTTTATGTTTAACTATCAATGTCTTCGCTTAACCTTGTCTGAGATTTGTGTTGTATGCTGTACAAGTTCAAGTTGATGAGCACGTTATGTAACCGCCGTGAGCAAGTGAACAAATGGGAGACCTACTTGTGCCCGGACATACATTCGAAGGTGGAGATACTTGTTGAGGATAGCTGAAATCTTCGTGTTTGTTATTGTGTCGATGATCGTTATAAAGTGATTGACTAGTGCAGCTACTCTGTAGATCTTGCCATCAGAACATGCTCATGTCGCAGGTGGCAAGTTTATGGTATCCCGTGCAAACACGCTTGCGCTGCAATAATGTAGACAGACATCAACGTTCATTGATTTATTAGCGGCTACTTCACCGTCGACAATTACAAACTGGCATATAAGGAAGCTATATTTCCTATACCATACGATGACAAGCCTACGGACGAAAATCGTGAACTGCATCTGCGACCGCCTGTGAAGAGAAGGCAACTTGGCCGTCCTAGGCGAAAGAGGATCGAGTCATAAGCCTTTGAGGTCCGTGAGTTACGTTGCAGCCGCTACCACGGCTCCGGTCACAATCGTAGATCTTGCAATGAAACTGTCACCGACTAGCCATTGTAAAACAATGACATTGACAGTTAAACAATGAAAGTGCAAGTTAAACAATGATATTGGAAGGTTAAAAAAAGAGTCAAGTATATAAATATAGATACATGTAAATTTACATTGACAAAATTTGTCATGTTCTTCGAAAACAATGAATTGAATTTAAACTAGTTTACATTTGAAATTAAGACAACGTATTCTTTGAACCCACTTTCAAACACTCCCCTTTGGCAGTGATGCCAGCTGCCCTCCACTCCTTAAGTATGCGGGAAACATACTTTAATCGCAGATAAGGGGCGTCCGTCTGCGGTAGCCGTAGCTTCTCATTGGTGAGTAACTGCTCGATAAAAAGCATCACATAGACGGCGCAGTCGACACTTCCTTGTTTCTATATTGGGGTTTCAGTATCGTGAACAAGTGGTTACTTTGTGGTCGCCGACTCGCCGAACTCCATGTCGATACAAAGGTCTAATAGGTTCCGCTATGGAGATATACAAGTTGATATTAGAATACCGATTATTTACCAAACACTATTACTCAAACACAAATTATTAAAGCACTTACCATTTCTAGCGCGTCTTTATCATATTCCTTGCTTTGGCATGAAGAATAATGCATGTATTCCTGTTTGTCATTGTCAAGGATGACGACATGGAAGTGGCCATTCATAATTATCGGGAGGATGACAATTTCAACATCATGCACGTTGTACCCGGCATCTCCGATCATAGCCATAGTGGTATCTGTGCATCTTTCTGCATTGACATAAACATCGCTAGTGGTGGTGTGATGGAGGTGCGCTTCTTATAACAATATGGCACTATCATCAGCAAATTTTGGATTATACATACGAAAGCGTCCATCACATCATCTGCGACCATCTCCTTCCCCTCAAACAGATCGAATAACCTGGACCGTGTGAGGGGTCGATGAGTCATTCTTCCACACGACAAGTCATCGCCATTAAACGAGTATGTAGATACGTAAAGCAATATTGTAAATATTTAACTGATACATTAACCGTTTAAATTCTATGTCGAATATTTAAATGTTAACTATATAAATTAAATGGTAACATATAATAGTTTTAAATTCTATCTGGAATAGTTAAAGCGTTAAATATATAACTTAAAGGGTAACATGTAATAGTTTAAACAATATTATAAAAAAACTTCAAACTTACTTGTCCATAGGGGCGATTAAGGAAGATCCTTATCAACTCCTGTTCGTACTTGTTGAGGCGCGATTGGCCAACGTATTTTTTCTTCTTTGGAATAAAGACTTTCCGAACTTCTTCTAATTTTTTATTGGCATTGATCTTCTCTCTCATCACCATTTCGGTGGCATTCCCTTAACCCTCGTCAACAGCTATTTTGGGATCATCATGCGGCACTCGTTGTTGACGAGTTATCGATGTTTAGCACCGAGCATCATCTTCCTTCGATGCGGGCACGGCGGCAGAGATCAAAGCGGAGACATATCCTTACATGATTTTTTTGTTGTTGTGGGATTGTGTCCGCCTCGATACTGGGTCATTGTCGGCCGTTGGTTCCACCGTGACTATGATTTCGTTGACAATAGAGTCAACGACCTTCTCAACCGTAGCCACGACAACAACATCAATGGGAGACACAATGTTAGCTGGTTCTTGTTCTTCGTGATTGTGTCCATCTTTGATGCCGCATCTGTCACCGCCCTGCTCCACCGAGTTCATGATTTTATTAACGACAGAGTCATTGATCTTTTCAACCACGGTAATGGCAACATCATCTGCGATCTCCTCCACCGTGACGACCATGTCATCAACGGTAACACCATTGGCCGCTGATAGTACTGCTATTGTTTCATCATCAGTCGGCGGTGGAGACGGAGGCATTATTGTTTTCCTCTTTTTCGCAAGCCTCTTTGAATGAGGCCGTTTTCGAATGGCCTCCCCGATGATGTCGTCGTTGTTGAATTCCAACGCCGTCCGTCTGTGGTGCTTCATTTGTTCGGAGGAACGGGCGCAATCGATTGTGATCGGCCTTCCAATCCTCTACCGAGCGACGAGCCGAGGGAACTCGGTCATCAATATCTCGGCAAGCTGCGAGAAGAGTTGCGAGTGACATCCTCGCCTAATGTCGTCGGGAGCGCCGCCACGGTCGGGGCCGCCACAAAGCGGGGACCGTCGATGTCGTCGTTGGTGGGGGTGTCGCAATCGTGGGGTAGGGGAGAGCTTCTCGATGTCGAGGAATGCGTGAGCGTTTTGAGGTCGGAAGTAGGAGAACGACGTCGAGCCCGCATGCGGAAGAGGTTGCCCTTTCATCTTGCCTTCGAGCAAGTAGTTCGAAAGCAATAGCATCCAACCAACGGTTGGCCCCTAACAAATATATCTTCATCAGCATTCGATAAAACCAAACTCAGGAAACTAACATGTGTAAACTAAACAATTTAGCTGAAATCGTTCGAGTTTAAACAATAAAAAAACTATAGTTAAACATTGAACTTATATATTTAAACATTATAGCATAAGCGTAAAAGTTTTAAATATTGAAGAATACTTTTTAAATGGTAAATGAACAAAGTTAAATGGTAAATAATATGTTTAAACATTAACGTCTCATCGTTAAACACATTGTTCATGATTTATTATTTTTTTACAAGTGACTAGTTAGCTCTTAAACCGTAATTTGGATATTTAAACAATGACATTGACATTTAAACAATGAAACTTAAAATTAAACAATGAAAATGCAAGTTAAACAATGATACTGGAAGGTTAAAAAAAGAGTCAAATATATAAATATAGATACATGTAAATTTTCATTAACAAAATTGTCATGTTCTTCGAAAACAATGAATTGAATTTAAACTGGTTTACATTTGAAACTAAGACAACGTATTCTTTGAACCCACTTTCAAACACTCCCTTTTGGCAGTGATGCCAACTGCCCTCCACTCCTTAAGTATGCGGGAAACATACTTTAATCGCAGTATAAGGGATGTCCATCTGCAGTAGCCGTAGCTTCTCATCGGTGAGTAATCGCTCGATAAACCGCATCACATAGAGCAGTAGCGATCGACACTTCCTTATTTACGTCAGTGGGGTTTCGATGTCGTGAACAAGTGGGTACTGCGGTCGTCGACTCACCGAACTCAATGTCGATACAAAGGTCTAATAGGTTCCGCTATGGAGGTATACAAGTTGATATTAGAAATACCGATTATTTACCAAACACTATTACTCAAACACAAATTATTAAAGCACTTACCATTTCTAGCGGTGTTTATTGTATTCCTTGCTTTTGGCATGAAGAATAATGCATATATTCTTATTTGTTATTGTCAAGGATGACGACATGGAAGTGACCATTCATAATTATCGGGAGGATGACAATTTGAATATCATGCAAGTTACGCGCAGTATCTCCGATCATAGCCATAGTGATATCATCGTCGTCTCTTCGCATTGACATAAGCGAGCGCCGATGATCGTGTGATGGAGGCGCTTCTTATATCGATATGGCACTATGTTCACGTAATTTTGGATTATACATACGAAAGCGTCCATCATATTGTTTGCGACCATCTCCTTCCCCTCAAGCGGATCAAATAGCCTCGGACCGTGTGGTGCCGTGAGTCATTCTTCCACAGCGATAGTGTTGCGTGTTAAAGCGATAGATGAGATACGTAAACAATATTATAAATATTTAACTGATACATCAATGGTTTAAATTCTATGTGGAATATTTAAACGTTAACTATATAAATTAAATGGTAACACATAATAGTTTAATTTCTATCTGGAATATTTAAACGTTAAATATATAACTTAAATGGTAACATGTAATAGTTTAAATGTTATGTGGGATATTTAAACATTAACTATATAACTTAAAGGGTAACATGTAATAGTTTAAACAATACTATAAAAACTTCAAACTTACTTGTCCATAGGGCAGCTGAGGAAGATCCTTATCAACTCCAATTCAGTACTTGTTGAGGCGTGATTGCCAGCGTATTTTTTTTTCTTCGAATAAAAGACTTTCCAAACTTCTTCTAATTTTTTTGATTGGTAATGTTCTTCTCTCTCGTCGCCATTTCGAGCATTCCCTTGACCCTCGATCAACGATTTGTTTTGGGATCATCATGCGGCTCATTGTTGTTGACGGTTGTCGGTGTTTAGCACTAGCATCATCTTCCTTCGATGCGGCGCGGCAGGCGACGATCAAGCGGAGACATATCCTTACATGATTTTTTTGTTGTTGTGGGATTGTGTGCGCCTTCGATGCGATCTTGTCGGCCGTTGGTTCCACCAGTGACTATGATTTCGTTGACAATAAAGTCAGCGACCTTCTCAACCGTAGCCACGACAACAACATCAATGGGAGACACAATGTTAGCTGGTTCTTGTTCTTCAGGGATTGTGTCCATCTTTGATGCCGCACTGTCAGCCGCCCGTTCCACCGAGTTCATGATTTTTGTTAACGACGAGTCAGTTGATCTTTTTCAACCCAGCAATGGCAACATCATCTGCGATCTCCTCCACCGTGATGACCATGTCATCAACGGTAACACCATCGGCCCGATGATCATCGCTATTGTTTCATCATCATCTGCGGTGGAGCAGAGGCATTATTGTTTTTCCTCTTTTTCGCAAGCCTCTTCGAATGAGGCCGTTTTCGAATGGCCTCTCTAATGACGTCGTCGTCGTCGAAATTCGACGCCGCGTCCGATCCGGTGCTTCATTTGTTTGGAGGGACAACGCAGTCGATTGTGACCGGCCTTCCAATGCCTCAACCCAAGCGACAAGCCGAGGGAACTCGGTCATCAATATCTAGCAAGCCTACAGAAGAGTTGTAGTGACATCCCTCGCCTAGTGCTTTGTCGGGTCCCGCCACGATGCGGGGACTGTCGATGTCAGTCGTCGAGTGGGGTGTTCAATCGGCGGGGGTAGGGGAGGGATTCTCCCGGCGTCGAGGAATGCGTGCGGCGTTTTTGGATGGAAGTAGGAGAATGGCGTCGAGCGCCACGCGGAAGAGGTTGTCCTCTCATC
The DNA here is from genome assembly GCF_009730915.1 of Dioscorea cayenensis subsp. rotundata. Lineage (NCBI taxonomy): Eukaryota > Viridiplantae > Streptophyta > Magnoliopsida > Dioscoreales > Dioscoreaceae > Dioscorea > Dioscorea cayenensis. Next base: position 15,248,888 of record NC_052486.1, on the reverse strand, counting down.
TTGCCTTCGAGTAAGTGGTTCTTGAGCAATAGCATCTAACCGACGGTTGGCCCGAACAAATATATCTTCATGAGCATTCACCGGAACCATTTCAGAAACTAACATGTGTAAACCAAACAATCTTAGCTGAAAATCATTCAGTTTAAACAATAAAAACTATAGTTAAACATTGAACTTATATATTTAAACATTATAGCATAAACGTAAACAAAGAACAAAAGTTTTAAACAGTGAAAAATAATTTTTAAACGGTAAATGAACAAAGTTAAAAGGTAAATAATATGTTTAAACATTAACGTCTACTGTTAAACACATTGTTCATTATTTATTACCTCTTTTCCTTCGAGAGATGACAAACTGGTTTCTATCGTCTCTTGCTTCCGGTAAGTATTTTCACCGTAGCACAGCATCCTTGGGATCTTGCAGAAACGGACTTTCTTTCCGGTTCCGGTCAGCTCGTAAAACCACATGTTAAGCGTGATTATGCAACCCTTAATATACCCTTTGTTAGTCTTCTTCCCCGTGCATCTAGCTTGCACTCGAGCGGTCGCTGTGGAATGTCCTCCATAAGCCACTTGTGCGTCGCCTCGAGCCCATGCGTATCGCCCCATGCCAGGTAGATCATCGACATAATCAATGATCCAGTTAGGAACCGAGTAGGAGGTATTTAGGAAGAGGATTGTACTCATGAGGTACACCATCGAGTGTTTTGCAAAAAATTTCTTTCTTCTTCCCTTTCGTCCAACGAGTTCTCTGAAGAGTACTCCCGATGGAGTCTCGTGTCTCTCGTGAGGTTTTGGATAAATAACTCTCTTCGAAAAGTCGAGTGTGTTTTTCTTCTTCGAAACACGATCGCGTCTCCATCGCAACGCAGACCAAGAACGAGGGTCACATCTTGCGGGCCCTCGAAAGTCGAGCATGCTTTCCCCGATCCCTGAATTTATTGGTATAGCTATCGCATCTTTTGCAACAGAGAATCAAGAAGGGATCCGCTCTTGGAATACGACTTCCAACTCCAAGAATCGTCGTAAACGGTGTCCTTCGGATGATCTTCCCGATGTCGAGGATCATGTGAACTTTCAATTCGACCCTACGGTCTCCACTCACCGATGTCAAATAGCATCGCCCATTAACTAGATCGACCGCCATAATCACAAGCTGCAGACAATAACAACACATTTAGGCGACCAGTATTCACAAATTGTTAGTCGGAAATATAAGTTGTTAAAGCGGTAAACTCTCGATTCTTAGCAGTGATATCACTTGTTAAACAGAGACCTATATTATTAAATAGGGATACTAATATTTAAACGGAGACGACAAAAACTTAAACGATAAAAAGCGCATCCTTTAAAACGGAGACCCTCATTTGTACAATCGCAACCATATCAATTGAAAGGGGAAACGTACATTATAAACATTAAACAAATCACACAATCGAAAAAAACTATTTCGATCGTGTACACGCATCGAAAATGTAAAACAAAACAAAACCCTAGCCGAGAAATCTCCCTGCAGACTAACAAAACCCTAGCCGATAAATCCCCTATAGGCTTCAATGTCTTCAAGTAAAAGCAAAATCACAAAACAAACCCCGAAAAATGTTTCTTTGTAACAGAATAGTTAACATAAAACCATAATCAATATCTTAAATTGCAAACGGATGAAATCTCTGAATACTTGCAGTGGGACTTCTCCTTCGAGACACCGTGGAAAAGGAAAAAGTTCGAATTTTCTGAGAGGATGTGCTGCAAAAATGGCTGGAGACGCGAGTTGAGAGAAGACAAGCAAACGGATCAAATGGGTCAGAGCTCTAAGAAAACCCCCCACTTCCTCTCACATCACCGAAATGACTGCAATCACGACTTCCCGCAAAGGCATTTCCGTCCATAAAATTTAAAAAATCACTCAGTTAACCACTGCTACATATTTTGGGGTTTCAAAAATCATGGAGTGTAAAAGGAGGGGTTTTGGGATTGCAAAATTAGAAGGGTTTTTGGCAATATTGCAAACTTAGGGGTTTTTGCATATATCCATATATATATATTTTTTTAAAAAAGTGATTTAGATTATTGAAATGAGAATTGGGTTCTTTAACCTTTCCACTTTTGGCCTTCTTCGCCTTCTCCTCATTCAACCGTTGACCTTCTTCCTTTCTGATGGCAGTTCCCAGCTTCGTTCTCTGGCTGCACGGCCGTGGAGTCTCCGGGCCTGCGAATGAGCACATCAGCACCTACTTCTCATCCCCTGAGTTCAAGAACACGCGCTGGTCCTTCCCCTCCGCCCCTCATATCCCCGTCACTTGCAACTGTGAGTGTAACTCCTCCTATTTCCTTGATTTTGATGAAATGCGGTTGGTTTTGTAGCTGATTTAGTGTTTGTCTAAGGTTTTCAAATGCTTCACTTTGCTGTCATGGAATTATATTTATCTTTTAGTAATGAACATATGTGATAAATTTACTTTTTTTCTGTCTTGTTAGTATCTTGAATGAAAAAAACTGTGTGTGTGTGTGTTTTTCCTTTATGTTAGTGTTTATAGATGCACTTGAATTTAGTAGGTTTGGTGCTTGATTTTTTTAAGGGTTGTGTGTTTGCTTGCCATATTTTTTTGTTGTCACTTGAGTTTGCTTCTCAAAAAAATTAAATATACGATCATATTATTACTTTTAGGTATCACTTAAATCTTTGTTAAGTTATTGTTCATATGCACGATTAAAGAAATAGTATTGAGTATGACCCTTCTTTTTCTGCCATAAAAAAATCTCTTGGAAAAATTAGAGAATGCTTCTCAGTTTTACAAGTAAATGCAAAAGAAGATCTTTCTTCTTATGCTTGATGACCATTATATGTCTTATTTGGATTGTTAATTTGTTATATATAACAATTGAATTGTTATGTACAACTATTATATGTAACAGTTGAATTACTGCATTAAACCATTTGCTGTGGAAAAAGAAGACTTTATATATATATATATATATATATATATATTTTGTAAAATTGAGTGGCCTTTTTGACAAAAGAGGTATTTTTGAATTTTGGCCCAACAAATGTGCCGATCCATACTTATCTCAAAGAAATATTAGTTGTTTGAGCAAGCTTAATATATAAAAAGAATTAATTTAGTTGATTTTGGCAATCCTCAACTGGACTTTTTAAATATATATATATATATATATTTATCCATACTTATCTATTTTTAAGACATAACATAAGTGTTAGATGGTACTTATGGGTTTTGAAAAATTATTAAGAGTTGAGGATACCTAGATATGGTCGAGCCATGCTTAATGGAAAGGGTGGACATTGGTCAAATCTCCTGGTTTCAAGTAATTCTCTGGATCAATAATTTGGAAATGACCTAGTTAAAGAATTACTTTGTACTTATATTTTTGTGGAATTGAGACTGAAAAAAACTTATAGAAAAAAATTTATATGCAATTTTTAATATTTAGGGCTTTTTTTGACAATTACATAGGGCCCTAATAAGTTCTCAAACGATGTTCTTAATGGCTGAGGTCTAATTAGGCGTTCTATTTGGGGGAGCTTGTCTCTGTTATTTGCTATTATCTACCTAAATATATTCAGTAAATGTTGGTATTTCCTAATATCTATGGCATGTGCCTGTCTCTTATTTTATACGTAAAGTAAGATATAATCAAATTTTGGTCCAATTCCATGGCAATCTTCCTATTGCTATCCCAGAAATTCAATTTAGGCTCATAAATGAATCTACATTCTCTCTTTGGTCTCCATACTTCATGTACCGATGTAAATGAGGTTTTATTTCTTCCGGCAAATGGTGCATCTCTATTTTGTCAAGTACTCCTTACTTGGTTGTAGTTATTACTTATTAGTGGCTACATTCCTGTTTCTGATTATTAGTGATGATATGGTTCTATATGTGAGTTTACAATTTCCAATTTGAGAAAAATTCATTGGGGTAAGATGACAAATTTCTGCTTTAACTGTGTTCTGGCTTCTATGAAAGCAACAAATCAAATTAACCTTGGGTGCAATGCTGTATGGAGGCATTGCTCTTATCTTTGAATCATTGTTTAATGAGTTCCGCTTCATTGTTCAAATCATTGTTTAATGCTATATGGATGTTCTGGCATTCTATATTGTCATTCTTGCTTGTGTGAGAATGCAAGAACTTTCTAATGGATGATTATAATCATACAACAACACTCTTGAAATATTTCTTGTATAATATTTATTTGTTTTAGTGGTAACTTGGAACATAATTTGCCTTTCCTGACAGATGGTATCGTCATGCCCTCGTGGTTTGATGTTTATGAGCTACCTATTAGTGCTGTAAGTCCCTATTGGTAAATATATTTCTGTTGTCATTTATAACTTTCACACAATGCATAAACTTTTGTAATTTGAAATTTCCAGGTTATGTTCAGTATTTTTGTTTAAGCATAAGCCTTTTACCACCGTATTTCTCAACCAATTGAACTTTACATTGTAGTTTGAATATATATATTTATTCTGAAAGGAAATTATATAGATTTGGAGTTCATCCTATATTGATGGTGTGAAAATAATGCTTAAATATACTTGATGCATATAGGAGCTTAGGACTTGGTTACAATTTGTGTGATGTTGTATTTTCTTCCTGGTAGTTTTGTTTCTGATTCAACATTAATAAGCAGAAGCAAATTTTCAGATATAGTCCTATGATATTGCATATTTGTTTATATAACCCATAAAAGTCATATTTATGTAAATCCCCTCTAGAACCGATAGTTCATTATCCGATGGACCTTTTCTGATCAAGGTAAGGTGTCTCAGTTTTTTAGAGAAATTTCCTCATTTAATGATGAAATTGTGATACATTTGAAATAATAGTTACAATTATTTGATCTGAGTATAGATCGCTGTGTTCAAAAGTCAATTGACTCTTTCTTTATTATTTTGATTTTTTTACATTACAGCAAAAAGGTGCAGTTAAGATGGTTTATAAAAAATCACCTAACTTCTTTTGATAGTAGGGTTATATACCCAAATATTATGGAGAAACTATGCAAATTTCCCCAAGTATAATTCCTATTACTGTATTTTGGAGCATCCATATAACTGTATGCTATCTTGTAATCATATGACTTCTAAATAGTTTTGCAGAATTTCTACTTTTTGTTTATCAAAAGTAATGAATATGTTCAGTTTTCAGTTAATCATTATAGTACAGGACCACAGTTAGATAACATGAAATTTATGTTATAAAAATCAGGGACTTTTTCTTTGTCAAATGTAAATATGGATATTCCAAAAGTTTTTATTTACTTTGAATGTATGTTGTGCAATGTGGTTTCGCATTAGCAATTTTTTCCCTAATCCCACTCCTAACTTTCAAAAGAAAGTTGATTTTCAACTACTTATTCTAGTAGATCATGACGTCGGTAAACCTTCAGTAGTATTTTAGAGGCAATGATTATCATGACTAAAGTGGAAGAAACAATTATGCTTACCTGTTTATTATTGAAGATAAATGAAAGCAAAGTGTACCTAGCAATACTCATTATCACACAACTTCTAACTTGTGTTTTGCATTTTACCTAAATATTAGCCTTTCATATGCTAATGGAGCATTGTCGATCCTAACTATGAAATTGAAAAAATTGAAAAAAAGGTTAGAATATATTATAGATTATACATATAATGCTTCACTGCTTAATTGATGTTTCAATGTTGAAAATGGTCACCGACTCACCAATGTAGAAAAACTTATTTCTCATTATTGCAAGTAATTTTTGTTATGGAGCCTGTTTGTATATAATAATGAAATTCATGCTGAATTTCTATACCAAATCACAAAACCAAATAAACTTTTGTAGAAGTTATCTGGAAAGCATGAGCTTATAAACATGTTAGCGTCCATTGATTGAGATTGAGTAGCTAGCTGCTGAATTTAATGAAAAGCCTTCTTCATTAAAAAAGACTTTGGGTTTTTGCTAAGCTAAGCTTTGGCTTTCTTTTGCTAAGATAACTATCAATGGTTAGTAATAGCCCTAAGTTTTTTACACATATTACAAAATTACTCCACGCTTATGTTGAGAAAATATTATGGTCTACTCTTTATTTGATCACATAATTAGACCCCTTAATTATCAATAATCAAACAATCAAAAACTGTTAGTGCACATAAATTAAATTCATATATCTAACAATTTCCCACTTGTACTGTAAATTCATATAACGAAGCATTGATCAAGACATTTGTAACAATTTCTCACTTGGAGATTGTTAGATATGTGGATTTAATTTATATGTACTAACCATTTTTGGTTGTTTGATTATTGCTAATTAAGGTGTTTCGTTAGGTAACAAAATAAAGATCAGACCATAATGTTATCTCGATATAAGTTTTGGGTAATTTGGTAATTTTGTAATATGTGTAGAAGTCCAAGGCTATTACTAACTATTGATGGGTATCTTATCGAAGAAACCAAGGTCTTTCTTAGCAAAAAAGGAAAGACTTTCTAGAAACAAAGTAAAGGTTTTTCTTAGCGTAGAAGTAAAAAGCTTAGTGAAGAAGTCGAAGTTTTCTTACCAAAATAGCATGTTTTCCTTTCCAGTATCCTTATTTTTATCTCCTCTAAAGAAAGGATTTTCTTTAGGGCTTTTATCACTTAAAAAAAACTAGGTCACTCGGCAACCATGAGATTACAAGCTACTCAATCTCAATCTATGGACACATGTTTATAAATTCATGTTTTCTAGATAACTTCCATATAAAGTTATTTGGTTTTATGATTTGGTATAAAATTCAACATGAATTTCGTTGTTATATTCTAATAAGTGGTCTTCAAAGAATATATTATCTTTGGGGCGATAAAGTTTATAACCCTGTGATCTTATACTGAAACCAATGAAATAACAACTGACTGTCCTTTCTTCCTATTTCTTTTCATTTAGCCTATAAGGCCTAGCTTTAATTAAACAACCCCAAATGCGTAAATGTTTTTGGATAGGCTTTTTACTGGTCCACATAGTTTTTAAAAGCGCCCCTCAGGGTCCAGGCTCCCCAGATTCCAATCTAAATACCTTGGAGCCTCAAAGGCATGCGGCATTAAATAGGTTTCCCAAGGTGCTTGCCTTGAGGCTTGAGGCGCGATTTGAGGCATGCCTTGGTAAAGTGTAGCCCTTTTTTTTTTTCTAATTTTTTGTCAGTTTTTAAGAGCTTGAAAAAAATTTGAGCTATTAGATGATCATCAAACTAAATCTCAACCTTTAAAAACAGTTTTAAAATTTTTTTTCCAGTTTTTAATAGTTGAATAAATATGAGCCACTAGATAATCATCATGTCACGCCCCGAACCCGGCTCGCCAGGCCCAGTGCGTTGACAAACGGCCGCATACCTAGAAGGCTGAAACCAAGTAGGCGTACAAGGCCTCAAAACCTGTTTCTCAAGAATCACAATATCTAACAAAATAAAGGTTGAATCTAGGAACATTAGAACAAAGTTCAACATTGAAAGAAACAAACTAAGTGTTTAGCATAGTCAATACAAGCTTATTCAAATAAAACCTAGGCTCACAACAACAGGACTTATTACATGCTAATTAAATCGGTGATGACCCAACAATCCCGCTAGCTATCCGCCATTCACCTTTACTCCTGATCTGGGAAAAAAATATCAACAATATTTATGAGCTTGACAACCCAGTAAGCACCCACTAAAAATACAAGGATCACTTATACAAAATCATAATTTATCAAAATGCAAAATCAATAAAACAAATTTATTTCACGTAAACACAGATGCTAAAAACTGAGCATATAGGTCCCCAAAACAACTATTGCCAAAACAAAATTACAAAATTCATATATTTACCCTCGGTGACCTGAGACAAAATTTATCAAAAGTCATTTTTACCCTCGGTGGCCTGAGCCAAAATTATCAAAGGCCGTTATTCTTCACCGATGGAAAGCGGTGGGAAACTATAGTTTCTAGATCAAAATACGTGTTGACATAGTCAGTGTTTAACGCTTTAACTCCCAGTGATAGGGTTAGTGCATAGTTTAATGGGGACTAGTTTCCATGTCAAAATATTTTATGTTCACAAAACAAAAAAAAAATGTCAAAATTCATATTGGCAAATTACAAGAACGTTGCAGCCACATGATCCCATTTTTATCATATCAAAATAATCAATTATTTAACTTTAGTCGATAATTCAAAATATCATTAATTGGAAAACAAACTATATAAAATTTTCAAGTAAGAAATAGAATACAAATAATCAGAAATTGATAAAATATATGAAAATTCAGAGTTTTAAAAGAATCAGAATTTGATAAGATATTTGGTAATCAGAATTTAAATGATCAGAATTAAATAAAGTATATGATAATTCAGAATTTAAGTAATCCAAAATGTATATCAATCTTTAAATAGTTTCAAAACTTTTAATTCAAAAACGTCTTTAATTCAAAATTTTTTAAATAATTAAATGATAAGTCTGAAATTAATAATACTTAAAGGAATAAAGTTTGATTGAGCAACAGAAATCTAATTTTACAAAATAAATAATTAAAATGATTAAACTCACAAATTTAGCCAATGTCAAAGGATGTATATATATAGTATAATTTATATGTGGTTACTTACCTGATGTTCGCTAAATTTCCAAAATCCAAATTGATACCCAACTCAAGAAAACTCGACTCGAACACTAAATCAAAGCTCGGCGAAGGACCCTATAATCATAAAACAAATTCCTACCCTTTTTCAGTATTTCACTAAGATTATGGCATCTGTAAACCAGGTTAGATTCAACACACAGTATGCTTGCCTTGAAAGAATAATAAATTCAATAGCTTGGTAACTTTAACAATGGATAAATGCCATCTGATGATAAAAATATCTACCTAAAAGACACTAATTACTGTGGTTACAAAGCATGGCATACCAATAAATCACCAGCACTAAGAAAGAAAATTTCAAGCATGGAAACCGGTCCTACTCATTAAACCCAGGTACTCAAAGGAGATGCATGGACATCAATAACAAAACAAAAGAAAGCTAGCTACATCTAAAGTTTTATAGGATGTGAGAAAAACACTTAACATGCAAAAGTACAACAGAAACATGACCTGAGTATGCATTGATTGGGCCAAGGATCCTAATATAATAGCCATGCCAAATTAACCTTGTCTAAATAAATGCCTTGAAAGTGAACTGAGGCAATTGTTATCATATAATTTTTTTTTTAAATGCTAAAGCATTGGACAGATAAATCATTAGCTCTACAGCCACAAGATGATTACTGGCTAGCACATGAACAATAAAAATGATGTATATAATATATTTCACAACACTGAAAACAATAGTGTGTACAAATGACCAGAAGCATCTAAACACTAAAATATCTATACCTATCATATGCTGCATCAGATACTTCTCAGCAAGTTTAAATCAGTAACAGGATTTCAACACCCCTAGCATTAAAAAGCTATAGACGTAATTAATAGAGGAACTTAAAAGAACAAGAAGAACCTACATGCAGAGAACCTCTAACATGCAACGCCAAACAACACCCCCAAACTACCCAACAAAACAACCCCAATGCACAAAACTAAGTGATAGACTAACCTTGAATTTGGAAGTCACTTGGATCCTTGTTTGATAGATGTGATCACGGAAAAACTCTCGATTCTTTCACCCACAACGCTATAGAAATGATAGGGAGAAGACTGCGAAGTTCTCTTTTTATTTTAATTTAAAAGATCACGCAAGTGGGAGGTTGCCTAAAATGTGGGTGGATGGTTACCGAAAGGATAAGATTAAATTTAAAAGAAACTAATTAAATTGAAAACATCACGAAAATAATTAAATAAGAGTGGGGTCCACACATTATATTAAATCTCAACCTTTTAAAACAAAATGTTCTGTAAAGACATCATTCTTTACTAAGTGTAGCCTCATGTATATCTCTTAGATCCTCATCTATCATTAAAACCTTGAGAAGTAAAACTTTAAAGAATCTTGTATCCTGATTCAACTGATTGTATATATAGTTCACAATTACATAGCCTCAAGTCCTCAACTTTCATTAAAACTAACTATAATTAATAAAATATTAGTCGTTTTATTTATCCTAGTATGAAGTCGTTATGAACAAAAAAAATATGTCTCCAAAATAACTTATTCACTTGCAAGCAAAATTTGGCATGAAGTATATCCCCATGCAAGGTAGTCAAATCGAGATTCGAATCGTGAATCAAAATTCTAAATTTGTGAATCGAGTATCGTGAATCGAATCGAATCGTAAGATTCGGTTCAACATTTCAAAGTCATATATATATATATATAACATGATTATATAAAAAATAAAAAAATAAAAATTCTAAGTCATGAATTAAATATAAACTAGTTTGGAAGACATTTTCTTAGTTTGAGATCCTGTTTTGAGCTAAGAAGACATTTTCAAGTATTAAGCAAACCTATATATATTTAAAAACATTAGTTATTTCAAAAAAATAGTTCAGATTTAAAAAAATTAATAGAATAATCACAAAAAAGATTAAATTATGTTAAAGATTAGTTTTTAAATTAAAAAAGATTTCTTTCCATAACAAGAGTTTTAAGATAACAAATTAATTTGATATTAAAAATTAAAAAGCATTATCTTTTTAATTAATCTTTGAATTTGTTTTTGGATAACAAATTTAAAAGATTAATTAAATAATCACTAATTTTAAAAAAACTTTTATAATAATTAAAAATAGTTGATCGCATACATTATAATAAAGAATTTAAAAAGAAAAAGAAGAATGTCAAGAAAGATAAAGAGATGGTATAAAAATGCCTTTGTTGAGGAAGTTGGAATAAAACAACAAAAATTTCTCCTTCCTCCTATGTTTCTTACTCTTTTTTTATTCTTCCTTTTTCCTTTGATTTTTCTTTTTAATTCAAAAACTTGTATTAACTAGGAATCGTTGATCTTCTCGATTCATATCGATTCGAGAGCCAGATTCAAACGATTCATTCACGATTCTAGATCAATTTCGATTCTTTTTATAAGATTCGAACCGTTCACGGATGAAAAAAACGATATGAATCGTAAGATTCGTATCGAGAACCGTACGATTCTAACTACACTGGCCCCATGATATAACTCTTAATTGGCAATAAAACTTAAAAACACTTCAATCAGCTTTAAAAAAAAAGTAAGTTACTTTGAAACTCAGACCTCATTGTTAGCAATTACATTTTGTTTTAAAAAAAAATTCTAAATAGAGATGAACGTTATAAGTAGTTTGTAGGTAAGTTAATAGTGTGTTGTGATAATCTTGTAGTTACGCAAATGCTCTTTGATTATTTTTGCAGAGTAACATACATGCTTGTGGACAATGCGGAAACCTTGGAAAGGGTGTTTAGGAGCCTTATTGAGTCTATAAAACAAAAGCTAGAACACATAGGATTTGATAATATACTAAAGCTCCTGTCTCCAGCTAATCATTGCGTAAATCTTCTAATAGCTGTGGTTGATAAATATAACATTCAAAAGAGATGTTTAAAATTTGGAAACATTAATTTATTTTTTAAATTAAGTGATGTTTGGAGAATAATGGGAATAACAATAGATGGTAAGTCGGTTTTTGAAAAAGATGTGAATAGGCATGCCTTGTGTCAAGAGTATCTTGGCACAAATGAACCTTTCAGTGAGCACATGGGTGGGATTTCATTTTGGTTGGCTTAAGGATTATTGCAATTCTCATCAATACCATGCTCTTTAAGAGTAGGACATTGATTATTACTGTTAGATTTTATATTTTGGTACTAGTGGGCCTTATATGGGCTCTTATATGGGCTTAGGGGTCTTACACCAAAAAGTTTCAAGACTTAGTGGCTCAACCTCTATACCTATATATAAACCCATTGCACTTCTATTACACAGCCGATGTGGTACTATATTTCATGCTTTAACAAATGATTCATGTTCATCACATAAGGTCTATTATTCGTTAAAGCATCGCAAATGATCATTCCATGCTTTAACAAATGCTTCATGTTCATGAAGCCAGTTTCTCTTCCCTTGCTGTCTATTCTTATCGCTGTCTCCCGCATCATGCTTGATGTGAGCTTTATACAACAATAGAAGCTTGTGGTCACTATCGCACAAAGAGAGTTGCCTTCCTTGTCTGCCAGTTGAGACTCCAGGATCATGAAGGATAGCTTTCTCAATGCGTAGGAGAGAAGTGAATACATGTTCTAATTGTATTTGTTTAGCATAACACCTAGATAAAAAATTAGGAGTCTATTCAATTTGCATTGATATATTTTAACATGAGAAATCAAAGTCAAAAGTCATTTGAAAAAAAAAAAAGAATGAGAAGACAACTTTTTAACTCACGTCATTTTGTTCTTAAATCATTGAAAAGACTTATAAAAAAATATCGCTTGAGCAATCAATGCGTTTTCTGGTTGACTTCATTTTCTCGTGCTAGCCAAGCATCAGTGGAAATTGCTAAGGATGATCATTCCTATAGTCACGGTGGTTCACTCAATTTGGAACCTTTGGAATATGCTCCAATATAGACATTTACAAAGAAAAGAAAAAAAAAAAATTATATGATGAAATAAAAAACTATTACTAGTAAAAAAATGAATATTGACATTTATATAAGCTTAATATTTGATGTGGTTTTGTAGATTGCGATAAAGATATACTAATAGGGCTACACCCTATGCATAACTTCTAATATCTTTTATGTTCGTCAAAACCAATAGGTAAACTAGGACTATTATATCCGATGCTATAATGGATCTTATTAAGTAAAGGACAAATATCCAAATGTAATTAATAAGGCCGTGCTCTTCAAGCATAAGGTTTTTCCGAGAATTACAATATTCCCTAAACCAAACAAAATGAAAGCCTGCCTATTTATTCACTAAAAGGTTTATTTGTGCGAAGATACTCTTACCACAAGGCACACTTGTTCACATTCTTTTCAATATCTGGTTTACCATCTATTGGTATTCCCACTATTCTCAAGCCATCACCTAATTCAAAAAATAAAATACTGTCTTTAAATTTTAAACATGGTTTTTCAATGTCATATGTATCAACTGCTACTATTAAAAGATTTATGCAATCATCAGCCGGACACATAAGCTTTAGTATATTATTAAATCCCGTCCCTTCTAGCCTTTACTTTATATGCTCAATAAAGCTCCTAAATACCCTTTCCAAAGTTTTTGCATTGTCCACAAACTTGTAAGTCACTCTGTAAAAATAATCAAAAAATCATTTGCTTGACTTTAAAGTTATTACAATAGAGTACTAACTTATACATATACAAAATATTTAAAATCACTCTTCCACCTCTATTCAGAAATTTCTTTAAATAACATGTAACTACCAACAATGAGGTCTGAGTTTCAAACTGATTTTTTTTTTTTTCTCGCTGAATTTTGTGACCCATTTTGCTTGGGGTTATGAGTTTAGTTCCTTTCGAAATTAAGAGACTGATCCAGGTCAATATATGTTACTAGTCCAACAAACACAAGCATTAGGTATAAAGAGACCCATCACGGTCTAATTAAGAGACTTTATTAATTGTAGTTAGCTTAAATGAGAGGTGAGGCCATGTACTGTTAGATAAATTGCAATACAGCAAAAGAACCCTTTTAACTTATCAAGGCTGGCAAATTCATAAACAAGAAAAGGCTGATTACTAAGCCGACAAATTCAATGATAACTTTTATTGAAAGGGGTTCCTCCTATAAAGTCACTGTATTGATTCAGGTGCTTCTAAGTGTTGTTGGCAATTAAGAGTTATAACATAGACAAAAAGATACTTTATGTCAAATTTTGCTTGCAAGTGAACAAGTTATTTTGGGAACTTATTTGTTCCATAATAACTTCATACTATGATAAACAAAACTAGTAATGTTTTTTTTTTAATTGTAGGTAGTTTTAATGAGAGGTGAGGACCTGAGGCTACGTAATTATGAATTATATATACTGTCAGATGTACGGAATATAATGTTGTTTAAGGTTTTACTTTTCAAGTATTTTAAGATATTAACCCTTTACAATAGAATGTTCTTTAAATACATCATTCTTTAATGATTTATTAACGGATAAAACTTATTTAAGGTTTTTCTGGCACATGTCTCATGTAATTCCAAAACATCATTCTTTAAAGACAATCTAAAGACACAAACATCCTCAACTTCAGGTACATTACCATCCCACGTATGGATGAGTTTCTCATGATCACTTGGTTAAGGGTAGTTTTGGCAACCCTGCATAGATGTACTTATGTGAATAGTAGCCTTTTATCCAACTATCAAGTAAATCTAAGCACCAAAATTTAATTAACCTCTGTACAAACAATAATTAGAGGCATACCTTTTTTCATGCTCCAAGCATGATACGTAGGGCAATCCTTTTTTAACATAAGAAGGGTCCTTACAGAAAAAGTACTTGATGTCTTTTGACTTTTGCTTTTTGTTTGTTTGAATTTATGTGGAAATCTATCGGGTTACAACCAAGAGGATGATGAGATATTTATAGAGAATGAAGAATCATATATTCACATTCAAGAAGTTAGAGAAACTGGAGGCCATTGGGTAATCAGACTTTGACTTTACAGGATGCCAAGATAGCAGAATATCTATGTCATGTTACGTTTTTGGCTAGCTGGAAGAGCAATTTTATGGAAAAGTACTAAACAGTCTCTTGTTGCTTCTTCCACTATAATAGCAAAGTTTGTAGCTTGCTATGAAGCATCTAAGCAGGCAATTTGGCTGCGTAATTTCATTTATAAACTGTATATGGTGGATGAGATAGAAAGACCACTCATTATTTCATGACAATAGGGCAACTGTCATTTATTCATATAACAATAGGAGTCTATCAAAGTCTAAGCACATTGACATCAAGTTCCTTGTTGTGAAAGAAAGAGTTTAGAGTGCTTTAGTGAGAAGTGAGCACATCTGTGCAAACTCCATTCTTGCAGATCTACTGACTAAAGCATTAGCACCAAAGGTTTTGTGGGACATACTATTCGTATGGGTGTTATTGCTTAAAGTGATATTTAAGTTTAATGGGAGTTTGTATTTATCATTTTTGCTCATTATTTTTTTGTATGTCATGACATTTATATTTACATTTTAGTTTTCATTTTCACTCCAAGCACTTAACTTCTATGTATTTGACCTTATTCAAGAGGACCAGTTGGAAGAAGACATGCCTTGATCACATTGGCATGTAACTTCCATGTTACACATTCACATTTAATCCAGGTCATTTAGCTAACATATGTGACCACTGATGAGTTTAGCTGAGGATTAGATTCAGTGAACTCCCCTTTGGTTCATGTTTTAATAAAAATAATAAACAAGATTGGTAGCTAGCTACTAAGTTCTATAGTAATTTTCATACAACGGTCTTAGTGCTTCATTACATGAATTTACAGTCCAAGTGGGAGATTGTTAGATATATGGACTTAATTCATGTATATTAACGGTTTTTGGTTGTTTCGTTGTGACTAATTAAGGGCCTAATTAGGTGATCAAATAATGATTAGGCCATAATGTTATTTTGATATAAGTGTGGGGTAATTTTGTAACATATGTAGAAGCCCAGAGCTATTGCTAACCATTGATGGGTATCTTAGCAAAGAAGCCAAAACTTAGCTTAACAAAGAAGCCATGGTCTTTTTTGGTGAAAAAGTAAAGACTTTTCTCAGCGAAGAAGTGAAAGCTTGTCTTAGTGAAAAAAAGCTGAAGTTTTTCTTATTAAAGACTGCAAGCTACTCAATCTCAATGGATGAACGCTGGTATGTTTATAGATTCATGTTTTCCTAAGTAACTTCCATTTAAGGTCATTTGGTTTAGTGATTTGGTATAGAAATTCATATTATATTTTGGTGTTATATACCAGCAAATGGAAAAAAAAGCTTGTTTTTGCTAGAAAGCTGAGCTTTTGCTTAGCAAAGAAGCAAGCTTACGTCTTTATTTATGGGTTGTGATCTCTGGCTACAGTATTCTAAAACCTAATATGCATCGGTATAAGACTTGTTTTAGGGCTTCCATCACTTAAGGGAATAAAGGTATTCAGCAGCTAAAAAACTGCAAACTACTTGATCTCAATTGATGAACATCGGTATATTTATAGATTCATGTTTGTATGTACTTTCCACACAAGGTTCTTTGGTTTTGTGATTTGACATAGAAATTCAACATGAATTTCGTTGTTATATACCAACAAGTGGTATTAAAACCACCTTATGCTTGGGAGTAATTTGGATTAGAGTTTTTAATTTTATTATCACCTTTTGCTGCATGAATTCAATATGTTTATCTTCTGAATTAGTTATCGTTGTCGAATTAACCCTGATGTAGATCTTCATCTCAGAGAGAACCTACAATTCAAATCCACACAACAAACAGAACAGTCCACCAGAATAGCTTGGTTTCTAATTGAAAGAACAACCAAATTATAGAAAGCGAAGGGAATAAAAGGATCATTGAATCCTGGTGATTAACCCAATTACGTAACCAATGAAAGAGAGCAAAGGAGAATAGGAAATAGAGAACCTTGGTTTTTTTAGACGCTCTCTTTGAAGACGATGACCTCCGCTTTAATACTCAATCCCGTTTCCGTGTCTGACGGCACATGGTATTGAATGGTTAGCACAATCTCTTATCCTCGTTCAGCGACACGTAGTCTTCCAATGCTTCCTCAGCTCTTACATTAGCAGGCCCTTTATTAGTACCGAACTTGAAAAACTAGTCACCTCAGTGGTTAGCAAAATACTGTTGTACCCCTATGTAACAAACTGTGCAGAGTATTAAATAAAGGAGTGCTTAATTTTTTTCCCATCATTTGAAGTATATTGACCTTTCCCCCTTAAGCTCATTGTTGTCCTCAAGGTTTCAGCAAGCAAAATTTGGGATAATTTTTCTGCAGGTCTGTATAATATTCCCAAGTTGTTTCTTTCCTTGGAGTATTCGTCCACTAAATCAGCACCCTCACATTAGCTTTAATAAATCTCTTGATTGGTTGATGATCTAAAATTGCAACTCGCTCCCGAACTGATGTTTATGTAGAATGAGCAAAGTGTGGAAGCACAGGAGACACCAACTGTTTGCCCACTTTTCTCTTCCATTGGGATACATGAAAAATGTTGTGAATCTTAGCTTCTGCTGGCAGTTTGATTTTATAAGCTACTTTCCCAATCCGTGGTTCTACCTTAAATGGACCAAAGAATTTTGCAGAAAGCTTGTCATTTGCCTTGGCAACAACAGATTGCTATTGATAAGGTTGTAATTCGATATAAACCAAATGTCCACCTTGAATTCTCGGTTCAGAATCCTTTTTTCTGCCATTTGTTTCATTCTATTTCTGGCTTGAGATAACTTCTCTTTAAGACTTCATGAAAGATTCCCTGGCCAGCAAACTCTTATCCAAAACATCAAACTTTGAACTCTTAGTTTTATATGGTATGTGCATAGGTGGTCCATTGCCATAACAACCTCATAGGGACTAGCTTTAATGGATGAATGGAAGCTGGTGTTATACACCATTCTAGTGGTAATCATTTCACCTAATCTTCAGGCTTCTCTCCACTCATACACCTCAAATATTGCTCTAAGCACCTGTTAATAACTTCGGTTTGTCCATTTCTTCGAGGATGGTATGCTGTGGAATAGAGCAATTTAACTCTGTAACTTAAACAATTCCCCCCAAAACTTGCTCACAAATATACGATCTTTGTTAGCAATAATAGTTTTCGGCAAACCATGCAATTTGTAAATGTGATCCATGAATATCTGAGCTACAGGAAGTGCTGTGCAAGGATCTGATAGGGCTATAAAATGTGTATACGTACTCATTTTGTCTACAACCACAATGGTACTTTTCCTATGCGAAATTGGCAACCCATCTATGAAATCTATGCCGATCTTCTTCCAAATGGCTGAGGGAAGTGGTAATTGCTGAAGCAAACCTGCTAGCATTGTATTTTCTGTTTAATATCTTTGGCAGATTTCACATTCTCTTACAAATTTTTTTACTGCTTCCTTCAATCCCTTAGAATAGAAATAGCTGTTAAGCCTTTTCTTGGTTACTTCTGCTCCTAAGTATCCTCTCGTTGCACTGAAATGATATTCTCTCAACAAAGGCTGCTTCAGATCAGGATCATTTCCAACCACAATTCTTCCCTCCCTTTTAAGTTGATTATGGCTCCATATATAATGTGACTTGCATTGAGGGTCTTTCTGCAATTGCTCAATTAACCTAACAGTCTTTTCATCATTCTTCCAACTATCATGAATTTTGTATTAGATTTCAGAGTTCACAATTGAAATGGCTATGAAATTAAATTCTTGAGACAATGCATCAACTACAGTGTTTTATGAGTGCTTGTAAATGATTTTGAAATCATATCCCATTAATTTTGTCAACCACTATTGCTGGATAGGAGTATGTATTCTTTGCTGCCTGAGAAACTTAAAACTCCGATGATCTAATTTGCCCGTAAATGTCTGCCCAAAACATATGGCCTCCATTTCTGTACAACAGCCATTACAATTGTCAGCATCTCCTTCTCATAGATGGGGTGTTAAATTTCTGTCAGATAAGCCTTTCTCATGAATGCAATAGATCTGCCAAATTGTTATAAAACAACTCCAACCCTTTGATCACTTGCATCTATTTCTATAGTAAATTCTTTACTAAAATCAGGAAGTGCTAGAACAAGTGCACTGATGATGGCATTCTTTAGCTTTTCAAATGCTGTACTACTCTTTTCTCTCTACTCAAAGTTGTTCTTCTTAAGTAAATTGGTCAAGGGTCTTGATATTTACCCATAGCTTTTGATAAATCTCCTATAGTAACCTGCATGGCCCAAACTACCTCTCAATTCTTTGATAGTTTTTGGATAGGCCATGACATAATTGACTCTCTTTTGTGATTGTCCATCTCAACTCCCTTTTTGCTTATAGCATGCCCTAAGTAATCTGTTTTTTTCTGACTGTAAATGAGCATTTGCTGTGGATCCTGTAATACTGCAAATACTTTCTCCAAATGCTCCATATGTGTCTCCCATGATTTGCTATACACCAGAATGTCATAAAAAAAATAACAGCATGAATCTTCTCAAGTAAGGCTTAAAGATGTTATTCATTAAGCATGAAAAGTTGATGGTGCATTAGTCAAGCTAAAAGGCATAACTAAGAACTCATAGTGGCATCATGAGTTCTAATGTAGTCTTACTTACATCCTTTTCCTTCATTCTAATCTGATGATATCCTGATCTCAAGTCTAGCTTGGAAAATAAATCACCATAATGCAATTCATTTAGTAGCTCCTCAGTTATGGGAATTGGAAATTTATCTTTGACTATTCTATCATTCACTGCCTTATAATCCACACTGAGCCTCTAACTATTGTCTATCTTTTTAAAACAACTATTGAGGAAAATGGGCTAGTGCTAGGTCTGATTATGCCTTTGTCCAACATTTCTGCTTTCAACCCTTCCATGATGTTCTTCTGAAACACTGGATATGTCTATGGCCTTATATTAATAGGATCAATCCCCTCTTTTAAGAATTATTCTATGACCATAGCTTCTAAATGGTGATAATTCCTGCTTCTCACTGAATATGCCTTCATACTTCAGTAATAGCCTCTCTAGCTGTAGTTTCTGCTCTGTATTCCATTATTCCTGCCTAAGAAGCATGGACATGGACAAGGACACGGACACGGTGACACGATGACATGATACGATACGACATAGACACAGCGACACGGTAATTTCTAAAAATTAAGGACACGAGTATGGCAGGACACGACTAAAAAAAAAATTATATATTTATATAAATTATTTATTAGAAATGTAAATCTATATAGTTTTCATGTAATATATGTCATATATTTACTTATGATTAATTTGGTGATCTTGTGTATCGGAAAGTAATTAGAAAATATACCTAAGTAATTTAGAAAAATCATTTATACAGCATATGAGTGTCTAGAGGTGTTCACGGTGTGTCCGACACAGGTACGACACGGGTACGCCAAGCTCCCCGGAGTGTCCGTGCTTCATAGGTTCTCGCTATTCTAAATTGTCCTGTTGACTGACTTTGGTTAAAGCTTGTAAAGAACATAATTGGAAAGAGCACAGTTGAGCAGGTAGCTAAGATGCCTTCACTAGTGTTTTGTCTTGCATCAAGATAACCTTTTTATTATTAATATTGAATTCCATCCTCAGCTTTTGAAAATCCTAGAGTATTGACCCAAGTTTAATTAACCATTGTATGCAAAAGACCATTTGACACCCTTCCAAGGATAGGACCAAGAGATCTGTTTGAAATTCCTGACCTTGTATTTTCCAAACCAAACCTGTACACATTTGCTTCCATTGTATTCTATTGTCATCTACTATAACCATGGTTACTGGTGGACTGTTACTCACCTAACAACCAAGTTTTTGAACAGTGAATGTATCAATGAAATTGTGAGTGCTGCCTCACTCCACTAGTATATGAATTTTCTACCCATTTACTGCCCCTCTTACCCTTATGGTCTTGTAGTCAGTCAAAGAAGGAATTTCTGCTAAAGCATTCAGAGAGATAACTAGTGACAGTGACTTCTATTCCACCCCTTCTGGATTTTCTCCACATTTTTCTTCTGCATATTTAGATCTTGTATTATCTTCCACATACACATCCAACTTATATAATTTCTTCCTTTTACATTGATGGCTTGGAATATATTTTTCTACACACCAATAGCATAATCCCTTGTTTCTTTTATCATCTAACTCTTTACAGTGAGTTGCTTATAAGGCCTTCCTGCATTATTTCTAGTTCCCCAACCAACCTGCTGTTCTCTCCTGTCTTGAACTGCCATCCTCCTGTTGTGGTCTTGGTATAGGCAATGTAGCTTATGAGTAAATTTCCCTTTCTTCTGCCTATTTTCTTTAGCCACTTCTTGCAATTTGGCTGGACTGATAGTCTTTTCAAGTTCTTAGGGGCAAACATCTAAAAGTAAGCTTGCTTTTGCTAAGACTTTGGTTTCTTCACTAAAAAAATTTTTTTACTTATGTGAATCTGTGCTAAGAAAAACCTTTACTTCTTCGCTAAGAAAGACCTTGTTTATTTTGCAAATCTAAGCTTTAGGTTTCAATGGTTAGCAATAACCCTGGGTTTTTACACATATTACAAAATTACCCCACACTCTTATTGAGATAATATGATGGTCTAATATTTATTTGACCACCTAATTAGGCCCTTTAATTAGCGATAATTAAACAACTAAATTTGATTAGTGTACATGAATCAAGTCCATATATGTAGTAGAGCCAAGATAAAATATCTGCAAGAAATCGATTACCAACAAGCTGGTTAACATGAAGGGCATGTTCTGAATTGATTAACAAAAAGGACATAGATTTGGTTGCCTTTGTTTCAACATCACTTTTTTGGACTAATATTTCTAATCGATTGTATCTCTTATGGACCATGTTCATCTTATGGTTTTCATAGGCAAAAAGTAGAAACAGTTTGTCTTTAATCCTAATAAATAAGGTTTTTGGCTATATGGATACTTGTTGCATTTCCATGGAAAGTCAATTCCGAAAGCACTCAGTTGACAAGTTAGAGACAGTATGTGAGATGGGATTGTCTTCCGATGGCGCACACCAATCGCGTATAGAGATCGAAGAAACGATGGATGTGGGACACATGGTGGAATCAGAATGGGAGGAAAGCTATGCAATTGATCAAATGATGCCGTTTGAGGCTAGGGGTGTGAGCACTAGGCACACAAGAAAAAATCATGCTTTTGAGGAGTTCGTTACGATTTGAAGGAGAATATATATAGGAGGAAAAAGGGAGTGAGTGGGGGTCATGTTCATTCTGGGTGGTTTTGGCCTTCGAGGGCTAGGATTCCGGAGAGTATTATTCTCGGAAGGGGAGTAACCTCTTGGTTATCTTCTTGTTCTTATTTCCTGGTATTTGTTGTGATTTCTTAGATCTATATTGTGGTGTAGTTGAGTATTTTCTGGTGATTTGTATTTTCTTATGAACTGTAGACTTGCTGTATGAACTATGATGATGGATGCTTAGATTTGATTTGTTGCAATGAATATATGCTTTCCTCAGGTGGATCCGCTGTTCTGGTGAGCAAGTCCTGTTGTTCTTTGGTTAGAGAGGGTGATTCATTACAATACTTTACATGAAATTGTTTAGGGAAGTTACAGGTTCACCAGATTCAGTTATTCTTGGTCATCCTATAACCATATTCAACATCATGCTGGATGTCGCTAATCAGTTAACACTCACAAGCATGTTACAATGTAGATGGTAAGTAATTTTCTGGTATCTCATCCACTAGGTTGGATATTTCGTGCATGATATATGATCTGCATAAGGTATGATACACAAAATGGAAATTCTTGATGCTAGCTTATAAACTTTTATTCAGGAGCTTTCAGTATATATTTCAAGTGAGAAGTCCTTTTTTATTCTGTTTTGATAAATTGCCTAAGCTTCCTTCCCTCTGAATCATGTAGGAATCACCAAAAGACGAGAAGGGTGTTCTTAAAGCTGTTGAGAATGTGCATGCTATGATAGACAAAGAGGTTGCTGCTGGCACAAATTGTCAAAACATTTTTGTATGTGGATTTAGCCAAGGAGGTGTGCATTCTCTTTTGCTTCTTCTGTTTTCTTGTCCTAATTTCATCATCTTTGTGAATTATTAGCAAAATCAAATTGATTGGTAGGTGCTTTGGCCTTGGCAAGCGTGTTGCTTTATCCAAAAACTTTGGGTGGAGGTGCAATTTTTAGCGGATTTTTGCCTTTTAATTCATCCATCGTAGAACAAATTTCACCAGAAGCCAAAAAGGTTTGTGGTCGATGTCTATTTTCTGTTACTATTAATATGCTTCTGTTATGAAATTCACTGCATATTCTCTTATTAAGAACATTATTCTTATACTTCCGTCATATTCTCTTGAGAATGGTTTTGTTTTAGAAATTTTGATGAATTGAACAGTAATATCAAATTGAACATGAACTGGGAAAGCATATCAAATTGTCTGAACATTAGTAATGCCTGATTGCCTGTCTGGTCTGTTGTCTTCTACATATACTTTCACTGTGCCTTGAAACTCATTTGCCATAAAATGTAGGGCTTTTCAATCTACACATACTTGATAGACTTCAATAGAGTAATGGAGAATATTTTTTTTGAGACTCAGAGTCAGGAAGGTCCAGTTGCAGTCTCGTTCTCTATCTGACAAATGATATGGATTTTCTGATAACTTCTTTAAAGGAGAAAAATCATAGTTTTTTTTTTAATTATTAAAATGCTGTCAAAGTACTTTCACGCACTAATTACCAGACTCCAGGGCTTTCAAGCTTATGTATAAGCCTTGTCGTAGATAAGTTGATACTTGTAGATATAATTCTTACTCGTTGCCTAGAACAACTCTGAGCCACTATTCATCTGTCAATGGCCAAGCTGTTTTTATTATTTTAATGGTTCTAAAATACAAAACTGTCTGATTGTTTTGGCAGAAATCGAACTACTTCAGAGATAATTTGTTTAGTTCAAAACAGTTATAGAAGTTTAATTCCAACCTTTTTTTTTTTTCAACATTCTTCTGACTCCATTATCATTTTCCGTCTTTTGTCTCTCCTTGTGCGTCTTCTGGAAACATTTATTTCAATCTGAAGAATGCAATGGCAGTGTAGCATTGATAACATTCATCTTAAATTACTTTGCTGGCAAAAACAAATGATGAATTCTGGAATGAAATGTCATGTAAATATTCATGCTTTAAAATGTAGTATTATCTAAATCATTTCAGTTTTTAAGCTTCCTATCAATGACATTGTGATTTGTGATGCTGCTGCAGACTCCAATTTTGTGGTGTCATGGCACAGCCGACGATAGAGTACCCATTACAGCCGGACAAGCTGGACATCAATTTCTCGAGCAAGCGGGCATGAATTGTGAATTCAAGGTCTTATCTCACCATTCCGTTCATTGACCTCGGTCTTCCATGCTTATTTCTTCATTCATTAGTTCTCTATTTAATTTTCAGGCTTATCCAGATCTTGGCCACTCTATAAACCCTGAAGAATTTCAATCTTTTGATTCCTGGATGAAGAATCATTTGAAGAATTCCACATAAAATCGACCGTATTTTTCGGTATTTATTCTACAATGCATGCACCTCTGAATGACATTGTTTTCTCAGTGCTAAAGGCTGATGAAGTATGTAGTATGTACATGAGGTGGTATTCACCATGTCTATTTATACTGTAGAGATACTGGGTCTGTTACTCTTTGGCGAGACTTGCAAAATGAAAATTTTTATTTGCAAAAAACTCCATGGCTTTTGTATAATCATTCACAACCGCATTAAATTTTTCCTTTAAAAATAAAAGGGTGCCACAAGGTATGGTAGGGGATTTTTTAGGGTTACTGAGAATGGTTTGTTTTCTTTCTCATATATTTTATTCTATTATTATTAGTGGAAATTACCAAAAAAACCTCCTAAGTTTGCCATATTGCCAAAAAAAAACCCCTAATTTTGCAATCCCTCAAACCCTTTTCTTTTTACACTCCATGATTTTTGAAACCCCCAAAAGTATGTAGCGGTGGTTAGCGGAATGATTTTTAAATTTTATGGATGAAAAATGCCCTTTGCGTAGGAAGTCATGGCTGGAGCCAGTTTCGGTGTGAGAGGAAGTGTGTGGGGGGAGGAGGGTCTTAAGGCTACAACCATTTGAGCCATTTGCTTGTCTTCTCTCAATTAGCGTCTCCAGTATTTTTTTGCGGCACATCCTCGCAAAAATTCGACTTTTTCCCTTTCCACGGTGTCTCGAAGGAGAAGTCCCACGTAAGTATTCGACATTTCATCGGGTTTTGCGATCTAAGGTATTAATTATGGTTTTTATGTTAACTATTCGATTACAGAAAAAACATTTTTCGGTTTGGTTTTGTTTTGTGATTTTGTTTTTATTGGAAGACATTGAAGACTGCAGGGGGATTTATCTGTGGGGTTTTTGTTAGTCTCGAGGGAGATATCTCGGCTAGGGTTTTTGTTTTGTTTTACATTTTTCAGTCCGCATGTACACAAAGGAAATAGTTTTTTTCGATTGTTGTGGTTTTGTGTAATGTTTATAATGTACGTTTCCCCTTTTCGATTGATATGGTTGCGATAGTACAAATGAGGGTCTCCGTTTAAAGAATAAGCTTTTACTCGTTTAAGTTTTGTCGTCTCCGTTTAAATATTGGCATCCTTATTTAATAATATAGGGCTTTGTTTAACAAGTGATATCATTGTTTAAGAATTGAGAGTTTACCATTTAACAACTTATATTTCAGCTTAACAATTTGTGAATATGGGTCGGTTGAATGTGTTGTTATTATCGCGAGCTTGTGATTATGGCGGTCGATCTAGTTAATGGGCGATGCTACTTGACACCGTGAGTGGAGACTATGGGTGAATTGAAAGTTCACATGATCCCTCGACATCGGGAGATCATATGAAGGACATCGTTTGCGAGCATTCTTGAGTTGGAAGTCATGATTCCAAGAGTAGGCCCTTCTTGATTCTCTGTTGCAAAAGGTACGATAGCCGCACGAAATAAATTTCTGGGATCGGGAAAGCATGTCGACTTTCGAGCCTGAAAGATGTGGCCCTCGTTCTTGGTTTTGCGTTGCGATGGAGGCGCGATCGTGTTTCAAAAGAAGAAAACACGCTCGACTTTTCAAAGAGAGGTATTTATCCAGAAACCTACAAGAGAGCAGAGACTCCATCGAGGGCACTCTTCGACAACTCGTTGGGACGAGGAGGGGAAGAAGAAAATTTTTGCGAAACTCACGATGGTGTGCCTCGATGGGTACAATCATCTTCCCAAATATCTCTTACTCGGTTCCTAAGCGGATGCGTTGATTATGTCGATGATCTACCGGCATGGTGCGATCGCGTGGGCGCGAGCGACGCACGAAGTGACTTATGGAGGACATTCCACAAACAGCCGCTCGAGTGCAACTAGATGCGCGGGGAAGAAGACCAACACATGGTATATCAAGGGTTGACGGTCGCGCTTAACATACGGTTTCTACGAGCTAGCCGGGAGCCGGGAAAGAAAGTCCGTTTCTGCGAGATCCCAAGGATCTTTCGTGCTACGGTAAAAAAATATTTACGGGAAGCAAGCGACGATAGAAACCAGTTTGTCATCTTTTTGAAGGAAAAGAGGTAATAAATCATGAACAATGTGTTTAACGATGAGGCGTTAATGTTTAAACATATTATTTACCATTTAACTTTGTTCGTTTTACCGTTTGAAAAAGTATTCTTCGATGTTTAAAAACTTTTACGTTTATGCTATAATGTTTATTGTTTAAAAGCTGAATGATTTACGCTAAATTGTTTTGGTTTACACATGTTAGTTTCTGAGTCGATTCCGTGAATCTTGATGAAGATATATTTGTTCGGGCCAACCGTTGGTTGGATGCTATTGCTCGGGAACCACTTGCTCGAAGGCAAGATGAAAAGGCGACCTCTTGGTCTTGCGCTCGGCCGTTCTCCTACTTCCGACCCAAAAGCGCACGCATTCCTTGGCCGGGAGAAGCTCTCCCCTACCCGCTAGATTGCGACACCCCCAGCAGCGACGACATCGAGCGGTCCCGATTGTGGCGACCCTGCGGCAGTGGTAGCGCCCTCGGCGGCACTAGGGCGAGTATGTCGCTGCAACTCTTCGCGGGCTTGCCGGATATTGATGACGAGTTCCCTCGCTTGTCGCTAGGGTTGAAGGGATTGGAAGGCGGTCGCGATCGACTACGCCCAGTCCCTCCGAACAAATGAAGCACCGGGGACGGATGCGGGCGTCGGAGTCGGCGACGATGACATCATCGGGGAGGCCATTCGAAAGCGACCTCATTCGAAAGAGGCTTGCGAAAAAGAGGAAAAAGCGTAATGCCTCCGTCTCCACGCCGGGTGATGATGAAAGCAGCGATGATGATCAATAGCGACACTATCGGTGGCGATGGTATTACTTTGTTGATGACATGGTTGTCACGGCGGAGGAGATCGCACATGATGTTGCCATTGCATGCGGTTGATAAGATCAATGACTCTGTCTTTAATGAAATCATGAACTTCGGTGGAGCAGGCGGCTAGCGAGTGCGACATCAAAGATGGACACAATCCACGAAGAACAAGAACCGACTAACATTG
Source organism: Dioscorea cayenensis subsp. rotundata (assembly GCF_009730915.1). Classification (NCBI taxonomy): domain Eukaryota; kingdom Viridiplantae; phylum Streptophyta; class Magnoliopsida; order Dioscoreales; family Dioscoreaceae; genus Dioscorea; species Dioscorea cayenensis. Next base: position 15,221,660 of record NC_052486.1, on the reverse strand, counting down.
TGTCTCCCGTTGATCGTTGTTGCAGTGGCCGCGGTTGAGAAGGTTGTTCGACTCTATTGTCAGCGAAATCATAGTCATGGTGGAACCAACGGCGAGACGATTGCCGTGTCGAGCGGACACAATCCCACGACAACGAAGCATGTAAGGATATGTCTCCGCTTGATCTTTGCCGTCGTGCCCGCATCGAAGGAAGATGATCTTTGGTGTTAAACATCGACAACCGTCGACAACCGATTGCCGCGATGATGATCCCAAAATAGTAGCGTTGGCAGGGTCAGGGGAATGCCGCCGAAATGGCGGCGAGAGAAAAGATCAATGGCAATAAAAAAATTAGAAGAATTTCGGAAAGTCTTTATTCGAAGAAGAAAAAAATCGTTGGTCGATCGCGCCTCAACAATTCGAGCGAGGGAGTTGATAAGGATCTTCCTTAAGCGCCCTATGGAAAAAGTAAGTTTGAAGTTTTTATGGTATTGTTTAAACTATTACATGTTACCCTTTAAGTTATATATTTAATGTTTAACTATTCTAGATAGAATTTAAACTATTATATGTTACCATTTAATTTATATAGTTAACGTTTAAATATTCGACATAGAATTTAAGCGGTTGATGTATCGATTAAATATTTACAATATTGTTTACGTATCTACATGCTACGTTTAGCAGCGACCTGTCGTGTGGAAGAATGACTCGTCGACCTCACACGGACCGAGGTTATTCGATCCGCTGAGGGAAGGAGATGGTCGCGAGATAATGTGATGGGACGCTTTTCGTATGTATAATCCAAAAATTCGCGATGATAGTGCCATATCGTTATAAGAGCGCACCTCCATCACACGACCACCTGGGTCGTTTATGTCAATGCGGGAAGACGCATCGAGATACCACTATGGCTATGATCGGAGATGCCTCGCGTAGACGTGCATGATGTTGAAATTGTCATCCTCCCGATAATTATGAATGACCACTTCCATGTCGTCATCCTTGACAATGACAAACAAGAATACATGCATTATTCTTCATGCCAAAGTAAGGAATATGATAAAGACGCGCTAGAAATGGTAAGTGCTTTAATAATTTGTGTTTGAGTAATAGTGTTTGGTAAATAATCGGTATTCTAATATCAACTTGTATACCTCCACAGCGGAACCTATTTGACCTTTGTATCGACATGGAGTTCGGCGAGTTGGCGACCGCAAAGTACCCACTTGTTCACGACACTGAAACCCCACGACAAAAACAAGGAAGTGTCGACTGCGCTGTCTATATGATGCGGTTTATCGAGTAGTTGCTCACAGATGAGAAGCTACAGCTACCGAAGACGGGCGTCCCTTATCTGCGATTAAAGTATGTTTCCCGCATATTTAAGGAGGAGAGGGCAGCCGTCATCACTGCCAAAGGGGAGTGTTCGAAAGCGGGTTCATAGAATACGTTGTCTTAGTTTCAAATGTAAATCAGTTTAAAGTCAATTCATTGTTTTCGAAGAACATGACAAATTTTGTCAATGTAAATTTACATGTATCTATATTTATATACTTGACTCTTTTTTTAACCTTCCAGTATCATTGTTTAACTTGCATTTTCATTGTTTAATTTTAAGTTTCATTGTTTAATATTAAGTTTCATTGTTTAAATGTCAATGTCATTGTTTAAATATCCATATTACAGTTTAAGACGACTTAGTCACTTGTAAAAATAACTATTTACCGTTTAAAATAATAATGTCTCTATTTAAACGCATGTGTTAACTGTAAAAATAAGGTTTTCTTTGTTTAAAAATGAAAAGTTGGCACACAATTAAGTTTGTTTATTTTTAAAAATCATCTGTTTTTACAATGGCTAGTCGGCGACGCTTTTCATTGCAAGATCTACGATTGTGATCGGAGCCGTGGCGATGAGTCTGCAACGTAGCTCGCGGACCTCAAAGGCTTGTGACTCGATCCTCTTTCGCCTAGGACGCCTTGGTTGCCTTCTCGTCACAAGCGGTGGCAGACGCAGTTCACAATTTCCGTCCGTAGGCTTGTCAGTCGTCGGGTATGGGGAATATAGCTTCCTTATCGCCCGCTTTGTAATTGTCGACGGTGAAGTAGCCGCTAATAAATCGATGAATGTTGGTGTCTGCATCGCATTATTGCGACGCAAGCGTGTTTTGCGACGGGAAACCATAAACTTGCCACCGCAACATGAGCATGTTCGATGCCAAGATTTACGTGAGTAGCTACACTGGTCAATCACTTCATAACGATCATCGACACAACGACCAACACGAAGATTTCGTCTATCCTTAACAAGTATCTCCACCTTCGAATGTTTGTCCGGGCACAAGTAGGTCTCCCATTTGTTCGCTTGCTCATGGCGGTATAACACAAATCTCAAACAAGGTTAAGCGAAGACATTGATAGTTAAACATAAACACACTTTATTAAACAGTATTATCATAAATTAAATAATGATGTCGATGGTTAAACACAGAAAAAGATATTTGAATATTTAAAAACTATTTTAAAGGATAATACGAATTCTTAAGTGAAAATGAACATTCAAATACCTTATGGAGTCGACCATCTTCGTTACCGGCAAATGCCGAGCTTCTTTGATCCAAGCATTGAACGACTCCGCGCCATTTGAATACATCTAACCCCAACGTTCGCCTCTGAATAGATAATTCGACCAATGTGCCATATCCGATTTATTAATCAACCAGTGATGGGCTTCGGGTGATGTGGCCTGCAGTTCATTGACCATCACTCCTCTCTCAATGCCTTCCCTAGTCTGACGTTGGCTTTCATGAAATTGGCCTCAAAGTATCAAAGACAGTATGCATGTGGGGAAGAAGGGAAGACTCTCGCAAAAGCGTTCACAAAGCCCTTGGACTTGTCCAAGACGAATGTAATTATCTCATGATAATCTCCTTCCTCGTATAAAGCATCACCTAACTTGGATATGAACCAAGTCCAATTGGCATCGGTCTCGTTGTCGACAATACTGAAGGCGACATGGAGGAAACCATTGTTTCCATCTTTGCCTATAGCACCCAGTAGAGTACCCCGATACTTTCAAAAGAGGTGAGTACCATCGACAAACAGCAGCGGCCCTGCAAGCCTTCTTAAATCCGACAATACACGCTCTGAAAGAAAAGAATGCACGTTTAAACCGCTCACCGTCTCTTTCTACAATCGCAATGCTGTCGGGGTTTGTCTCAACCACCTTATCCACGTACCAAAGGAACAAATCGTAGCTGGAGATGTCATTGCCAGTCGAGCACCACCCGGGCATGCTCTTTTTCCTAACCAAGCCTGCTTGTATGGAATGTGGACACCATGTTCCCGCAACATGTCTTTCTAAATATCTATGTCTTTGTACAAGGGCCGGTCTTTGAGTTTCTGAATCACTCGTGCGCTTATCCATTTTTTTGGACGCTTTTCGGGTGTGAGGTCGATCCCTACTCCACCACCGCAAGTGTGTGACGGGTTCATTGTCTTTATTCGAAAAGTATTTTTTTATTATATTCTTTTGATGCATGAATGCGCCATTGACAACCAACGAGCAGCGATTCCACGATCACCCGTGTTTCTCGTTCTTTATGAATTTGAAGTCAAAATTTCGTTTGATAGCAAAATTTCGAAGTGCGTCCCTAAAATGTTCAACGCCTTGAAAACGTTGTCCGATATCCAACGATAACACTTCAAAATGATCTGACGAGGAAGGAAGGCATCCCACACCGTCGGGGTTCGCCATGGGGTTGACCCGGGAGCGCTAGCGAATCCGAATTCCTCGCCAACACTTCGGGTTTAAATGAAACCATCCATAAGTTAAAGCAGAGACATAACGTGCTTAAATGATAAAATCATAATTTAAACGTTAAGTCAAATAGTTACACGATTAAGATAAAATTTAATTGCAAACAAAATATATTTAAACAGAGCCTGTCAAACTTAAACCATAATGAACTTATACAACTAGATAAACATAAAAGAGAATAATCTTATAACGAGAAAAACTCGTTTTCAGTAGGGGATTTAACAATGCCACATCGTCTTTCTCCATGACAAGATCGACTATAGAGCATTTGAAGATCGAGTGAACGTGACATATCCGACTGGAAGTCGACATCGCTTTTCTACTCGACAAAGCCGTTTTATACCCATCGGGTGTGATAAACTTCACCCCTCACAAGGGAAACATCAAGACCCCATCGCTCACATATCTCAGCCTAACACCGACTCCCAAGAAGTCGAGTGTCGTGAATATTAGCACTCTTCCCTCCCCGTTGTATCTAGCAATACCACAAAAACTATGCATAATATAACTACTGCACTCAAATCGAACAAACCAAATAAGAAGAAGAAGAAGAAGAAGTAGATGATGTAAAGAGCCTTTCTAAAATGTGTTTCACAAAAAAAGTACACAAACTGTATGTATAAAGTCGGACATGATGTGATTGGGCGTATTTTTCCCACCATTTTAAAGGGCAAAAAAGGTATTTTATTACATGGACCCACTTGAAGTGATCAACAAGGGTTAATCCCTAAAGACAATCATTACTGGCTCCTTGGCTCGTAGTTCTTCTTCGTTTTCCACCATTATCGCTTTTCACCATTGTTGCTTTCCACCATTGTCTCAAAGTTTTTCTTCGCTTATAAGGAAGATGCTGCAGTGTGAAGTTCTTGCAAGCGACCGGTCGACTGCAAGCGAGAAGCGGCGGGAAGTAAGCAAGTGACGATAGAAGCCAACCTGTCATCGCTCGAAGGAAAGTACTCCACTTATCATGACTCTCTCTGTTTAAATATCAATCTTTAATGTTTAACAAATATGATTCAGTATTTAACATATTGGTTCACTATTTAAAATCTTTTTATATAGTTTAAACAAATATGTAAACCGTTTAAATATTATTATTTGACTGTTTAACAATATATGTTATTGTTTAAATTGAATGTTGTTACTAACATTGTGTTCACTGACAGTACCTCCATGAAGAGAACACTTGAGCAGCTTGCTTGTTCACTGTTTAAATTGAATGTTGTTACTGACATTATATCGTTTAAACCAATATGTAAACCGTTTAAATATTTTGATTTAACTGTTTTAAAACATATGTGATTGCTTAAATTAAATGGTTTTCTGCGACATCGTGTTGAAGATGGATATTTTTCGAAAAAAACATTGTGTTACAGACATTCCATCAATCCTCTTGGGTACCTCATGGGTCTCTGTTTAAACGTCAACCTTTTTACGTTTAAATAATTATATATATTCTTAAACTATCGGTTCATTGTTTAAATAATTTGTATATCGTTTAAACATGTTTATTTTTTTTGTTTAAACCGTTGTCACTGTTTAACCATATATATTTTTTGTTTAAACACCATTGTCATTGTTTAAGTACTAAGGCGATTTTGTTTAACATTTTGTTTGTTTACAATGCCCTTTTTTGTTTCTAAAAATGATTAAATATCAAAAGTTGACACTCAAATAAGTTTGTTTCATTTAAAATATTTAAACATTTACAATGACCTCTGATTAAATATCAAAAGTTCACACTCAGATACGTTTGTTTCATTTCAAATAAAATATTTACAACATTTACAACATCCACAACATTTACAATGTCTTCACGGACATCGGACACTTGCGAGTTTATCCTAGTTTGTCTATTAAGATTTCGGCTTTCCTCAACAAGTATTTGTACCTTCGAATGCTCACGACGGTTGCATAACATGCGCATCAACTTGAACCTGCACAACTAGAACACGAACAGTTAAAAAAGACAATTAAACAATTTAAATATAATCGATATGTCATGGTCATCCTCCTCTGGAGAATCATCCGCAATCAAGCAATAAGTAAAAATATAGTTAAACTTTCTTTTCTTGACCAAGTCGAAACTCCTCCGCTAGAGAATCCACGCATTAAGGCAATTACGCGGGCATTTCGACCTGGTCAAGAATAGATAGTTTAACTTGTAGTCTGAATGAAGCGAAGATACTATGAGTTAAACACAGACAATAATATTTGCACACTAAGAAAAATTTTTTAAACGATGAGAACAATTCTCAAGTGATAAATATCAATTTCGTTTTAAAGTATGTGTCATGGTCACCCTCTCCGGAGAATCCTCCACAATCAAGCAATACGTGAAAACTTTCTTGTCCTAATCAAGTCAATATGCCCGCTTAATTGCTTACCCGTCATCCTCCGCATTCAGGCAATTAGGTGGGCTTTCCCGACTTGAGCAGAAAAAGAAAGTTTACCTTGTTGTGTGATTGATTCTCTAAAAGAGGATGATCGCATGACACATCCTTTAAACGAATATCCCTGGACACATGAAGATAAAACTCATCCGAGAAGAAGCGAGAGGGACGAGGAGGGAGGGGTGTTCGGGGAAGTGGTCTTCCTTTTTCATTTATGGTGCTGAAGTCCGTAGTCGGTTGACGCTTCGGATCCAGAAAAAAATGAAAACGCATGGGGGACCGAGCTTTTCTCATTAATAAGATAGAATTTAATGCCGTCATTAATTCTTGTGCACGGGATACCATAAATTTGCCATTGGCCACCTGACAACACTTCAGTTTAAACGGAAAAGAAAATATTTTAAGCAGAGACAAAAAAATGTTTAAATGATACATTACAATGTTAAATGGTAATGCAAATAGTTAAATACTGACATATAAATTAAACGAAGAAGACAATTGTTAAATATAAAAATAATGTATTTAAACAGAGACAAGCGACGTTAAACGGTAATCAACTTATACAACTAGATAAACATAAAAGAGAAGAATCTTACAATGAGAAAAACTCGTTTTCAGTAGGATTCGACAATGGCATAGCATCTGTCTTGACAAGATAGACAATGGCACATCCGCTGGAAGTCAACCTCGTTTTCTATTGGAGAAACCGTTTTATATCCATCAAGTGTGATAAACTTCACCCTGACACGGGGAACATCAAGACCTAATCTCTCACGTATCTTAGCTAAGCTAACACCAATTCCCAAGAAGTCAGCGCCGTGAACAATAGCCCTCGAATCGAAGAAATTCTCACCTTATCAAGAAACTGGCAGAATTCAAATATAACAAACCAAATGAGGAGAATAAGAAAAAGAAGAAGAAGAAGATGTGATGAGCCTTCTAAACTTTGTTTGACAAAAAGGCAGCAAAAAAATGCAAAATTGTATGTATAAAGATTGGACATGATGTGAGTGACCATTTTTTCCTGCCATTTTCAAGAGCAAAAAAATGGAATTTCATAACATGGTCGCATTTCAAGTGAACGGTAGGGGGTAAAAGGGAAGTTAAACAATAACGGAAGGGTTGTCCGAGGTTTGCCAAAATTAGAGGGGCTGTTTGGGAATTTTTGAAATTCACGATGGGTAAACAGTAATTTTCCCTTATTATTATGTATGTGTGCACTTACACAATTTGAAATTACTTGTATATCCCCCAAAGGAAGTGCGAGGTCGGCTGAAACTTGTGATTTTAAGGAGAAGAAAGTTCTAATTATCCATTTCAATTTTTATAAATAATAATTAATTTAAAAATGTTGCTGATATTCTTGAAAGTTGAAAAAGCAATCTAAAGAATATATCCACAAAGTTACCATTTCAAAGCTGTGCAAAATGGAAACGTCACAATTTTGGATAAATGAAAAGGCTCACTAATATCATTATATATTTATATATATATGTCCTGCTCTGTTTCATAAATAATATTACTGTGTTTATAAATAATAGTACAGTAAAAAAATGAAAAAAATAAGATGTATAGTAATTTAATCTAAACTATTCAATCAATTTGTGTATAATATTTAAACAAATCTGAACCAGTCAAACTCTACTATTTGTACTACATATACAACAAACTTTTAAAAATAAAAACCTAGACTAAACAACCCAACTAACCCTAATTATCTCTCACTGTAGCATCCTAATCGACACTGTGCTCAGCTGCGAAATGTTCATAGATATATATGTCTTTAATTTTTTTTAAAAACTAGAGACATTTCATGACAGTCATAAGATCATAATTTAACTATTATTATTTGTAGGATGGTGTGTAGAACTATTGTTAGTTATTGGGTCTCAATTAAGTACCATTAAAAACTGTTAAAGTACTGTACAGGAATAGACAGTGTTCGTTAGATACAAATCTAATGGTCACTATGGGACTCTCCTAGATTTGAGTCTCTAGATTTCAAATCTAGGGATGTTCTTACAAAATGCATCCTCATGTATAAAAGAGCTTCCTCATCCAATATACTACAGATAAAAGTTTATTTTCAAATTTTTATTTTTATGCAAAATTTTGTTGCATCAACTGCATAATAAAGGGTTTTATACTGCAACTATTTTTTAAAGATATGTTGATTAAGTTTTGTGCATAAAACAGTAATAATGAGATTTATTCTATATGTATAAATAGATTCCAAAATGAGTATTTGTTTAACAATTTTGCTTATTATCATCATCAATAATAATAATAATAATAATAATAATAATAAAGTAATAGTAGATCCCTCTAATTCTATCCATTTGGTCGACATGATAAATTATGCTATCATATGCTATTTTTTGTTTGATGTGGTAACAAAATATAATAGCCTTATTCTATTAGTTCTTTTTATTCTATCCACAACCTAATAAGTAATGTAATGGAACAGTTTAGAATGAAATAAGTAGGTATAAATAAGAAATTTATCTTTTTGCCATTCTCCTGTATTAGTGCAAATGCACTTTAATTGGCATAATTTGGCATCAAAATAAAGTGACGTGGCAACCTTTGTGAAGTAGCATAAATGATGACATGGCAATGTATGGTGATGTGACAAGGAGTCTTGGCTTCTAGCTAAATATCTTGGGAGATCTTGGTGGAGCTATTTTTGATATGTGTTACAACTTGAAGGCTAGATCTTACCAAGATCATATTTAGAGAGATTTGATTGAAGACTAAATATGGATGGAGCTTAATTGAAGAAATACTTATCAAAAGTATGACCGAAGGCTATTGAAGGTATTATTTGAAGATCTTTAATAAGTATGCTTGAAGACTATTAAGGGTATGATTGAAGATTATTAAGGGTATGATTGAAGACATGCCTATTGTTGGCATGATTAGCATGATTGATTGAAGATCTTTCTTGGGAAGATTTGAAGGCCAAACTTGGGTGAATTGAAAATCAAGTTTGGATGGTTTCATGAAGACACATAAAGACGTGCGCCCCTTACGAGGGGACTGGGTGATGAGGAATTGAGAAGGTAGGCTAGTTGCCGGTAGTCAGGATCGGGAGATCGGGCTGCACTGACTCGGACTAAGCATAACCGGGAGATTGATGGGTCTTGAGGTCGTTTACAACGTAACCAGAACTCAGTCAAGTTAGTAGTCAAGGCCATGTTGTAAGTTGTGTTACAACAGGAGTTGCAACATCTAATTTTGGAAGGTTCTAAAGTTAGTAGCCGTAGAGATTCTAAAAGAGGTATGGACTATATTTGGGACGTTGAGGCGTTTATATAAGCTACCTTGTTTTGAGATTGGGTGTGACACTTAAGGAAGAGAGTATGTGAGCACTAGACAATCTAGAGAGGATAGTGATCTTTATTTGTAAAAGTGAGTGACAAAGTGTTTGTACTCATGTATTTTCACCTTTTAGTGGATTGTTTATCTCCGGGCTTGGCCCCCCAAACATAGGCGAGTTGACGCCGAACTGGGTTACCAATCTTGTGTCTCTTTTTTATTTGGTTTCTATGAAATTTCTATGAGCGTTTGAGTGTTCTTTAAACTCACAAACCACACCGGCGGAACTAACATCCTGTAACCTTTCTCTCCCTCTTGCTTGAAGGGAATGTGGTTATGATCGAAGGGTTTTACTTCTCTCCTCCCTCTTGCTCTCTCATCTAAAGTTTTTAGAACCCATTATATTCCTCCCCTTTTCAATAAAATCTAGCCACATTCGAGACTTGGGAAGAGAAACTCATCAACGACAAAATTAAGTTCTAGGATGCTAATTTTGTCAAAGTCAATAAGTTCCCTTCACATTCTAATAAGCTAAATTATTTTTAAAAAAATCCAAAAACCTTATTTAGAAAATGTGTACATAATTATACCATAAGGATAATTCTTATTTTATTATTTGATTCACTTCAAACATAAGAAACATAAAATAGAATAATAAAACACTATCAAATGTTTATTTTATGCATATCACAGGATAGTATATCAAGCAAACAAACCATTGATATCTTTAAAAAAATATTTATTTATTTTTTTAAATTTAAAAATTTTATAAAAATTATCAAATTACCTCCACCTTTACACATCGGTACTAGACCTATCCAAAGATCGGGCTACTCACCCAAACCTGAAGATCGGCCTGAAAAATGGGAGGGTTTGAACAAATATATAAGGCCTTATGTCCGGGCCCTGGACAAAAAAAAAGCCCATTTTAAAAAGCGGGTCGTATTTGGTTTACATTATTAAAAAGCCAAACACAGGGCCGACTGACCGAATTATAAAATATATTTATTAATTAATTTCGTATGTATATACTTATATATATAATGATTTGAATTGTCATCGATTATTTATTAATTAGTTTTCAATATAATTATATAATATATATTTATTGTTGACTACCATGGATTATAATAGTTTGAATTTTAGTTGTTATAGTTGAATAAATATTTGCATTTGGTATTTTAATTGTAAGTGTTTTGTCGAATAATATTTGGTCATATTCACATATTAATATTATTATTAATTTTTTTTATAACTTAACATATTATTTGATGAAAAATCTATTTGGGCGGGCCTTGGGTAGAAGTCATTAAATTTGAGCGAGTTTTGGTAAGGGTTAAACCTAGATTTTCGGGTCTGGTCGTGCAGGGCTTGGACAAGCATAAAATTTAATAATTATAGACGAGGCCTGGCCCAAATCCGGCCTGATCCAGCCCATGGACAGGTCTAATCAGTACTAGCATTAGTAGCTGCCCAGTGTCTTGGGCCCAAAGAGTGATCAGCTCGTATGCACAACGCTAATCACAAATGAAATTTGAATATGATAAAAAAATTTTAAAAAAAATTAAAAAAAAATGAGATTACTAAAAAAAGTATAAAAACAATATCAGTGGCTTTATGAGTAATGAGAATAAACAATACCAGAGATAATAATAATAATAATAATAATAATAATAGTATTTAATAATAATTAATAATGGGTGTGGATGCATTTAATACCGAATAGGTGAGTATGACAAGCACCTAAAAATTGGAGAGGTAGTATTACTTTGATCATGACTCATGTGGGTATCAATTGTCATATAACATTCTAGAATTTTATATGATATAAACCATAATAATGGCACAACAAACAATGACACCCATTATAAAATTAGTTAGCTTCTATAAACACCATTCCAGTTCATTTTTTTATTTATTTTAAATACCTGTCTAAAATTTTATAAGAAAGACATTAATGTATTTTACAACTTTGATGTTTCATGGACAATATATAAAATATTTAGGTTAGTTGGAAATAATGCTCTAACATGTCTTTTTATTAATAATTCTACAACTGTGTCATGAGCCATCCTCCATTTGTATAGCTTATAATACTTTATTTTATTTATAAATTTAAGAAAAAAATTATTTAAATAAGCTCTAAATTATATAAAAAATTTATGCACTTTTTCTATGATATATAATTGTTGGATTTTCTGCTAATTAACTTAACCATATGTATCAATGGTCATTTTGCCCTCTAAATTTAAGAAGATTTATTTTGGTTTTTAAATTATTATTTTTTTCAATAATTAACCAATGGCTTTAACTGTAATTTGAAAAGATATTATAAAATACTAAAATTTTCATATATATATATATATATATCCCATACAAATTCATATTAGTTTGTTATACCCCCAAAAAACACTCATTTTTGTACATATATATGTTTAAGGTTAAAAAAATTAAACAATTAAACATGTTAATGGCATCTTTATTAGATTAGTACTTATTTAAGTGACTAATATTTATTTACTCCTTCCATTCTAAAATTCAAGTTGTTTAAAGATCTTGCACAAAAATTTAATGATCATATTAATTTTTTTGATATTTAAAATAAAAATGAACTAAATAACTTCTACTTTCTTGGAATTACCATTCTCTTTAGACTCTCTTTGCTTATAGAACTTTAAAATTTGAAAAAACAAAAGGTAAAATTGAAAATAAAAAATAAATAAATATTGTATTGGTTTTATAAAAATGATGATTATTTTGGAACAATTTTTTTAAAAAGACTTTGTATTTTAGACGGGAGAGAGTATTGATTTATTACTTTTTTTAATTAATATTATATTTCATTTATTTATATGTGTAAATAAAATATTCATCAAAATATTTATGAAATTGCGGGAATCATACTAATTGCAAGAGAGATTTTTTTGAGAATTTTTTTCTTAAATATTTTTTACTTTGTAATTGAAAATTTTAAAGTCAAAATTAAAATATTGAATATTATTTTTAAAATGATTAAAAATGAACAATTAATCAAAGGCTTTAAATGTAATTTGAAAAAAAAATTATAAAGTATGGAAAATTGCTTATGCATCCCTTAAAAATTCATGTTTATCTTATACCCTATCAAAATGATATTTGTGTGTTATACTTCCACAAAAATGCTTGTATATCGATTAAAAAATAATTTAATTCTGTTAAACAAACCGACAAAGTAATGAAAATGACCACTATAAGTTTGCATGTGTACCCTTAGAAATTTTAATTCTTAAATATTTTTTGTGGTGTAATAAACAATTAATTCTGTTTGGCTTTATATGTACTATATATTTCTTTTAAAAGCAATAAAAAACTTAACCCATTAATTGTGTCATAGTTTTCTTAACAGCAATTAAATCTTCTTTTTATAAGTACATATTTGATTGACTAATTTTGGTTCATTGATTTATTACTTCGTTATTTCTGTAGATACTACTATTTTATTTATTTATTTATTCTAAATAAAGAACTTATTAAAATAACCATGAAACTCACCAAATCATCCTAATTGCAAGAGAGATTGTTTTTGAAAATTTATTTATTTTTCTTAAATATTATTTTACTTTATTAATTGAAATTTTTTGTAGTCAAAAAATTAAAATATTGAAAATTATGTTTAAAATTCAGAAAAATAAATACTTAAAAATAAATGAAAAAAATAAAAGGGGGTATAAAGTACTTCCTACCATTCAAATATTATTTTTAATTTTTTTAAAAAATAATAAATGCAATAAAAAAAGAATTTTACTGAGAAAATGAGCATTGCTTTTTAAAAATAAAATATAAAAAAAATTTAGGAAAGTGAGTGAGTGCCCTGGTTGATTGGTCACTCCCTACTTTCCAGGACTCTTGGCAATTTTTTTTAAATTTTTTTAAAATTTTTCATAATTTACTTTATCATATAAAACTTATATAAATGGTAATTATAATTTTAGATATCATATGTTTCAAAAGTGTTACTGTGCCATTTTCACGTCATTTTAAATTTTTTAACAAATTGAGAGAATCCGTTTCACGAATGTATATAAAACTACATAATTTGAATTTTATATATATATTTTGTACAATAAACATAAATGAAGAAAATGACATATAATACAGCTTCATAGTTTTAAAAGTTTAAATCTTTGTACAATAAGCAAACATAAAGAAAATGACATGGACACTCCTTTCAAAACATGAAATTCTGAATGTAGCCCTCTTAACTGTCCTCACATAATGGCATATAGCTGTAATTCTTTCAATTTGTTCAACAACGGTCATTGACAACCACAACAGTGCAGTCAACCTCTAGTTTCGGGTTGCTCTTACAGAAGATGAGAAGTACATAGTCTACCAAGCAAGCATGCATGTGCATTGTTTCAGTAAAAACTTCACTGACGACAAGCGTGAGCTCCGAATTCGGTTGTCAATTTCAAAGAAACGCCGTGGGCGTCCAAGAAAGAAGAGAATCGATTCACAAGCCTTCGATATCCGCGATTTATATTGTAGCCGGTGCCATCAACTAGGTCATAATTGTAGATCATGTAATGCAGTCATAGTGGACTAAGTGGTCTATCCATAATGTGAGCGGATGCTATTTGTTTTTATTTGTGCCATGAGACTGTGTATGTTTTGATGTTGTTGTGTAGTTGACTAGGTACCTGTATATTAATTCCCTTTCTTATGTATTATTTCCGTTTGCTGTGTAGTAATTTCATTTCTTGTGTATTATTTATGTTGAGTGTGTAATAGTTTTGTTTTCTGTGTATTATTTCCGTTTGATGTGTGTTATTTCTGTTTACTGTGTATTGAGTTTGTTTCCTGTGTATTACCTTCTTTTGGTGTATATTATTTATGTTTCCTGTGTATTGCCCGTATTTTTTTTTGTTGCGCATTTCATTTGATGTGCATAATATGCTGAGTACATTTTGGATTTACGACCAATTTTGTAATTACAAACAACAATATTAGTCACTTACAAATAACAAAAAAAATTACAAGTAATAATATGGATATTGATTTATCTCAGGTTCAGCGTTTAAGTCTACAGCTGTCTCTTCCATCATGTATAACACACCATTAAAATTAAGAAAAACCTAATTTATATAGTTAGTAAACAGATATATATATATATATATATATAAAAGGTACGACTACTAGCTCAAGTGCTAGTGAAACTCGCTTTATAGGGGGCTCATACAGCCTTTATAAGTCAAAGATATAAGTCAAGGTCCAGGTCCAAGAGAAGAAAGACAGACTTTCTAAGCCACTTACCCAGAACTAGTGCTCTCCTATCCATGGACGGGGTTGAATAATGATTCCCAAAAAGTAGAAGACGGGATAAAATAAAAGCTCTCCCTACGGAAGAGAAAAGGGAAAAGAGCAACAAAAGCTATAATGTGAAGTCAGATTGTCCATTGAGCGCACATACAATATCGATTAAAGTCAAATTCAGCTGCAAAGAAAAAGGCCTTTGAACTCTCGTTATATATATATATATATATATTTGCATAGATCAATTTTTTAAAATTATAAAAAAATAAAAGCTAAATTACAAATTCAATAATTCTTGAAAATTGTAGAAAAACTTAATATATATTTTGGTTTTTAACGATTTTACCATATATATATAGATATATATCTTTTATAATAAATTGACGGAAGATATGAAAATCTCTGCCCCATATCATGTTTCTCTCTCTAAACTTGCACCAATAAATGAAGACTTTAGAGTCTATGGCCTCTATAAAACAAGTGATCCATAACACAAATGCCATAATAACAACAACATGCGACCACCTCACCTCTATTTCATCCTCATACAATTTCTTCCACTCTTTTCCCATCATGTGATCGCCACCGTTCCGGCCATAATTGTCTTCGGTGACTCCACCGTCGATGCCGGAAACAATAATGTTATCGCCACCCTCCTCAAAAGTAACTTTGGTCCTTATGGCCGTGATTTCATCGGCGGTGAGCCTACCGGACGCTTTTGCAATGGTCGTCTTGCTACCGACTATATTGCAGAGGCTTTTGGACTTGGCTCCACCATTCCTGCTTATCTTGATCCTGCTTTTGATATTAAGGATTTTATGACTAGTGTTTGCTTTGCTTCGGCCGGAACTGGCTTCGACATCGCCACTTCTGAAGTGCTAGTAAGTATTTGTTTATTTATTTTGATTTATTTTGAGTCGGATAAGAATACTATTTCTTTGATAGGAACTCAAATGTTATAGTTGGTTTTCAGTTTTAGTTTCTTTTTGTTTAGTTAACTAATTTTGTTAGGTTTTTTTAGTTTTCTGTATTTGGTTGGTTTCGATTTAATTTTGTAGTTCTCCCTTATTTTCAATAAAAGCTCTTGAGCTCTTTTTTTATCATATATATATATATATATATATAACTCGGTTGTTTGTGTTTCATTTTCTTAAAAAAAATAAAAAAAAATAGATAAGAATTCTACGAGGAACTTTTCATATATACATTTATTTTAAATAATATATATATATATATATTTGACAAAATAGTGACAAAAATATTGGAAGATTAATATTACTCCTTCAACATGATAGTCACTATTTCATTTTTCTCTCGATTCAAAAGTAAAGAGAAATTAATAAAAAAATTTTTATGACAAGTTCTTCTTATAGGTATTTATTTTAAATGAAATTTGTATTTTTTTAATTTTTATAAAATAAAAAGAATACTACTCCTTTAATATGATAGTCACTATTTCATATTCCTCAGAAAAATCAATAAGAATACTATGACAAGCTCTTCTTATAGGTATTTATTTTAAATAAAATTTGTATTTTTAATTTTTTTAACAAAATGATTAAGCCACTATTTAAAATACATAAAGAGGGGTTTGACCTCTCGACATCCCATATGAAATTTTTGTTCCTTATCGTTAGGCCATACTGTGTATTTTTAATATCTAATTGGGTGAAAAATATGTGAAATTATGAGAATACCTTGGTTATTTTAATTATTATATATTTGTAAAAAATTTAAAATATATTTTTATTAGTTTACGTTAAATAATAAAAAAATTATTTGAATGCAATATTAATTCTCTTTTTTTCTTAGATTTTTTTAATGAAAGAACTAAAATAATTATACTTTGTAATTTAATTGAAAATAAAATGTGGGATAATTTTATTAAATATAAACCAATTGCAAAAAATACATAAAGCCCTATATTTTTATCATTTTATTGTTATAAGAAAAAGAATTATTTTTTGTAATTTTTTATTTTTATTTTTTTGGCATTCATCAGCCTTTGAGGTTGAGTTTGATATAAACCTGAAATGACTAGTAACTTACTCAAATTAAAACTTGAACAAGTAACTTGATACCTCTTTTTATTAGATTGTTAAAAATAAAAGTTTAAAGTTTAATAAGATTTTATTTTATTTATTTATTTGATAAATGGATGATAAACAAGTTCAATTTTGAGTGTCCTCTAAAATGAATGCTTTAAGCAAAAATCCCAGTATCAATAGGCTAAGATATCGTTGCTTTTTGAGAATTAATACCGAAGATGTGGAATAATATCATCTACATAAAATTATATTAAATATTTTTTTTAAAAATATATAAGTTAAAATAAATATTATGAACTTTATTTGTTTATAAGCCTCATTATCATACCACATCCGTTAAATATCACCAATTCATTCGGCTTTAATATTTATATTTTTTAAGTGTATATATTTACAGTGACTAATTTTGCATATGTACCCTTACATATGGCCTAAATAAATTTATAATTACCATTATGCCCCTCAATGTTAATGTTTTTTTTATTGTTTTTGTGCCACATAAATGCTCTGCCTTGGTATAATGACCAATAAATTCAATCATTAATTTTTAAAAAAATTCGATCTAAGGTTATATTTGCAAGAGCACTTTGAATTGGCTAGATGTATAATGTGGTTTTGGTGGTTTATATGCAAAAATCTAGTAAAATTATTCAGTAAAATTACATATGTACCAAATATATATATATATATATATATTTACATGTCTATTCCTACAAATTACTCTATCCGCCCCATTACAATTGTGTACTTTAACCATTTTATTTATCTCATTTTATTAATTTTTTTTTCATCCATTAATGCCGTGCATTTAAGGTGATAGCGGTGGAAAATAGTGTATTTAAACAAATTGAAAAGATTAAATTTAAAAATTATTTTTTAAAATTCAGTTTGTGGAAAAATAATTTAAGACATCTAAGCTTTTATGAGTAAATATTTACATTGAGACTGACCAATAGAGGGAGTACCTTTAAAAAAACTATGCATGAAGTTTTTAAGGGTTCTATGATTGAGTTTATTAAAGGTATTTAAGATTTTTTTTTCCAACGGTCCTACCATGTAATAAATTGCTAACATTATTGAGTTTGTATACCTTAAAAGATATGAACGTTTTGTAAAGGGAAGGGTATATGTGTAAATATGAATGTTTTTCAAGATATAGAGGTATAAATAAATTTTTAAAAAAACGGTACACACAATTTTCAGATTTGTCAAGGGTATACACGTTAAAATCCCTAATTATTCTTCCATCAAATCACCGATAAAGTGGACAAAGTATTGTTCATCTTTCTTTTCAAAAAAATAATTTGTTATTGTGCGTATTTATGTTTTCAATTTTTTAGTTTCATTCATGAAGCTGTCCTTTAGCAGGGATTAAACAATAATTTCATTATTATAATTACAATATGATAATTATTATTAGTAAATTGTCTAAAATTCAAAGCCGTTTTGGGATATTTATAAAACAAATATGCAAATAAGATACATTTATTCTATGAATTTTTTTTAAACCTAGTAATGGATATAAAATAGTTAAATAAAGGTGAAAAATTAATTCCTAAAAAAGAATAGTTTTCCATCAGTTATTATGATTTGTATGGATGTTTGTTGGTTTATTTCAGAATGTGATACCACTAGAGAAGGAAGTGGAGTATTTTGGAGAGTATCAAGAGAAGTTGAGGAATTATGTTGGTGAATCAAAGGCCAAGCAAATAGTTAATGAAGCAATCTACATTGTTAGCATAGGTATTTCTATTCTCAATACTCTCATCTTCAATAATAATAATAATAATAATAATAATAATAATAATAATAATAAAGCATAGATAAAACATTTACTTTGTCAATTTTTTTTAAAAAATATGGAAAAAAATATAAAAAAAAAGCATTTTGATTTCAAGTTGAAAAATCTTCAATTTTTTTTTGTTCTTGCACTAAATGGATGACTACCTATTTTATTTGAATCGGTTATACTCCTTTCATTTCAAATTATTTTTCACTTATTATTAAAACTTCTAAGATTTAAAAAGAATATTATGATAGGATAATTTTATTTTTTTTATTGAGATTATTTACTCCGACTAAATTTACACTCTCTTTTTAAATAAACTTAATTACAGTAGGAAAAAATTGGGTAAAAAATAATTAATGCATTATAATATTTTTAAAATGATTAATAATTTGAAAAAGAAAAGAATTTTCATTTGAATCATAGGGAGTAATAATAGTTGGAATTCTTCCTTTCATTTTATTTACTCATGAAATGGAGATTTCTTTTTAATTTTTTTTTGTAAAAAGATAGATTTATTGCGTTTTGATAAAAATATAGAGTTTGAATGTATTATTTATATGCAATCTAATAAGACAATAATTGAAAAGTTTATAAATATCTATCTCCTTCATCTTATGAGAGGGAAATAGAATTAAGCTGGGATTAAAGATAATAAAAAAAAAAGTCTAACATATTTCTTCTGCTACAAAATAAATATAGTTGTTGGTTCTAGCACTGAAATTAAACAAAACATTTAATAAATCAAATTATAGGAGTATTAAACTAAAATACTTTTTAATAAATAATGCTCACTATCATTGTCGCACCATGGAAAAGACAAAGTTAGTTAATGGTTAGAAAAATATTTGATTCAAACAAAAATTTTGAATATTACTTCCTCCAGAACTAATTATATGCCGGTTTTGCCATGTTTACACCAATTAAGAGAATTAGTTAAACATAATTGATAGTCTTACATTTTTAAAATATTATATCAATTTTTTAAAATTACTTTATTTAAAAACCCATCTAATTCTATTAATTTTTTTAATATATTTTAATTATATATTTTATTATCTCTCCCTACGCCCGAAAGACTTCTAATCCTAATAACTATATGTAAGAGGGGTTGGGCTGCTTAGGGATGGCAATGGGGTTGGGGCTGGGTAGGCCTCTATCACTACTGTCTAGCTTGAACCATCTCTTTCCCCGTGCCCCACCCGCCGTGCCTAAATAGTAATATTCTAAAAGTTACAATCTCTCTTGGAAACAATTCTACTTGGATATTAATAACTGAAAAAAAACACAAATAAAACAAAACTTACGGTAAGAAATGAGAAAATCTGATCTCAAAGACGAGGTGAGATAGAACCAAGGCCTTTGTATCACATTGTTTCCTTAAATAGATTCGCTACCCTCCAGTGTTTGGGTTTGAACTATCGTCTGCTTCCCATAATACAATGGTCTCCAGTTGCAAGTGAACAACACTTTACAACTCCAACGAACTGAATTATGTGCACTACTTTACAACTCCAACTAAATGAATTATGTGAGCTCTATCACATTGAACTTATAAATAAGGCTTTCTAAGAGAGAGTAAGAGAGAAAGCAGGAAAAGGGAACTTATCTTTTCTGTATATCTAAAGTTGAAGAAAGAAGCCCTTTATAAAGACTTAGAGAAAGTGAGTTACCATTGAAATTCCAAAATTAAAATTTGGAGTTTCAATAGATATAATAATAATAAGAAAGTTTAAAACCTTTTCAAACTATGGAATTAAACTTTTTGGAGTTGCTAAACTTTTCAAGAGTTTCCACTCTTTAATTTCCATTCAATATTAATTTTTCTAGCAATCCCCCACATGAATGGAAGTGACAAAACGATGAAGAAAAAATTTAAAATGTTTGACCTAGTGATAGAGCGTCTTGGTTGAAACTTGTAAAGGATAAGTAGGTATTAACCTTTGAACCTTCCCTTGAGAAAGTATACTTAATTTATCAAATGAATTGTGGACTTTGTTGCCTTTGAACTGTTCCGTCGTTATGGTAAATGACAATACACTTCTCACAAGAATCTTCTGAACACAATTGAGTTCTCAATGTCATGTTCATTTTGGCCCTGAACATCTTCTTATTTATGTGATAGTTTTTAAAGAATTTAAGCCCAACACAATTCTCCTTCGAAGCGGCCCCATTTCTCTCTCACATAGGTGATTTCTTTTAAGAGTAACCCGCATTACACCCCTCGGAATACTGATGCATAAGAATTATTAAAAGCATATCTTAACCTTTAAGAAATTATATAACCATTCAATCTCTTCACCACAATTATCAAGAGCTATAATCTCTAATTCCATTGTAGAATGAGCTATAACTATTTGTTCAGAGGATTTCCATGATAAAACTGCTCCTCCTAGTGTGAACACATAATCACTTGTGGATTTAGAGTTTTCATATAAGAAATCCAATTCTCATCACTGTATCCCTTTAGAACTGTTGGATATTTGGTTTAATGTAGCCCGTAACTACAGACATACCTTAAATACCTTAATACTCTTACAATTCATTTCTGGTGATCAGTTCTAGGATTGCTTGTGCATTTACTTAGCTTACTAACCATGTAAGTTATGTTTGGTCTTGTACAACTCATTAAGTACATCAAAATCTTTATCACTCTTGAATATTCAAATTGTGAAACACTATCGCTTTTATTTTTATATAGGTGTAGATTCACATTCAATAGTTTTCTAGCTATATCAGAATCAGTTAAACTAAATTTTTCAAGGATTTTGTCCATAGAGAGTGGTTGACTAAGAATGAGACCATATGATGTTTTTATGATTTTGATTCCTAAGATTACATAAGCTAATCCCATATTTTTCATGTGATACCTTGAATTTACCATAATTTAGGTAGATTTGATCATTTTATCATTGCTATCAACAATGACCATGTCATCAACATATAGACATAAAATGACATATCCATTTTTCAGTCTCTTTGATATATACAGATTTGACACACTCATTGATTTTAAACCCATTTGGCAATATAATGCTAACAAACTTCTCATGCCATTACTTTGGAGCTTGTTTCAAGCTATAAAAAGACTTTAACAATCTACAGACTTTCTTTTCATGTCTTGGAGTAACAAAACTCTCAGGTTGCTCCATGTAGTTTTCTTCATATAAAAATTCATTTAGAAAAGTTGTTTTACATCCATTTGATGTATTTCAAGACCTTTCAAAGCTGCAATCACTATTATAATTCTGATAGAATTTATTCTCATTACAGAAGAATATGTATCAAAGTAATCTTGGCCTGGTTGCTACTTGTAGCCTTTAATTGTAAGCTAAGCCTTATACTTGTCAATAGTTCCATCACCTTTCTTTTTCCTCTTGAAAATCCAATAAAATCTTACAAGCTGACGTATTGGGGGTAGGTCCACTAACCCCTAAGTATAATTTTGTAAGATGGAATCAACTTTACTTTTAATGACTTCTTTCCAAAAAGGCCCTTTGAAGAAGTCACAGCTTCTTGATAGGTTTGAGGTTCACTTTTTAGCAAATAGGTTAGAAAATCTGGACCAAAAGCTTTTTCTACCCTTGCTCTCTTGCTAGGTCAAAGTTCAACCTCTTGCTTTTGATCAACACTATCCTCATTATTAACAAACTTATGTGTTTGTTTAGATGAGCTTGATTTTTCATCATTCCTTGTTTTATAAGGAAACACTTATTCAAAGAAAGTTGCATTTTTTTATTTCATTGTCGTGTTCTTATGAATGTCTGGTATATTAGACTTATGAACCAAAAAACGATAAGCACTATTATTTTGTACATATCCAATGAAAAATGCAATAAACTAAATTTGGACCTATTTTTCACCTCCTAAAGGGTAGGTACAACCACTTTAGCAAGATACACCCCCACACACACACACTCTCTTAAGTATCCGTAAGAAGGTTTTTTTCTTTCCTTAATTCATATGGGGGCTTATACCTTTTCTTGTAGGGTACCTTATTTAGAAGATAGTTAGCTGTCAGAACAACCTCTTCCCACATGTTCTTAGGTAACCTAGAACTTATTAACATTGCATTAATCATTTCTTCCAAAGTTCAATTTTTTTCTCGAGAACTCCATTTTGGTCGAGGGTGAATAAGATGGATTAACTTCATGTATAATTCCATCTTGAGCACAAAATTCATCAAATGGTGCTACATACTCACCACCTTAATCACTCCTTATAACCTTAATCTTCCGATTGAGTTGATTCTCAACTTCGATTTTATAAAGAGCAAATTTCTCTATAGCTTCATATTTACTTTTGTGCAAATACACATAGCAATATCTTGTGCTATCATTTATAAGGGTAATAAAATATTTATTACCTCCCTTTGTTTGTATAAATTTTGAGTCACATAGATCGTTATGTATTAAATCAAGAGGCTCTGTGTCTTTTTCAATTGTTTGGAAGAATGATCTTGTTTGTTTTCCTTCAACACAAGTTTCACACTTACGTTTAGGATCAATATGAAAAGAGGGTATGCAATCCAAGTTAATTAATCTACACAAGGTATTATAATTAACATGTCCTAGTCTACCATGCCGTAAACTAGAAGACTCAAGCAAGCAGAAGAACTAACATTATTATTATTGTTCTTTTTTGGCTTAATTGTTATCATATTGAGTTTAAAAAGCCCAACAGTCAAATAACCACTCCCTATATACATTTTATTTTTACTAATGATAACTTTGTCTGACTCAAATACTAAGCGGAATCCATGCTTAACAAGCATCGAATTGGACACCAAGTTTTTACAGAATTCTGACACATACAATACATTATTAAGCGCCGGTTGTTTCGCAGAAGTCATTTTCAAGATCACCTTACCTACGCCTTGAATCTCAGACGTGGTAGAGTTCCTAGTGAACAACTTTTCCCCATTCTCTAATGGTTTAAAAATGGTGAACACACCTTTAGGGTGCGTTTGATACGCAGCTAAGTACAGCACAAGCAGTACAGAATAGAACAAGTAGTTGTGGTACAACACAACTATTTGTCTTGTACCATGTTTGATATTTTATGGATATCTTCTCGAGTACTGGACAAAAATATTATAAAATTACTTCTAATACCCTTTATATTATCTTATGTTTGTTTTACAATAAACAATTTCACAATAAGATATCATTTTCAATATTTTAATTAATTTTTTTATAATTAATCAATTTAGTAAATCATAATTATGTTTTTTTTAAATTTTCAAAATATATGCAAAATTAATTTTTTTTGTTAAAAAATACATGATAAATTCCGTTAACATATCAATTGTTAAATAATATTATTTTTTATATGAGATTGCTAATATGTTGATATATCTATGAAAATCATATCTATGATTTAGGAAAATAAGATATAAAGAGATTTATATTTATTTTTTTATACAGTTTAAATTTTTAATTTTTAAATTGAAATATTAAAAAAATTTATGTTAATTTTTATGATTTAAAATTTTAATTTTAAGATATTGATCTTACATTTAAAAAAATGTTATATTATTAAAATTGATTAGCGTCGTGGGGCTTGATGAGCGTCGTGGGATGCGATATACATGATTGTATTTTTTATTCTTTATTAAGGATAATTTAGTCTTTAGTTGTGCTGTACCACGATAAAACTTTTGTACCAAGGTTTTGATCGTACAAAAATTTTAGCTACTTGTGCTATACTCTGACATCCTCTTGTGCTGTACTTTTAACTTTTTAACAAATTAACTAAACAAAAAACAAGAGAAGTTGTGCTGTGCTGTACCTCAAAATTTTGCGTATCAAATGGACCCTTATATAAACATATATGCTCAGTAGCTCTTGTGTCAATCCACCATTGGTTTGGATTATACCCAACCAAGTTCATGTTAGATACATATTGAATGATATCATCCACAATGTTAGTCTCATTCTTATTCTTCTTTGGCAATGCACTCAGATGCCTTGTGACCCATCTTATCACCATTGTATTATTTTCCTTGGATTTTTTTTTCTTTTAAACTGCACCTTTTGGTCCTAACATATGCCTTTAGTCGGGCTTGTTTTTCTTCTTATTCTTCAAGCTTTGACCATGTTCTACAACATTTGCCTTAGCCATAGCTAGAGTGACACCTTTCTTGTCATTGCTATGGTTATTTTCCTCAATCCAAAGTCTAAGTAGAAGATACTCAACATTTGTCTTCTTTTGCTTGTGTTTAAGTAATTTTTTAAGTCCTTTCAACCACGAGGTAGCTTCTGAATGATAGTAGCTACTTGGTAGGCTTTACTTAAAACCATCTCCTCAAGATGAATTTCATGCAATATCACTTGGAATTCCTCCACTTGATTGCTTATAGTCTTGGAATCCACCATTTTGTAATCAAGGAATTGGTCAACCCCAAACCTTTTGGTTCCAACATTCTCAGATTTGTATTTGTGGTCCAATGCATCCAACAACTCTTTTGTAGTTTTCTTGGAAGTGTGTACATTGTACAATGCATCTAACAATCTATTCATGATATAGTTTTTGCACAGGTAGTTAGACTTCTTCCAAGCTTCCAATGTGATGATAAGTTAAGCATCTTGCCCTCCTTAAAAGGTTAAAAGTGATCAAACAGAACACCATCTTTTGTTACCACCTCTTTAAATGCAACCGAGTAAATTTTTATGGTCTTTCAGCATAGTTCACAAGATCCACCATGGGTGATTGCAATTGAGACACGGTTGTATTCATGATGGGAATAACATCTTGAGGCACAATGGTGCTCCTAGTAGGGGTAGGTTCTTGAGTCACATTAGAAACATTGTTTGTTTCAGAATCCATTGCATTTGCTTTAAGATTGTTGGAAACAATCCTACTTGGGATATTAATAAATAAAAAAATTACAAATAAAACAAAAACTTCATATAGGAAGTGTGAAGTCCATATCCCAAAAACAAGGTGAGATAGAATCGAGGCCTATGTACCACATAATTTTCTTAAAGTAGATTCACCACCCTCCTGTACTTGAGTTTGAACTAGTGTCTACTTCCTAGAATATAACTATTACACTGAATTTAGAAATTAAACCTTCTAAGAGAGAGTAGCGGAGAAAGAAGGGAAAAAGGGAACTTCTCTTGTCTGTATACCTAAAGTTCAAGAAAAAAGCCCTTTATAAAGCCTTGGAGAAAGTGAGCTACTAACCACTGAAATTTGAAAATTAAATTTTAGAGTTTTAATAGATATAAATTTCTAAAACTTAAAAAAAAAAAACGTCCCGTTTATAGGAGGAATCGGATTGCAAACTACAAATTAGTTCGGATTTATTATTCTTAGGACTGCTCACCTTCATAGAAAGACGACCAGGAGATGTTTGGCCATTTTTTTAAGTAGATATAGAATGAAGGGAGAAGGATAGTTAGAAGGATTTTGGAGATTCTTCAAAAAAAAAAATATATTGCTTTTTAATATTTCTATTTCAAAATAGTGTTTTATGTTTTTCAAAAAAATATATTGATATAGAATACAGGGAGGGCAGTTAGAGAGATTTTGGAGATTCTTCAAAGAATACAGTGCTTTTTAATATTTTTATTTTAAAATTGTGTTTTATGTTTTTCCAAAAAATATATTGAAAATTGTAAAAGTATATAAAAATAAAAAGTAAATTTTGAAAAAAATTATTTAATAGTCTATAAATTTTTTAATAGATATATAAAAACAAAACGACCAAAGCTTTATAGAAGAGAACATACAAATAGTACCGGAGCCATTATTTATAATTTTAAAACATAATTTATTTGGTGATAAAACTTTCTTGCTGAACTTAATCTGATTTTGCATTGTTGACACTTGACAGGGACAAATGACTTCTTGGAAAACTACTACGCACTAATAACAGGGAGATTCAAGCAATACACAATTGAAGAGTTCGAGGATTTTCTAGTGGAATTGGCTGCAAAATTCTTTAGTGAAATATACTATTTGGGAGCTAGAAAGATTGCATTCACTGGACTAAGTCCAATTGGGTGTCTTCCATTGGAGAGGACCACCAATTTGTTACATGGTGGTGCTTGCATTGAAGAGTACAACAAGGTAGCAAAAGACTTCAATTCCAAGATGATGGCAAAGATTTATGAATTGAATGCTGAACTTCCAGGCATAAGATTGATCTTCCTTGATATCTACAACACTGTTCTTCACATCATCCAAAATCCTTCTTCCTATGGTCAGTTCTTTTCTTTTCTTTTCTTTTCTTTCTTTTGTTTTTTTTTAAAAGTTTTCTTTTTTTTTTTATAAGTTTTGTTTTGGGAAAGAATTTCTAGGTTTTAATCCCATATAATTTATCCACTATTATTATAAAAAAGCTAATAGTTCTTAAAACAAAGATTCTTATTTATTGTGATCCTGTATTGGCACTAGAGGGATGGCTTTTTGCCTTCCAATTTTAACAGTCCTCATCATGAATTTTACAGCTTTAAATTTTTTTAAAACCTTATTATAATAACTGTAATAATTATTTAATATAATAAATTAGGGTATTAATTTTTTTTTAATTAATGCTTAATCAATTATATATTTTTATATTTTTTTTGACGACTAATCTAACGTTCATTTTTTGAATTATAAATTATGAGTTTTTTAAAGTTATTTTTATTGTTATTTTTTGTTTTTAATCTTGAGTTCTTGATTGTAGAACTAAAACACATCCATTTATTATAAGCAGTGATGAGTCATAATAACTTCCGGATGTGTTAACAAACAACTCATATAAGATTTGCCATGACAAATTTAAATCAAATTTAGTTTTTATTAAATAAATTAGATATTTCATTTTTAAATTTTGTTTTAGATTTTTAATTATCTTGAGTCGCCCCTATTGACAAATTTATTTGATTTAGTTCTTGGAAATTCAAATTTTTCTAAAAATAAATCATTTATCATTTTTTTTGACAATGTGATAAATAATCTTTTATAAATCAATTTATCAATAAAAATAAATTTAACTTTTTTCAATAATTTTTTTTATATATTTTATACAGGATTTGAAAACTCCCGGCGAGGATGCTGTGCGACCGGGTTGTTTGAAATGAGCTACCTCTGCAACCAATGGAGTCATGCCACGTGTCCAGATGCAGACAAATACGTGTTCTGGGACTCATTCCACCCGACCCAAAAAATGAACCGGATCATGGCCCAATATGCTGTGGACACCTACATGCGCTTTTTCATTTAAGTAATTATTATAATCATTATTTTCATATATATATACCCCTATGAATTTATAATACTTGTATATGAGCGATGCAAAAATAAGTGGTGAAATTTGTTTTGTGTATATTTACTACCATTGAAGAGGTTCTCACCTTAAGAAACATGAAATTATAAATTTTTATTATAGGGGTGTTTATGTAATTGTGTGATTTACCAGGGTATATATGTAAAAAATTTAAGTCTATTTGAGACTCAATGGCATTTGAATGTGCTTATAAAAATAATAGATGTGGATCTATCAAATTGTTTTTAGGGTAGTTTGATTCACTTATTTTAAATTGAGAATTGTTTTTTTTAATTTTATTTTTTTAGTTTAACATTTCTTGATCAAAAATACTTATGCTCCAAGCCTCCAGCTCATTTATTAGGGAAAAAAATGGTTCTTTTTAAAAATACTTTTGATTTTAGGAGGTAAAAAGAACACTTAATATAAGTAAAGCATTTTTAGCATGAACAAAAACCATACATCCAAATGAACCTTAATTTTTTTGTAATATTAATAATGATAGTGATTAGGTTTTTGGGGAAAAAGTAATTAGGTCTTCTTAAATATGATAATATTATTTATGGTAATATATATATATATATATATATATATATATATATATATATATATATATATCCAAATATGCCAGATTTGAATTATTAATACATAAGAGAAAGTTTTAAATATGTATAATACCTAAATTGGTCCTTCTATTTTTCTCTCTCTTTTCTTTTGGTCCCTTTACTCAAAAATGAGCCCCACTAATCTCTCTACTTTTGAAAATGACCCAACTTAGTCCCTTCTAATTTAAAATAAGCTAATTAGTTGCTGTATTTTCAAGAGTAGAGGGATTAGTGGGGTGCATTCCTAAGTAGATGGACCAAAAGAGAAGAGAGAGAAAAGTAGAGGGACCAATTCGAGTATTATATCTTTTAAATATTTTTAATTATATTTAAGTTTTTTGTTTATATTAAATATAGTATTAATAATTGAAAAATTGTTTGCACAATAAATGTTCATGAGAATTTTCAAAACTAAGGTATGAACGGTTTCCATTATAGGTGTGGGGTCCTGGCTAGATTACAAATCAAATTTTAATTTTTGTATGAATTCAAGTGATTGTGGTTTTATCATAATTTTCTTCTATCTTCACAAGATTTGAGTCCATTTGATTTTGGTCTCTCTAATTTCTTTGCCAAAACACTTGTTTGAGCATCCTTTTTGACTTTGCTGACTTTGATCTTCTTCAAGCCTTTTTTCTTTGAATTTGCATCTTGAGCATCATTCGGATCTCAAGTTGTGATCTCACCATGTTTGAGAATGACAAACTTGATTTCTTTTAATTTTGATTTTTGAAAACTTCAGCATGTCATGCCTATGAACCTTTGAGTTTTTGACTTATGAGATTTTTTGATTCCCTGACTTTTGATGTCTTGAGACTTTAGAGTTCATTCATCATTCATCTGAGATTTTTTTTGTGTCTTTATTCTCCCATGATTTGAGGTTTGACTTCACATCATCGAGTTATGACCTTCACTTGATTGTTTTTAACTTGTTCGATTTTGGAATGGATCTCAAATTGTAATCATGAACTTGATTTCTTTTAATTTTGGTGGTTGAGAATTTCAGCATTTTACGTTGTGAATCCTTTAGGACTTTGACTTGTGAAACTTTTTAAGCTTTTAATTTCCTTATATCTTAGAACTTTAAAGTATTATTTGTCGTTTTATTCAAAATTACCAAGTCATGACTCTCTCTCATTGTCGAGTCATTATCTTAGTTTCTTTGAGATGTTTGAAGTCTTTTTTTTTTTTAAACTTGAAATATCATATCTATTGACTAATGAGAGACCCTTTCTTCCATGTGGGAGCTCTCTTCATCATTTTATAGACTAATACATGGGCTTTGTTTCTTAATCAACGTTCAAAAACCATTCTTTTTATTTGTGCTTGGAGAAAATTTTTCTTTCATTTCATAAAACATAATTCTTTTTCTTCTTTATGTAAGAGGGCATCCTCTTTTACACCATACCATATTTTGGATCAACATTCTTAAAGAAGAGTCCTTAATGACCTCTTTGTAAGCGTCAAGAGTCAACACTGAGAAAACTCTAAAAAAAAAAAGTCCACATTGGACTTCATAATGGGTCAACAGTTATAGAGTCTTCAAAGACCTCCATATGAGCATCAAGAGGTAAGGATGAGAGACTGTAAAAAAGAGAGTCCACTTTGAATTGGATCTCATCAATGGGTCAAAGAAGAGGAGAAGGCTTCATTAACTTCCTTGTGAGCATCAAGAGGCAAGAGTGAAAAAATTGGGTTAATTTTTTATAGGTCACTTAACTATGGCCTTCTTTCATTTTGGTAACCGAACTTCAATTTGTGTCAAACGGATCACTCACCTTCAATTTTATTTCACTAGACAATCACCAGATTGATTTGGGAACCAAATAGCTGATGTGACACTTGAAAAATCTGCAAGTTTGGTAACATGGACAGTCCAAAGTAGGACGGCTAATGTGTCATCAGGAAGTTGACACAGATTTTCCAACGGCCACATAAGCTATTTGGTTTCCAAATCAATTAGGTGATTGCCCAGTGAAATAAAATTGAAGATGAGTCACTATTTTGATACAAATTGAAGTTTGGTTATCAAAATGAAACAAGACAATAGTTAAGTCACATATAACAAAATTAATTTGAAAAAAATTCTCAAAAAGAATTTTCATCTTGCATTGGACCTTATTAGTAGGTCATAGAAAAGTGAAAATCTTCAAAGATAACTATCTTTGCATCAAAAAACAAGAGTGAAAAAAAAATTGTTAAAGGGAATTTTTCATCTTTTATTGGACCTCATAGGTGGATTAAAGAAAATAATGCCTGTAAATCTACAAAAAAGCCCCTTCTTATCATAAAATTCCTTACTTTCTCCCTCTTTTTGCATTTTAACCCTTCTCATAACATTTTTTGCATATTAGACCTTGAATTTTTCTTTTTAACAAATATCATAGTTTTTTTGCGGCTAGGCTGTCTAACTTTTCACCTTTCATATTTTTCATCAATTTTTGCAAATAACCCTTGAACTTTCGGCATTTGGCATTTTTCCACAGATTTTACAACTAAGCCCTCGAGATTTTTCATTTTTTTTTATTTATCCTTCTCACAATTTTATTGCAAATAAAATTGGGTGTAAAACACTTCTATGTTTTCACACAAATTCCTTTTGTGCAAGAAGACCCATGGTTATATATCCTTTTCCTCAAATACATGAGTACCCTGAAATACTTTTATCTTCACCCGTTCATCACATTTTGCTAATAAGCCCCATCCTATCTACCACCATCCTTTTCTTTCTGTGTTTGATGAACCTATCTAATCTTTCCTCTCCATGGCAAAATAAATAATCAAAGGTTGTAGTGCTCTAAATGATACTCTGCACCTCTTCACAACAATCATAGGCATTCTTCCTTATAATTCAACCATGCCTTGCATCCTATTATAAAAGAAACTCTAAATTTCATAAAAGTTCTCAATAATATGCATCCCATGATTAAAAGATACTAGATGCTGCCTTAAGACATTTAAACCATGAGCTATCTCAACTTTAAGAGTAGATCTTTCAACAAGAGTAAGGAGATAGTTTGAACCAACAAACATTAATGAGATTTTTGGATAAACAAAACTTGGACAGAAAAGAAAAAAGTGGCTAATTGTCATGCCCAAGCCCCAAGAATGGGCTCGCTGATAGACCCGCCGCATCCAACAGGGTTGGCCCCCATTGGGTGTAAAGCCGCAGATCTCAGATCTAGTCAGAGTTATCACATAAATGACAACAAATAAAGCAATAACACAAAGGTACAGACATATAATAATAAAATAGAAATAGTTTTGAATATGGGCTTTAGTAGCCCTACAAAAGCACAAGAAAACCATCCCTAAAAGTCTAGAGTAGGAATTAATCCAAATAGAATACAAATCTCACTCGCCCAGATCACACACTACAGGGTTTACAGCCTCAAGGTTCAGTTATTTCAAAAGAAATAACAACTATAGAAACAGAACCCGTGCACACACCCCTGTCCTAAGCTTACTTTTCATTTGCAAAAAGGGAAATCATAGAGTACGTGATCCACAATGGATCAGTAGGATCGCAAAAGTAACAGAACATAAATAATGAACAGAAATTTATAGATATTGTACTCAAATGTCGGGCAGAGAATGGAATATACCTGTAGAGGTATAATAATGGACAAAAGTATATATATAAAAAATAATAATACTGATAATACGCATAAAACAAAAAGTGTACATCACCCAGACTAATAAACAGAATCAACAGCTGAAGGTCGGATCTTCCACTAAGAAGTTGGAACAGACAAAATATCCATAGTCGGAGTCGGACTTCGATTCCAGTCAGAATGGACACGTGTGCCTGGTAGCGCTACTTCAAAAACAAGTGCACATGGCCATGACTTACTTCTTCTAGATAGGTAAATTACTAGGAGTGGAGATGTACGAAAAAAATAGCAAAAAAAGATACGGAGTACAGACAATGAAATAAAGTATAAATCATTTTCCAAAATAATTAGCTCTAGAAAACATAATAAACAACATTTAGCGGGATAAATAGAAATACACAAATAATTGAATTTCCAAATATTTAAAATAATTTTCACTAAATGAGAAATACGCAGTTGTATAGGTGCGAGAACCTACCTGGCTCAGAACAATTGAATTGGGTTCACCAGTTGCCGCGAATTAGAGCCCACTGTCGGGATCTAGACACCAAAAGAAACTACACTTAGAGTTAACAAAACTTGAGCCGGATCTAGACCCTCAATGGTTTAGCAAGTACACAACTTACAAGACCTAACTAACCACTCTAGTAGGTATTCAAATAAACATAAGATGTGCACCAGATAAAAGCCCACAATTTTACGCAAGAGAATACTCTCTAATAATACCAGAAAAGCATAATTATACCAACTATCAACAACTACCAAGTAGAAAGGAAACAAGCTTTAAGAAGTACTACAACTCACTTAGACATTAACACAAACACTTGATGTGCAAGTGCATAACTCCAAGAATTTCAAAGAGAGATATCACTAAAACAAGGCCTTAAATACAAGCAATTAACAAGTGTTTCAATCAAAATTTTAGGGATCACAAAAGAAAATTTCAGAGGAAACATACACCCAGATACAAGGATGTTTAAACCAATGTAAAAGATCTACCAACAAACTCATGAAACACTAATTAAACAACACAAGAAAAAGACTCCAAACAAGCATGGAGCAAGGTATTTATCCACCAATTACTCATGAAGTTCAACCAAACAACCAAGATAAAGCGAAACTTGAAGAAAAAAACTCAAAAACAAGGATTTATCATACCAAGCCAAAGAACTAAAGGCATACATTACAAGGAATCATACTTGGAGGAAGTTTGAAGTTGATCCGGACTCACTTCAAAATGCAAAAATTTGAAGGCTTCTTCAGCCACCAAAAGGTTAAAAAAATGGTTGAGAGCTTGAGTAAGAAGTTGTGTTGGAGAAGAAGGGAATGCTTCATTAAATCATGATGAAGCTGTTAGGATTATGCCCTTGAATGCCAACGAGGATACTTGTATTAGGGCATTTCATTTGTATTATATATTCTTATTATTATTAAATAGGCATTTATTTTGATGTTCATATATATCTTGTGATGGCATTTTAATTAGTTTTGAATATCGTAGTGCATGTGTATTAAGCTAAACCTTCTACTCTTTGTGGGATATAAAGGAGCGTTAGAAGGGTTTGGTACTTATACACTTAAATAGTTCGCAAATCGAAGAATATTTAATTGGGCATTAAAGGTTCGTAAGGATTTGTATGACATATACTTTGACAAAGAGTGCTAGTTGAACAATATGGAATAGTGAAAGCATATATCATAAATATATCACTAGGATTGGTGTATTTGAACATGATAGTCAATGATTGACATTGTTGGTTATGATCACATGAGTGGACCTTAGACCTAAGATATCATGATCACAATGTGCTTATGACGTCTAGTATGTTATTAGAGTAGTTAGGTTCACTTTACCATTTGGTAGAGCCGACCTCGAAGCGTGACTATGTCGAGTAAGTAGCAGTTATGAGTGATCACCAAGAAAGAATTTATTCTCCCGGAAGTAAACAAGTTAGTATCCTATGCGATTATAAGTATGTGAGATTAGAAGACCTTGGCCAAGGTAGTCAAACTAATCGTATGTGATACGAAGGGTAGTTTGATAATCTTACTCTATTATGGTTATTAGCATACAATCGAGTTCAGTGAGTTTGACAATTATCATAGCTCTCACTCGGTTGGGATACAAAAACGATGGGTTTATACACATGGTAATCATAAATTGAAAGGTTCATAATGATCTACTTATTCGTGTTCAATTGGGTTACGACGTGGGGCCACGGGGCTGGCTAGGTGTCACCCACGTCGTTTGGTATCCTCCCATTGCTAATCAGAATGAACCTAGGGAGTCACGCTTAAAGGGATAAAGAATCAGTCTCGTTTTGAGTGCAGGGTAAAATTGTCAATTTATAATTTATTTCATGGGATAAGTGAAATTGTAAATTGGTCTAGGGTTTTTATCTTAAGTTTAAATTTTGATTTAAATTTGATGGAGTTGAATAGTTAATCAAAATTATGAGGACTTGAAGACAAAAGTGGTTTTAATTATATTAGTACTCATATTTCTAATAGAATTTCTATGATAATGTTTATCATATTATGAAGGTTTATATTTTAAATAGGACTTCATAATTAAATAATGTTTATCATGTTTTATGAAAGCTCTATAAATATGACTCCTCTGGAACCCTAGAGGTAATCAATTAATTCTCTAATGAGAAAGATCCCTAAACACTCTTTTCCTTTCTAACCCTAGCCGCTATTTGGAGAAGAAGAGGAGATTGTTTCTCAATTCCGACGTGTGATCTAGAGGCGTGGGACTTTCGTTTGGCACTAGGAGATCTACGACAATCCAAGGAACAAATTCGGCACATCAAAGGAAAGGCTTTCAAATATTAAGAGGTAATTTCTAGGTCTTTTAATTAAATTACGGTGTTTATTAAAACAATTAGATCATATTGCAAATTTATTATTACTTCCACATGCCTTTGATGATGTTATTTAATTTTGCGATTTGTCCTAATAGAAGCATCTGACCAGTTCTAGTTTTCTTGGTTGACCGGGAGTGGGGAAATTTCACCGCTACATGTAGGGCAGTCATCACACTAATGATGGCTTTGTTTAGAGATTGTGTGTGCCAGAAAGGAATAAGAGCATGAATGGTTTGATCACATGAACTCGAAGATTTGAAGAGAAAGAGAAAGAAAGCAATTATTTGTGCATGTTATGCAGCGATAATAGAGCTACTGCTACATGAGAAATGGACCACAAATTACATGGCAGTTATCGTATTAAAGAAAAATAATGGCCTCATTAAAGATGGCATTCTCAGAACAAATTGAAGAGAAAAATCCAGATCTGTTTGGTGACATGAAAATAGAGTATGTGTTTCTTCTTCAATAGATTTGGTTTAATCATGCTATGTTTCGCCAAAGGAAAGGAGAGCAAGAAATGTGTTAGTGTATGCATGTTCAGCATGTAATAGAAGACAACTTCTCATTGAGTGAAAAAAACCCTATACCCAAGATAATCTAAATATTCAAATTCCAAGATTAGCCAAGAGCATAGACTCAAGACGATATAAAATATTCAAATTCCAAGATCAGCTGAGAATACATATTTCGAGGTGATCTAAATATTCAAATCTCAAGATCAGCAGAGAGCACAGATTTTCTGGCGATCTAAAAATACCAAAATTCCAAGATCATCCGAGAGCACTGATCTCGAGGCAATCTAAAATATTTAAATTTTCAGATCAGCTAAGAGCACATATTTCGAGGCAATCTAAATATTCAAATTCCAAGATTAGCGAAGAGCATAGATCTCAAGGTGATCTAAAATATTAAAATTCGAAGATCAATTGAGAACACATATCTCGAGAAGATCTAAAATACATAAATCTCAAGATCAGCTGAGAACACATATTTCGAGGCGATATAAATATTCAAATCCCAAGATTAGCAAAGAGCATAGATCCAAGGCGATATAAAATATTCAAATTCTAAGATCAACTAGGAACACATATTTTGAGGATATCTAAATATTCAAATGTTAAGATCAACCTAGAACACATATTTCGAGGCGATCTAAATACACAAATCTCAAGATCAACTGAGAGCACAGATCTCGAGGCGATCTAAAAATACCCAAATCCCAAGATCAACCGAGAGCATAGATCTCGAGATGATCTAAAATATTAAAATCTCCAGATCAGTTAAGATCACAGATCTCGAGGCGATCCAAAATATTCAAATCTCAAGATTAGCCAAGAACACATATTTCGAGACGATCTAAATATTCAAATCTCAAGATCGACTAAGAACACATATTTCGAGGCGATCTAAATACATAAATCTCAAGATTAGCCAAGAGCACGATCTCGAGGCTATCTAAAATATCCAAATATGTAGATTACTTATGAATGCAAATCATGAAGCAAAATAAAAAAATCAGATAAAAAAATAGAATATATATATATATAAAGATAATAATCATAATCATAAATTAAAAAAATCAACCAAAGATAATAATAAAAAAATCAGATAAAAAAATGATATATATATATATAAAGAAAAAAATCAAATCATATGAAGATAATATAAAAAAATATATACACATATAAATAAAAAAATAAAATAATAATAAAAATAATAATAATAAATAAATAAATAAGACGTGTGTGGCATGGATAATATATAGTATTAATAAATAATAATAATAATAAAATAATAAATATAAACAGAATGTGAATATAAATATAAATATAAATAAATTATAAATTATAAATATATATATATATATATATATATATATATATATATATCAAATAAAAAAATAATAAAAAAATATATTTTTTTGAATGGCGACGTGAGGGCGTGTTGGTGTGTTTGATGTGGTCGCCCCACGATCAACCATGACAATCAACCACGACGAGGCTGGAATGGCTATAAATGGAGAGGCCGGCAAAGATTGAAGGGGAGAAAAAGAGAAGGGGCGAAAAAAAAGAAGGTGAGGAAAGAAGAAGAAGGCCTTCATTTCCTCTCCCTGCCGACGCCACTGCTGCTATGTTGAGTGAGAGAATGGTAGTTGAAAGCTCAGAACTTAGTTACAGAAGACGAGTAGAAGAGAACAAGAGAAGACAGTGCAGGGTATGAAGAAGTCTTTTTGATAGATAGCTCACTTCTTGGTTCATACTCAAAACATATAACAACATATATAAGTCCCATAGGACTGACAACACACAAACATTAAAGATAACATCTAATAAGACAAAGTAGAGACCTGGTCAAAGATCAACCTACTGGGGGTATTACATGAATGTATGGGAAACCCTGACGACAACCTCTTCTCTTTGTCTAGAGAGTCTTCAGAGTATTCTTTTATAACTTTAACACACGCCCTTACTCAGAAGACCTTCACACCTATCATATCTCTGAATTTCTCATGCTTTTGAACTAGCAAGGCCTTAGTAAGTACATCAGCAATTTGATTGTCTGTATTACAATGTATCAACTGGATAACTCCTTCATTAATCAGTCTTCCAATGAAATGATATCTAGTATCAATGTGCTTAGTCCTTCCATGTTGTGTAGGGTTTTTAGCTATTTCAATTGCATATTTATTATCATAATAGATGACGGTTGCTGCATGTTGTTTCTCATTCATATCCTCAAGTAGTCTTCTCATCCATACAGCTTGACAGGCCGTGGACGTTGTTGCGATGTACTCCGCTTCAGTACTAGATAAGGCAGTGATCTCTTGCTTTTTCAAACTCCATGCAATAACTGCTGATCCAAGACTGAAGATCCAACCTGATGTGCTCTTTCTATCATCTACTAAGCCTCCCCAGTCACTGTCTGTGAATCCATACAATTTAAATTCTTTTGTATGCTGGTATAGAAGTCCAAATCTTGTAGTTCCTTCCACATAACGCAAGAGTCTTTTGACAGCACATAGACGATGCATAGTCAGCTGATGCATATATCTCGAGACCAAGGAAGCTGAATGCATTAGTTTAGGTCGTGTGTGTGTGTGTGTGTGTGTGAGGTACATCAATCCTCCAACCAACCTCTTGTATATATGAGCATTTGCTGCACCTGAACCATCATTCATGCTGAGATTCTCATTTTCATGCATTGGATTCAATTCAGGTTTGCACTACAGCATGTTTGCCCTCTTTAACAAGTCTTCAGCATATTTTTTCTGTAAGACAAAGATATAGTCATTGCCTTGCTTCACCTCTAAACCAAGTATTTGAGCAATCTCAAATCAGTCATCTCATAGGTTTGCATTTTATTAGTCCTGAATTGGTAGAGCATTTCTTGTGAGGACACCATGTAGATGATATCATCTACATAGATGCACAGGATCAAGGTGTCAATATTCCCTTGGGGTTTAGTATAAAAGGTTGGCTCATTTTCACCCCGTTTGAATCCCCTGTTGAAGAAGTGTCGGTTAATATTGTTGTACCAAGCTCTGGGAGCCTGACGCAAGCCATACAGAGCTTTCCGAAGCTTCAGTATCATCTCATTTATCCCTTTTGTGATAAATCCTTCAGGTTGTGAAACATAGACCTCCTCTACGAGTTCACCATTCAAAAATGCCTATTTTACATCCAGTTGATAGATGGGCCAGCGTTGTGCACCAACAGCAAGCATCATCCGCACGGTTTCCATTCGTGCAATGGGAGCAAAAACTTCTTCTAAGTCAATTCCTTCACGTTGCGAGTATCCCTTCGCTACAAGCCTCGTTTTCCTCTTATGGAGTGTCCCATCAGCATTATATTTGGATTTATAGATTCATTTAAGTCCCATAGACTGGTTGCTGGGCGGTAGCTCAGTTAGATCCCAGGTTTGGTTTCAAGTGATTGCACTCAGTTCTTCATTCATAGCAAGTTGCCATTCTTCATCGTTGATTGCTTCTTCAAATGTAGTAGGATTTGAAACAGAGAGTACAATAGTGCATGTATCTTATAGATCTGTGAGTGTTCTGTACCTTGTTGGAGTGTTGGAGTTCTCAGTTGATGCACTCTCTATAGACTATGTTGCATGGTTCTCAAGAGATGAAACCACAACTGCCCATGAATTGGTTTTTCATAGCTTGTGTTGACTGTCACAAATCTAGGTTTATCATCCTCGTGTTCGTTGGACCAATCCCATGCAATTTCTTCAAAGAAGTTGACATTCTTGCTGATTTTCACTTTCTTGGTCGTAGGGTCAAAGAGTTTATACCCTTTAGTTTCTTCACAATATCCAATGAACACACATCTGTGTGTCTTGGAATCAAGCTTTTGGCAATACTGTGGCTCAATTAGGACAAGAGATACACATCCAAATACTTGAAAGTGTTCCATAAGTGGCTTTTCTCCTCAAAGAGCTTTATAAGGAATTTGAGCTTCAACAACACTACATGGGGATCGGTTTAGAATATAGATAGCTGTTAAGATAGCTTCCACCCATAGAATGGTGGAAACGTTTCTCTCTTTCATCAATGAGCGTGCCATCTCCATGACCATGTTATTTTTATGCTTCTCAATTCCTTTTTGTTGAGGAGAATACGGTGCAGTGAGTTACCGTTTAATGCCGCTGAGGTTACAAAAATTGTCAAAGTCTTTGGAGATAAATTCTCCCTCTTTGTCAGTGCAGAGAACTTTGAGTGTGACCAAGTTGTTTCTCCATCAGTCATTGAAAAGATTTGATCCACTCTAGAGCATCGGCCTTGTTTGCTATGAAGTGCACCTAAGTGTAACATGTATAATCAACTGTGAGAAGAAAAATATACCTGGTCCCATCCAAGGAAGGTGTTTGCATTGGTCCTATGAGGTCAGCATGTACAAGTGCTATGTGCACTTGCACATCTAGTTGATCCAGTTGGAAACACACATCTGATTTGTTTACCAGATGAGCACCCTTCGCATGGGCCAAATGGTGCAATACAATATAGTCCTTCTACCAGATGATTATCATTCAACATTTGCAAACTTCTCATATTTAAATGCCCGCACCTAAGATGCCAAAGCTTGGATATTTCACTGGTGCTTAGAGCAGCATGTGTACACCCAATATCAGCTATATTCAAAGGAAACAATCTCCTTTGTGTCATGAGAACAGATGGAAACAGTGCACCTATGGTTAGATTAGTGATGGTGCACACTCCTTTGGAGAAATAAAGATCATATCCAGAGTTCATCAGTTGGCCAAAACTTAGAAGATTATGAGCCAGCTGAGGTACATATTGGATGTCTTTTAGAAGGTGAACTTCCCCAGTGTTTGTAGGAAATGGAACAGTTCCAGCACCGGCAACCTTCAGTACTCTGTCGTCACCTAGTTTGACAATTTGATGGGAAACATTTTCAAGGTTCTAGAAAATGCTTTTGTCACTTGACATGTGGTTCGAGCAACCACTGTTAATGAGCCATGAGGAGGATGTAACTTTTACCTCTTCTTCTTCAGTTAGATATGCCATAAATAAGAATTCTTCATCTGGTTCATGGCTATTATTTTCCTCAGCAATATTTGCTTCATTATATTTATTAACATTTTCTTCATTATACCAGCACTGTGCTTTATTGTGCCCAAACTTCTTACACACAAAATATTGAATGTTGGATCTAGGAGGAGGTCAAGTGGTGGTGTCACCATTTCTTCCTCTACTTCGACCACGCAATCTCCCATAGAAAGGTCCTTGACCATGACTCCTGCTGGCATGATTGCCTGAGTCCAAAGGCATGATAGTTGCTGCTTGTAATGCAGTTTCAACACTTGGTCTTCAGTAAGGTGTAAGAGAGCTTCATGGCTCTTCAATGAACCACCCAACTTTTTAATCATGAGTTTGCCTAAATCTTTGGCCTCAATGATAGACAACACAACATGTTTGAAATTTGAGTGAAGGCTGCTGAGTATCTTAGCTACAACAGCATCCTCTAGCATTTTATCACCAAGCATTCTAATTTGATAGACTATATCCAGGACATGAGTGATATATTCTTACACCTTCTCTCTTTCCTTCATCTTTATAGCTTCCAGTTCTAAACGAAAAGAGTACAATTTCAAAGAGTGAATTTTGGAGTTACTTTAATACTCTATCTTCAACACTTCCCAGGCTTTATGTGTAGTATGAAAATCAGCAATGTGGATAAGGATCTTCTCATCAAGTCCCTGTTGAATGATATATAGAGCACTGGCATCTTGCACCTGAAGTTCTTCTGCTAGTTCATCATCTAGCCTTTCTTTAGAGAAACCATTTTCAACTATGTTCCACAGCTTTTTGGATTTAAAAATAGTTTTCATCTTCAAGCACCAAAGGTTAAAGTTTTCACCTTTGAAAATTGGAACTTGAGTATGGAAAGAGCTTCCAGCATCCACCATGGTCGTAACCAAGCTTTGATACCACTGTTAAGTAAGAGAGTGGTAGTTGAAAGCTCAGAACTTAGTTACAGAAGAGGAGTAGAAGAGAAAAAGAGAAGACAGTGCAGGGTATGAAGAAGTCTTTTGATAGATAGCTCACTTCTTGGTTCATACCCAAAACATGTAACAACATATATAAGTCCCACAGGACTAACAACACAAAAATATTAAAGATAACATCTAATAAGACAAAGTAGAGACGTAGTCAAAGATCAACCGGCTGGGCACATCACATGAACGTAAGGGAAACCCTAACAACAACCTCTTCTCTTTGTCTAGAGAGTCTTCAGAGTATTCTTCTATAACTTTAATAGCCTGTCGCTTGTCATCATCAGCAAAGAAAGTTGCCGCCGCTTGAGATGGAAGAGTGAGGCTGAGAACAAAATAAAAGAAGGAAAGCTAATGATCTCGTTCTCGTTTCTCCCTCGAGTACCCAAACTCTAGGCATGGAGTTCCCGATCCCCGATCAACAATGACACTTAAGGACAAGAGAAACTCGTGGAGAAGAAGCGAGCCACTAAGAAGCTAATGAAAAAGAAAGAGAAGATGGAGGAACTGGCTAGAAGATAATCGGCGAAGAACGAAAAAGAAGAAGAAGAAGAAGAAGAAGAAGAAGAAAAAGAGGTTGCTGCCTACTGCCATTGCCGCTGTTGCTGCCGTCGCTATTATCACCATCGCAGCCATTGTCATGGATGCCATCTCCGTCACCACCACTGCTATTGTTGCCACCTTTGGGAAAATATTGAAGCTAATCTTCGAGAAGCC
Source organism: Dioscorea cayenensis subsp. rotundata (assembly GCF_009730915.1). NCBI lineage: Eukaryota > Viridiplantae > Streptophyta > Magnoliopsida > Dioscoreales > Dioscoreaceae > Dioscorea > Dioscorea cayenensis. The sequence continues at coordinate 15,179,435 of NC_052486.1, read as the reverse complement.
AGCTAAGGAGAAGGCAAAGAGGTACGTCGCCAAGAAAAGCTCCTGCTGAGAAGAAGCCCAAGGCTAGGAAGCGTCTCCCATCCAAGGACACCACCTCTAAAAATAAATAAATAAATAAATAAATAATAATATGATCTGCAGGAAAGAGGAGAAAAGTTTTCATGCTTAGTGCTCGTTGTATTTGTTTGCTGTCTTCATGCTTAGTGCCCGTAGAATGCTAGTCTGCCATCATCATGGCCTCGATGAACTTTGTACTCAGGGTGGCGAGGGTGACTGTGGTGGTGTTGCTTTTCTGCTCAAGTCTGCAAAACAAGCTCTGCAACCCCTTGTACACTACCCGCTCTTTCTCTTCTGATTGAGGATGAATATTGTCATCATCCCATTAGAAAACACATTGATCGGCAGCTCTACAATCCAGTGTTCAAGACTTAGTGTTGTTGGAGCTACGTGGATTCTCTAATTTATGCTGAAAGTTCTCAGCCTAGTGAATTTTGACAGCAAGGCTTGCAGTGGGGTCTCCAAGTAGAAAAGAGAATAATTGGTATGAAAACTGGAGCAGAAGAATTCTGCTTTGATCTGGGACCAGAATGTTGGCTTCAGTTCTCTGTGCTAAAGAGAAGGCACTATGCAATGACAACCAAAGTTTTGTAAGCAATGTCAACCAAGGTTCTGTATCAGATACATCAGAAACATTCTCAAACAAGGTGGCTAAGAATCAAATATGAGAACACTCAGATGATGATCATGATGACCATTATCTACATGAAGATGCATCATATAATGGAGAGAGAAAGCATGGAGGAGCAATTGATTGGGAGATGTTAACAAGAGTAGAACTTGATTATGCTTACATATATGATAAACTATTGGACGTGGAGATACTTTTGATGCAAGTGGAAGTAAGAGCAATTGATTATGAAGGCATAAGCCAGGAGAATGAAGATATTTCATCTAAGTCTCTTGAAATGGTCTCTATTCATTCCAACTATGTTGACTGCAATAGATGGCTTGGTGATTTTATTTTATCAAAGAGTTTGGACAATGAAATTATTTTGTGTGAGCTCAAACAATATATATATATATATATATATAGGAATTCCATTGGTGCATGATCTACGTAAATATATCAATATGTGTTAGTATTAGTTTATGTGAGATGAACCTTACTAATGTTGGACAATGATTGCATAGCTTCATATACTATATGTGCAAAAGAGACAATGAATCACTACTACATAACTGCACCTATGCAGCGGTTATAAACCGCTGCAAAAGGCGTTAAAACCGCTGCATAAGATATATTACAGTGAATTGGAAGTCGCTACATTTGCTCCCATTGCAATAGGTTATTGCAGCGGTTCTATACATCCTATTGCAGTAGTTTTACACCGTTGCCTAAACAGTTCCAATTGGTATTGGCTTTTGCAGCGGTTTTTAATTATGCAGCGATTGCTTCATATACTGAAGTGGTTTATTTTACAATGGTTATTTTATATAATGCAACGGTTTCACAATATCTATTACAACGGTTTGTTAATACATATTGTATCGATTTCATAATTTATATTGCAGCGATTTTGTAATATCTATTGTAGTGGTTTGGTGGTATATGTTGCAGCGGTTTGGGAATAGCTATAGCAGCCGTTGTGTACAAATTACTGTAATGGTTTCATCTGATCTATTGCAGTGGTTTACAATATCTCCTGCAACAGTTAATAAAATCAATTGTAGTGGTTTTGTAATTTGTACCATTTTACAAATAATAATTTTAATAATCCAATTCAATAAAATGATAACATTATCAAACATCATCCTAAAATGTAATAAACACATAGAGCCAACAACATCACATTAAAATTGACAAAAATATTCAATAACATAAGAATTCAATGAGAGAACTAGTTAATACAAAACGATTTTGAAGTTAATACAAAACAAGTCATCTTCAATATTTTGAGATGAAACCAACTGAAAGTATAACATCATTGTCCCTGTAATTATAAAAAATTAGTTAGTAAAATTAATAAGAAGAAACTTGTACGGTACATACAATTTATATTACTTAACATAATAATAAAATTTGTTAAAAAGAAAAATGATACTATAAACTATATTCCAACATAATGACATCAACTAAAATGATCATTATTATAAAAGAATACCTGAGGTTCATGGCTACTAGCAGAGGATATATTACGTGCACGTATTCCTTGAGTTGGTGCACTATTAGCGTCTCCCGGAGAACCAAAATTCAAATTAAATTCAGGAACTTGGTTGATGTTCATTCCTGGAACCAAGCCTTGGCGCTGTGACATCATAGAAAGAAATTGTTGTTGCACAGATGATTGCAAAGATGATTTATAATCTGCCATTTGTTCTTCCATTTCTTTTCTCATTTCTTCTCTCATCTGTTCCTTCATGCCTTCAATAAAATTTTGAGAAACTTTTATAGAAGATTCACCACTATCTCCTTTTCCTTTCAAATCTGTTGGTGTAATACTCCTCGCATACAACATAGCACGACCAGGTCGTGTCCCTCCCATCACCACAGAAAATGCATCAACAGATTGGTTTTCACTACTTTGTTGTGACTGCACAACTTGAATTTGAGACTGTAATAGAATGAAAACTTTAGTAAAAATTTATTTTGATGTTATATTGATCATGTGTAAGACAAAATATCAAATTTAAAATCATACTATAAAAGCATATAAATAAAAGAGAATCCTTACAATTTTGTCGCTAGTATCATCAAAGGACTCCTTGTAGCTCTTGTTTGGTTGTCTTTTTCGAGTTTCAATAAAAAGAGCAGTACTAGTTGGTACCTCATTGTTTTATTTGCATCTTGCTATTTTAATTCCACAAAAAAAAAATGCAAAACATAACTTTCATTAGCAAGGACTTGTACATGATCCAAAAAAAATCAAATGTAGCACCACACATAGCAATTATCATACCAACAATAAAGACAATACAAATAGAAATAATTTCAAAAGAATACAAAATTAAATTCATCAATGATACTAATCATAATAGGTATAGTGAAGGTAACAAAAATAATACTAGTCATAATAAGTGTAATCAAGTTAACCAAAAACATTCTTAGAATATTAATTTAAAAATAAAAAAACATAATTTTTCATTAGCAAGGACTTGTATATGATCCATCAAATGTAGCACCACACATAACAATTATAATACCAAAGACAAAACAATAACAAATATTTTTTTATTCTATTATAGTCAAGGTAAATTCATTGATGATAATAATCATAATAGGTATAATCAAGGTAACCAAAATAATACTATTCATAATAAGTGTAGTCAAGATAATCAAAACATTCCTAGAAAATCAATTTTAAAATACGAAAAAAAAACCATACGTACACTTACCACTTGTTTTCATTGATGATACTAATCATAATAGGTATAGTCAAGGTAGCCAAAACAATACTAATCATAATAAGTGTAGTCAAGCTTTATCAAAACATTCCTAAAATATCAAATTTAAAAATACAAAAAGCATACTTACACTTACCATTTGTTTTTCTTATCCTAGCAAAACTCTTTTTTTGCCCGCCGTATGCATATTAAGTTGCCTCTTTCAATTATTTGCATTTATTTCGGTGACTCTCTACATAAAGATTTCCATTACTATTAGCATAGCTTGGAGAAAAATAGTTTTGACATTTTTAAAAGCAATTAAAAAAACTAAAAAATTGTTATACCTTTGCATTTGCTGAATTCCAATAGTTCAAAAGTTCTTTGAATTTATCTTCTCCAATATGTTGTGGACAATTCAATATTCTAAGCTTATCAGTCTTGTACTTATAGTAATGTTCTTTTTTCACCCTACACTTATATACTCTCCAATTATCTCCAATAGAAGCCAGAACCCACTTTTTACCTTATTGAGGGACTATGTATTTTTTCTGCACAAACAATTACATTTAATCAAATTATAAAACAATATGGCATTTGGACGGACCTGCATTCAATCATGATCCATGCTACATGAGTATCCCTTGGTATATGAAACAACCTTGTTTGCTTACTTGCAGTAGGAATTGAATAATAATCAAGAGAAGCTTGCAAGACAGACCTGAGCATAGAGAGATCTGAGCATATCATTTGCTAGAGCACCTTTCTTGGGGGTGATGCAACTGGTTGAAAGGAAATCACCCAGATTCTTGTGATGTAAAGAGAGTGCGTAGACAGAGCAAAGGATTTGGAGTTGTTCTTTAACTCCCTGTTCTTCAATGTCTTCTTGTACCTTATCAATAAACCTGAAATGGATATTGGTACAAAGAACATGTTAGAATGGACTTGTATAAATTGGATGAAAGGAAATCTTCAGCATGATATTGTAAGCGAGGTAAGAAGGTTATCATATGTTTGACGATTCACCAATCGCAGAATCTTAAATACTGGTAAATTGTCATAGATGAATCTTATAAGGGAAAGAAGAAGGCTTTTATTTGGACACAATAATTAACTGGCAGTGAGCTACAGCAGCTTCCACCAAATCCGCAGAGAGTGCAGCAAAGCCTAAAGTTAATAAACAGTGAGTCCTCAGACACTTGAGATTTAAAGCAATCATGTCATGAGCACAACAAAGAATATTATGAATCATGAAATTGAAGAACCATCACATGGAAAGAGAACTTAAGATGTAGGAATAAATGGACTAAGCGCCAAAAGGAAAATATTCATTCAGATTGTGGGCCACCTGGTGTATCAAAGTGCAACTTCAGGTGCCTACATACAGTGAAGAATGCACATATGTTGCAAATTTATTAAAATATGCCATATTTAAACTGAAGTGAACTTTCAATCAAGCACAAGTCTGTTTTTCTTTACCTTTCGACATTTCTTGGTTTTTATTTACACTGAAGTTAAATTTCTTGGAAATTTCACTTCTACAGTATACATTAGTTTAACATTTAGATATATAGGCCAACCTGAAGGATATTTGTGGCTTTTGACAAACAACATTGAAATGGCTAATTTCTTGAACATTCTATTAATTATTCGCTATTAATAGGGAAACTATATAATAGAGCATCCATAATTTGAATTGAAGCATGCAAAGCTCTTTGTCAACCTTCTAATTATGAAATTTTTTATGGACATTTATAGCATTCATTTTGGCCCTTCATTCTTTTGCATCACTTCAACATAAACCCTACTTAAAACTTTTGGAATTAATGGGCATGTATTTTCTTGCTTTCTTTGGTTTCTCAAAGCAATGCCGGCATCCTAAGTTAACTGAAACTTATAGGTTTATTAGTCCTCGTATGATCAGCAATATAGAGGTTTTTGATAACTAGTTATACCATTGTTCTGGGATAAACATTTTCTCACATACTTCACAACATTATCAAGTATTACAACTTCATGATGAACTATATTATTTTATAGGAAAAACAAACCGCACCGGTGTGATGTTGTCAAGTAATTTGCGGAAGGCCTATGAAGAGTGGCTTCTGCCTCTCAGGACACTGTTATCAAGGATTCAATCCGAAAATGCTGAGAATGACAGTGACCTTGCTGATAACATTCTCTGTGCCTTGAATCCTGTTCAGTTTGTGTTGCACCGTTGCATCGACTTAGTTGAAGAATGCATGAAAAGTCAATCCTAAATTAATTATCCTTGAAAAATATATACTCAAAAAAGGAAACAATTAAAACATGATAATATTATTCCTTCAAAGGGGGTTCGTCAAAGTTGTCTTTAGGTGGATCTAAAAAGGTATGTTTACTAAGACAAATTTTCAATCACAACAAAAGATACCAACGGCAAGCAATACTAACTGTAGGAATTAATTCCGAGCTATATTCAAGATCACCAAATCTGATTTTCCAAGTCTCTAGGCTAGAAGGCCAAAGTTTCAATTATGAAAAAAAAGGGAAATAGACTTAAAAAACATAATGAAATATTAAAAAATTACCACTTTTCACCCTGTCATTAAATATTCATCCTCGCAAACACCTCCACCCATCCAAACATAAAATTCATCACAATACCTTTATCCAACCAACAAATCACTCACATTAGCACCAAATTCACAACCCAAATTAGATGCTTGAATACTCATAAACTAAACCTAAAATATTAATTGGATTAGAGAGAAATTCAACAGATTCTTGAACAAAATTCATTGCGATCTCAAATCAAATAATTCCGGTATAAGATCAATCATAGAACAACATATGAATCCCATCCCTCTACAATCAATCCACGATAGCAAAAATCACAAAATTCAAGAAAAAAAGATGAGAAACATAAAAAAAAAAAATTAATCGATAGAACAAAAAAAAAAATTTGATCCAACAACAGAATCTCAAGATCTAAGAGCAATTAACCATGTTTCAACCTCTAATTTCTAAAATACTGACCTTCTTCGCGATTTCTCGGAGCTCCTGCGCGCTAGGGTTTCCTCGCCTCCCCCTTTCGCTCCAGATTGTTTCGCAAGAGTTTTCCTATTGTCGGGAGTTTAGGGCGGATTGCGTGTTTATATATTGAAAGCCTCTTATCGGATCTGATTCGCTTAAAAAGATCCGATAATATAAGTGGAGGTGATCGTCGGTGCGGTGGTTAGAACTCACCGGCGCTGGTGCGGTGTGGCGGTGTAGTGCGGCGATCGTTAGTGCGGCGTTGCGGTGGGGCGGGCGGCGAAGATCGTGCTAGAGAGAAAGAGAGAAAGTGTCAGAGAGAGAGAGAGAGAGAGAGAGAGAGAGAGAGAGAGAGTTTTTTTTTAATTTGTGGGGGGTTTTTTTAAATTATTTTTTTGTAATTTTTTTATGATTTAAAAATTAAGTGAGTTGTTAGGAACTTAGGGTAAGAAAGGTAGTAGTTTGATGAATTGGACTTGGACTCTTATGAACCCATAATCAACCAAAAAAATGTTCATTTTAACTATTTAAAAAAATTTAAAAATTACAATTTTTTTATAAATATTTAATTTATTTTTTATTTGATATATTTTTATTTGATATATATATATATATATTAAAATTATGCATTTAAAATGAGAATAATACATTAAAAAATTAAAAAAATAATGAAAGCAAACTCATTTATTTATTCATATAATTTATTTTAAACAAATGATATGTTTTTCTTATTTATGAAATTTATTGATTTTGTCATCTATAATATAAATTTTATGAAACTTATGCTTGTTGCTCTCATATGCAGCAGTTTTAAAAAAAACTGATGCATATCATTATATATACACAACGGTTATAAAAAACCGCTGCATATCATAACCCATGTGCAACGGTTATTAAGAACCGCTGCAATACAATACATATACAGCGGTTATGAACCGCTGCGTTTTTTAACATTTGCAACAATTGTATAAACCGATGCATATATATCTTAATATGAAGTGGTTGTTGCAACGGATTGAGTCAAATGTAATACTTATTTGGGAAATTACTTGCAACGATATAAAATCGCTACAAAGCCATTGCAATAGATAGCCTATTGTAGCAATTTTATAGCCGCTGCATAAGTACAGTTTTGTAGTAGTGAATATTGCTCATATGGGTGCATGAATATGCTGCTGACTAATCCAATTTGGGTTATAGTAACTCTTATGTAGACTCATGAGACCGAAAGAAGATCTCCCATACAAGCACTTCTATTCATTCTAGATAATGCAAACATGCTCACGCCTTATGGAACTAGCCGAGTAGTTTGATAATCATACGAGGAAGCAGAATTGACTGGTTTCTGGGAGGGTGTGATCCCTACTCTTAATATGGTTAGCAACCCATAATTCCATTCATGTTGTATTGTTGCAAAGGTTAAAGAAGAAACGTGCATTGAGTGGCAAGGAAGTTGATGGAATAACTATTCTTGAGATTTTTTTATTCTTCTTGGAGCTACTACAAAACTCTGAACAACCATCGTGACATATCCCCTACTTATTGTAAAGTCAAGGCTTCATGCAAAACAAACTTTAGGTGATGACAAGCGACATCACTATAAAGAAACTTTTAACGGCATAAGCAAAATGACCTACTACAAGGGCATCTCTGTCTTCTACAAAGGAATGAACACTAAAATTGTCCAAAGTGTATTAGCTGTTGCATGATCAAGGAGAAACTTGTAAAGGCTTTTGGTTTAAAATTGAAGTCACCTTAATCTTCTTCTTTCTTTCATATTTTCTAGCCAATCATTCACAAGCCATTTAATGCCAAAATGTTTGTGTTAGTGAAAAGTGAAGATTCATTAGGTGCCACGTACAATACCATGCAAAAAAAAGTATATATATATATATATATAAATATATACATTATCTATATATATACATGAGAAATGACATATTAAAATGATAAAGGAGCATGTATAATCATGTGTATGATTCATTAAAAATGAATTTTCAAAAAGGGTCCCACCATAAAAGAGATACACATGGAAATGAATAAATATTAAGGAGAAAATGAGATACATGTAATGACATGCTATATATATATATATATAATCAAAGCCAAAGCAACCAAGTCAAGATTTAAGATATGAATATGGTCAAAACTTTGAAATTTCATACAAATCGGACAATTAAACTCAGCAGTCTCTAGACATCTGAAGTTAAAGACTCAAAGAATTTCACAAGTCAAGAATCGAAAGGAGCTTCACAAGCATAAAGCTGGACTTATGGAAAGTCAAAATCAATTTTATAATTCATTAACATAGAGAATTCATAATTTGAAATTCAAATCAAATCAAAAATGTAAAATGTCTAAGACACAAGTTTAGACACAAGTTCACGAGTCAAAATAATTTCAAATTCCTGGTATTTTCAACGAAGTCTATAAATTCATATTTATTAAAATGAATGAAATTGATTGTCACAACTTGTTTCATTATTCACATTTATTTCTTAATCAAAAGTTCCTATGACAATGCCCAGGGTAATTAACATTATGGGCTTGCCCCTAATGGAAGTCATGAACCCATAATCTCTTGAAGTCATAAAAAATAAAATTTGATTTGTGATCCATTATTTTTTAACTGGTCTAACCCTAATTAAAGGCCGGGTAAGAAAAAAGGAGCTCACAACCATGGCTATATTGATTGACATGATATGGTATGGGACCCATCATGATTAATAGCATTCAAATATCATCCTTGTCCCATGTAGAAATTCTCTAATCATATGAACATGTATATATTTTCCTTTAAACATCATGCCAAGGGTTCAACCTTGAAAAGGTCATGTTAGAGCGGAAGCTTCACATTGGCATCATTTGACACGTGTTCTTGATGATGCGACATGGTGATGACATGAAAACCAAGGTAATGAAGCTTGATGATATGGCAACTTGAAAAAGCTATGAAATGTGACCAAGATGTGTCTTGAAGAGCAAGCAAGCAATGACCATATGGAGGCAAAACTAAATCAAGGAACAATCTATTGTTGCGAGGGAAATCCAACTTGGGTTGCAACCATTTGGAGAATAATATCTTACTTGCTAACAATATATGTTTGGAGAACAAGATCTTATTGTGAAGACCATATTTAACACAACCACGTGAAGCTAAGTTTATATTGATGCCTAATTTGGTGAAAACTATTTGAAGATACAAGCTAAGAAAGGCAAGCAAGGAAGATTACGACCATATGAAGACAAAGCCAAATGAATATACAATTTCTAAATTGGATAAAAGTTATTTATTAGCGGATCTATTTGAAGACATTTTCATACATGGAGAAGATTGAAGACCAAGCTGGAATGAATAAAGATCAAATTTGGAAGATTGTGAAGAATTAAACTTGGATGAATGAGAGATCAAGTTTAGCGACAAGAAGATTGAGGAATCAAACTTTGATGAATGAGAGATCATGTTTGGAAGATTATGAAAACAAAACTTAGATACATTGGAGACCAAGTTATGCCGTGTTTGCCCCTAAGATGTAGGGCAAGTGTTATGCCTAACTATTATCCAATTTCGTGTATCTTTTTTCTCTTTGGTTTGTGTGTGTTTATGAGAATGATTGCATGAGAGATTGAGTGAATTCTAAATCATAATACACCAGCGAAACTAACATCTCATATTTTTTTTATAACTTCTCCAACTTTGCCTATTTTTGTATTCCTTCTCCTCCTCTTGGTGTTATTTTTTTTCTTTTCTTCTTCTTCTTGTTTCTTCTGTCTTTTTTTTTTTCTTTAAATCCTTTTTTTCTCTGTTTTTATGGTTTCATTTTGGTTTTTTTTCTTGAATTTCAGGATTTCGTTTTGAATTTTTTTCCTATATTTTTCCATCATTTTTTAATCTGTTTATCATGATCATTTTTTATTGATTTTATTATTTATATATTTTTTTACATATCCTTTTTATATCATTATCCCTTTTTTATTTTAATTTTTTATCTTTATCCTCATGATTTTTTTTTAGATTTTCTTTATTTGATTTTATTTGATATTTTTTTTATCGTATCCCTTCTCTTTTATCCCCACTCAAAATAGGATTTGATTTTTATCTAGCTTTTTATGGCCAATGGGTTATATATTTTCCACTAATCACTCAGGGATTTTTTTTTGTTTTATTAAAAAAAATCTTTTTTTTTAAGAAAAAAATTCCAAGCTTATCTTGGTGAAGAAACCTATATAAACAATGGAAAGCTATTTAATCACGATAGTAAAGTTTCCATTATATTTTTATAGACGTTTGAAACACCAAAATTATAGAAACTTTGATGCGGAGTAATGGAATTTGTCTAGAAGTAAAAATATGCATAGTAAAATAAATGACAACAATTTTCTCCCATCTAATAAATAAATACCGAGATTAGAGATGAAATTTGATGGGTATATTTATTGCCTTTGCAAAGGTGGTTACTATAAGGGTGCTTATGTAATTGTGAGATTTTAAGGCTATATGTGAAAATTTTAGATTTTGCTCATCTTGGACACATTAATTTCTATAATATAAATTAAAAAAACACAAAATTTGCTTCTTGTTAAAAACTAATGAATTTTCACGAAAATAAAATATATACCGAAATTAGCTAAAGAATATAAATGCACAATAATATAATGAGAAGAAGAGTTACAATATTCAACACACCTATATCTAACACATATATTGGAACCCCTATATATAGGATTCATGGATGTACATTGTTAATGTAATAAAAAGTAAAGGGATATTAGTGGAGGAGAAACATATCCACATTTATTTTCGTAATGCATCCATTCATAACACTCCCTGGATGCGTATAACCAAAAGATATGCCTCGTTAAACCTTACTAGGAAAAACCCAATGATATAAAAACCTAGTGAAGGGAAAAGAGTACAAGATCCTAGGTATGGAGTAATTGTTGCCTCATTAAAAACCTTACCCTAGAAAATCCTATGGGATAAAAACCATGGCGGAAGAAAAAAAAATACAACCTACCCCTCATAAAAGTGACTGTCAACTTGTTTCACCTATGATATTTTGACTCTTCTCAACCCGATTTTGTACACAAGATTCTAATGAATACATTTTGGAAGTGATTTTGTGAATAAATTAGCTTGATTCTCATTAGATTAAACTTCCTGGACTTTTATGGTGCCTTTTTTCTGGAGATCATGAGTGTAGAAAAATTTTGATGATATGTGTTTTGTTCTATTTCCTTTAATTTAGTCTCCTTTTATTTGAGAAATATAAGTGTTGTTGTCTTCGTAAATTACTGTGGCATTTGTTGTAATTGATGGCAATTTGCATGATGACTGTATATGTCCAATCATAGATCACAACCACTGGTATTCCTTGACTAGCTTCATGGAGATCTAGGATTTCAACATGATTTGATGAAGTAGCTATAAGAGTTTGCTTTGTAAAACGCCATAAGATAGTTGTGCCATTATAAGAGTATATATATATATATCTAGTTTGAGATCATCCTTTATGAGGATTAGACAAGTATCTAGCATTAGGAAAACCTATAATATTGGATGAAGACTCTCATAGATAAAACAAACCCATATTTGTAGCTTCTTGAAAATAACGTAGCACATCCTTAACTCCTTTTCCAATGTCTTTGTGTGAGTGTGGAGTTGTATCTTGCCAGGAGATTTACTGTAAAAGCTATATCTGGTCTTGTATAATTTGCAAGATACATAAATGCACCTATTGCACTTAGATAGGGAATTTATGGGCCAAGAATTATCCCTTCTTCTCTAGGTGAACGGAATGGATTTTTTAGAATATCAAGTGTTCGGACAGCCATTGGGTACTTAATGGATAGACCTTATCTATATTAAGTCTCGGCAGTACTTTTTCTATGTAAGCTGATTGATGAATAAATATTCTAGTAGGTAAGTGATCAATTTGTATAGTAAGACAAAATCTTGCTTTTCCTAGACCCTTCATTTCAAAATTCCTTTCTCAAATATGATGTTGCAATTGCGATTTCATGAGGAGTACCTACATGATTTAAATTATCCACATATCCTACTATCACAACAAATTTGTTCGTAGAACTTTTAATAAATATACATGGGTGTATATTATCATTTTGGTACCCTTCTTTTATCAAATAGTCACTCAGACGGTTATACCACATCCAACTAGATTGTTCTAACTAATAAAGAGATCTATACAATTTAATAGTATATAAATGTCACTGCTTTGAGGCATTTGGCATTTTGTATCCCTCAAAAATTTTCATATATATATTTATATATATATACGTCTTTCAAGTAATTCGTATAAATATGCTATGACAACGTCCATTAACTGCATATCTAATTTATTACCTGCTACCATGGCAATCAAAATTTGAAAAGTGATCCCATCCATTACAGGAGAATATGTTACCTTATAGTTAACACTAGACATTTGGAAAAATCCTTGAGCAACTAGTTTTGCTTTGTATCTTATAATTTTATTATTTTCATTTCGTTTTCTCATAAATACCCATTTATAATTGATGGGTTTTATTCCTTCAAGTGTTTGGTACTGTCGGCCCAAACACCTTACGGTTTGATAAAGAACTTAGCTCAGTTTGTATAGCTTCTTTTCAATTTTGTCAATAATTTATTTGTTGGCATTCATTAATAGATCGTGGCTCTAGATCATTATTTGATTAATTTCAATTGTAGCCACATTATAGATAAATATATTATTTATTTTGGTCTCACACTGATTTATTATTTTACCATCATTTACATAACAAATTGAGTTTTCAGTATTTTCAGAGATATCCTTCTCAATTGATTCTTTTTCATTGACACTCTCTGATGGTTTCACATTTTCATCACCCTTCTCACATGGGAGATCCCCCTCTTAAAGAGCTTTATTTTTCTGCTTCCTTTTTCTTATACCTAAATCATTGACGCCTATCGGTCTTCCACATGTTTGATGTGCTTTGTTTTCTATTTCTTTTTCTTTTAATTTAGTAATAAGTATCTCATTAAAATATTACTATGTAATTTAATGATCCTTTGAACTTTATGTTTGCATTTATTAATACAAAGATCATATGTATATAACTGGGATGTGTTCCAATGAATAACTTTCACCCCCCTTGTGAAGAAAAGATAGATTCATCAAAATGTCAAATTGTAAATTTTGCAGTAAATACATCTCTGATTAATGGCCATAAATATCTTATAATCGATGAAGAGTCCTAATTAACATATATACCAATTTTGCGTTGTGGACCCATTTTGGTACGATTTAGTGGCGCTATTGGCTCATATACTGCACAACCAAATATTCTTATATGTGAAATATCAAGCTCTTCACCAACAACAAAATGTTGTGGTGAATATAAATTATATGCAGTGGGTCATATCTGTATTAAAGCTGTAGCATGTAGAATAGTATGCCCACACATTTGTAGAAAATTTTGTTCTTAATAACATTGAACGAGCAATTATTTAGGGTCTTTTAATTAATGAATGTCCAACCCATTTTGGGTATGTACATGAGGTACTGGATGCTCAACATGTATTCCAACTGCGATACAATAATCATAAAATTATTTTGATGTAAATTTAATACACCCCTTATGTATCCGTAAGCACACCAATCATACAAGTAGTATAATGTACCCGAATGGGTTGGATAGTTGAATCCACAAAGACTAGAAAGCTCTCAATACCCATTAAATTCCAAAAATCTAGCCAGATCAAAGGGTTGTGAGATTTAAACCTAAGAGAAAGAAAAGAAGAAAAAAGAGAGAAAAGATCTGACAAGGTTTAGACTTGATAGAAGATCAATGGAAAGAGTAGCGCCCCAAGCTACTCCCCTCGACAAATGTATTGACTCTAGTATTTTCTATCCGGTTCATTTCTTTGGACCACAGGTAAAACCCTTAGCAGAGGGTTTGATACCATACGCCCTATCTCTAGGCATGCACTTAACCCCTTTTACCTACGTGTGCCCTAGCTAGATGGATTTCTCAATCGTCACCTAGCCGATCAGAATGCAACTATGGCAAACATGCTCAATGACTTTTGCAATTACAACTACTATAGAAAAGCATATCGAGTTTTGCTTACGCAACTATGGCAACCCACACATTGAGTTTTGTAACTCCAACTATGGCAATCATGCATATGGAGTTTTACATCTCAAGATAAAACATAAAAGGAATCACAAAGAAACTCCATAGCCAATACATTAAAAATCAATACATCAAAAGTGAAGTTCATAACTTGGGGCACTAAATGACGGGTAGCCCATCATGATTCTACAAGACAAACAAAGATAAAGGAAAGAAAATGAAAGAGAATCCAAACTCCCTTTTTGCTTCCTAATTCTTATTGAAGAACGTCTGATGAAGTTCCTACCGTCTTTACTCCACCCCCCACGGTGGTCTCTCACCCTAGATCTAGCCAAAATGTCGCTAGGATCAGTCCTAGTAGTTGTTTTAGAAGAAAAGATACGAAGATCTCTCTCACAACCCTAACTTTGGGCTTAAAAAGGCATTTCCTGATGTAAGCACGACAGTGCTTCTGGCTCATGGGGCGTCTTGGGATTTGTTCTCGGCGTAATATGTAGCTTTCTTTTAAAGTGCATGGGCAGAAGCGTGGGCGTGCTTCGTGCCCGTGTTTCCAAAGCACAGGTGTGCTTAGGGCCTTGGTGTCGTGCTCTTTCTTTGATGCATTTTCCAGTAAAGTGCATGAGTTGAAGCACACCCATGCTTCCAAAGCACGAATGTGGTCTGGGAACTTGGACTATGCTTGCTCAATTCAGCCAAAATTCACTAAGTCCAGTGATTTGCATGGTCGGAAGCACGGGTGTGTTTCTTGACAGTGCTTCCCTTATTTTATTGTAATTTAGCTCCTTTTGCGTCAGAATTGTTAGTTGATGCATCGATTAAGACCATAAAATACCTAAATGACCCGCATGATGGATGTATTGGTCCACATATATCTTGTATTATTTCTAAAAATTTAGGAGATTCACCAACTACCTTACTTTTAGAAGGCCTGGTTATTACCTTTCCCATTGAGTATGTTGAACATGCATATTCATTATTTGTTAGGATTTTATAATCCTTCAGTGGGTGTCCATGTGAACTAGTAATAATCCTACGCATCATAATAGCACTCGGATGCCTAAGTATTTTATGCCATAGGTTAAATATTTTTGGATTTTTAACCTTCTTGGTTAAGACGGCATTTGATTCCATCACATTAATACGTGTACAATATAATCCTGACAATATACAGGGAAATCTTTCAAGTACATGTTATTAGCATAAAACAACTTGAGTAATATAAATGTATTCTTTTCCCTCCTTATAAACCATCTCTAAATGATATCCATTGAGATGTATATCTTTAAAACTTAGAAGGTTTCTTTCAGATTTTGGAGAATATAAAGCATTTTTAATCTGTAAAGGTGTCCCATTTGGCAACATCAATGCTGCTCTCTCGGAACCTTCAATTAGGTTTGATGACTCAGCTATTGTGGTTATAAAATCCTTTATCATTGATAAGGATGTAAAATATATTTGTTTTTCATTACAGTATGTGTTGTCCCACAATCAACAATGCATTCATCATCATCCATATCTTATCTATATAAAAAGCATAGCAAAGAAATACAACTTTACTAAAAAATATAACATATTGAATAAAATAATATTGCATATATTTTAAATTTAATTTATGAGAAAGTCTATCATATCTTCGTGTGCATTTTAATTATATCATCAGCAAAGTTATTTTTTTGTGGAGTCGTTTGCAAAATTTGTGTCAACACCTTTACCCTTTTTGTCTTTAAGTGAATCTTGGTAAAGATGGACAAAATGCTTTGGGGTTATACAAGTTTTAGACCAATGACCCTCCAGTTCACAACGGTGACACATATCTTTTTTCTTATCTAATCCATCATTGTGGTTTTGTTGTTTTTGTTAATATACATTTATTTTACATCATGTGGTCCAAAATAATTTTGGCCCCTAGCAAGACCATGTCTGCCACAACCACTATGATAACCTCTTCCACCTAGGTTCTTATAATCGTTATTTCGATGACACCATTTTCCTTGCCCGTAATTAG
Source organism: Dioscorea cayenensis subsp. rotundata (assembly GCF_009730915.1). Taxonomy (NCBI): domain Eukaryota; kingdom Viridiplantae; phylum Streptophyta; class Magnoliopsida; order Dioscoreales; family Dioscoreaceae; genus Dioscorea; species Dioscorea cayenensis. Next base: position 15,162,916 of record NC_052486.1, on the reverse strand, counting down.
TTTCAGGTATTGGTGTTGATCCAGATGGTCAGGTTTGATGATTTAGCATAAACAATTCATTATTTTGCTCCGCCACAAAGAGGCAAGAAATCAGTTCAGAGAATTTTGCAAATTTTTTTCCTCTATATTGTTGTTGTAATATAACATCTCGAGCATAAAATGTTGTAAATGTTTTTTAAGCATCATATTTTTAGTTACTGTTTCTCAACAGAGACGTTACACCGATACTATTTTAAATAGCTAGAAATTATATTTTTGCATGCTTTTGAACCTGATATTTGCCCAATCATTGCATGCTTTTGGCAAATAAGACATTTTAAAATATTCAAATCTCTCTTTTAGTGAAAACCTCAATTCATGTAGATCCTAAATAGTCAAATATTAATTTTTTTAGACCATCATCAAGATGATGTTGTATGAATATCAAAGCTTTTGATTTATTGTCAATGGACTCATTATTACCAGCCTTAATTATTTTCCCATGTTCTGAAATTTAGATGGAGCTTAACATCGAAGTTCCAGATATATGAAGAACCTCAAATTCTTTTCTTGCGATATTCACTATGATATCAAATTTAAAAAAAAACCAATATAATAATTCAATAAAAAATTAAAATAAAATGTTGAAATAATAAAAATGACACATAATAAATTTAATATTGGTCAATATAAAGCTAAAACATGTATGAATTAAATCAAAAGAATAATATATATATATATATATATATCAAAAGCATAATCGTGCTAATTACGTGTTAAAAACTAATAAATTTTTTATATATAAATAAGTAATAATAAATAAAAAATGATAGTAAAATATATGCCCAAATTACCTAAAAGAAATAAATGAGTAATAATATAATGAGAACAAGAATTATAGTATTTGTTAGTTCCACCGGTGTGATTTGTGGTTTAGAGAACACTCCAACACTCATAGAAAACTCACACAAACCAAACAAAAAAGAGACACAAAATTTGTAACCCAGTTCGGCGTCCACTTACCTACGTCTGGGGGCCAAGCCTGGAGATAAACAATCCACTAAAAGAGGTGAAAATACATGAGTATAAACACTTTGTCACTCACACTCACAAATAAAGATCACTACCCTCTCTAGATTGTCTCGTGCCCTCATACTCTCTAACTCCAGTGTCACACCCAATCTAAGAGTAAGGTATCTTATATAGATGCCTCAACATCCCAAATATAGTCCATACCTCTTTTAGAATCTATGCGGCTACTAACTTTAAAACCTTCCAAAATTAACTGTTGCAACTCCTGTTGTAACACAACTTGCAACATGGCCCTGACTGTTGACTTGACTGAGTTCTAGTTATGTTGTGAACGACCTCAAGACCCATCAACCTTCCAGCCACGCGTAGTCGGAGTTAGTCTAGCCAGATCTCCCGATCCCAACTACCGGCAACTAGCTACATCCTCAGTTCCTCACCACGTAGTCCCCTCGCAAGGGGCATACGTCTTTGCTCATCTTCTCAAAAAAAATTTCAAACTTGATCTTTAATTCATCCAAGTTTGGCCTTCAAATATTTTCCAAACTTGATCTTCAATTCACCCAAGTTTAGTCTTCAAATCTTCCCAAGAATAGATCTTCAATTAATCATGCCAATCATACCAACAATAGGCATGTCTTCAATCATACCCTTAATAGTCTTCAATCATACTTATTAAGGTTCTTCATATCATACCTTCAATAGTACTCAGTCATACCATTGATGGGTATTTCTTCAATTAAGCTGCATCCATATTTAGTCTCCAATCAAATATCTCTAAATATGGTCTTGGTATAATCATGCCTTCAAGTTGTAGCACATATAAAAAATAGCTCCATCAAGATCTCCTAAGATATTTGCCTCCAATCCAAGACTTCTTACCATGTCACCATGTCTTTCCATGTCATCATTTATGCCACGTCACAAAGGTTGTCATGTCACCTTGTCTTGGTGTTAAATCATGCCAATTAAAGTGCATTTGCACTAACAGTATTCAACACACCTATACCTAACGCATATATCGGAACCTATGTAGAATTTATACATTTTTAATGTAACGAAAAGTAAAAGGATATTAAAGGAGGAGAAACGCATCCACATTTACTCATCCATTCATAATACTTCTTTATCTTTCTTAATGTCGACAGTAACCAAAATAAGTAAAAGAAACATATTTTGTTTATATCCCCTTTAAAAGCTTCTATTTTCTTATAAGTACGCATGCAGTCAAAAGACAATTTTTACCACAAGAAAAAAATTCATGAAAGGAATATTTATAGCTGAACTTTATCTCTTTCCCCATCCCAATGTAGATTAAGAAATATATATATATATATATATGGAAAATTTAATTCCACAATTTTTAAAATTTAGCATTTCATATATAATTACACATGCTACATTTGTGTAAGGAGCATAACACTGCTTAATATTTTTTTGGGTCCTTTGTTTAAACAATTAAGGTGGGAGTATAGTAGAAAAAGATGTTTGAATACAAAAACTTGATTCAATTTTTTACCCCAACCATGGTACACAAAATTTACTGAGGTACATATGTTGTAAATAAGACGATAGACTCGGTCAATAAGGAAACAGGAAGCGGTGGCACTCGAAATAGGAAGCGCGTCAATAGGAGACCATCTCAATTCATAGACTTTATTATGTAATGCATTATAGTATTTTGCAAGTGTCTTTAGTTTGTTATTAGGAGAGTACGTGGAGTCATGCACTGCATGCATGTAGTGAAGTCTTAAAGTTAATTGTAATTGCACATGGGAACATATGTGTAGCAAGGTAGTTAGGGAATGAATAATATATATCTAATGGAATAAATGGAGAGGTATGATGAATCTATTTTAGTTTCTCTTCTCCTCATCTGAATTTTGTCTTATCTCTTCCTTTTCTCTCACTCATTACCTTATCTCTCCTTTCTCTCTCTTATTTCCCACTAGTTGTCCATTCATCATACAAAGTTGCAACAATTACTGTTCTCAATGAGATTTAAATGACCAAAGGGATGGTAACGTGATTGAGAGCTCTCGATGAATAACTATCGACAATCAACTATTGGCATGAGAAGTTTCTTTCTAAGCTAGACACCCTTGCTAAAGCATTCGAGATATTTTCAAAAATTGCTAGCCTCGCAGCAAACAGTCAAGGCAGATATATGGTGAAGGTTTGTAAACTTGAGAAGATCCCTGCATCTCTTATGCTTTTACCTCTATCGACACCGTTGGCAGCAAACTCACAACCTTTTCTTCCCACAACCTTAGGCTATATGCCCTTCATTACTCCGGTGAATGTTCGAACTCTGAAGTTCGAGGTTCCTTTATTCTCTAGATAGAACATTCTCAAATTGTTCTTCCAAATTGAGCATTTCATTGCATTCCACCAAATACCACCTGAGTAGAAGTTATCCATTGTCGCTTTCTATATGTCGAGTTCGACATTCCAATGGTACCATTGGATGCACGCCACCGCACAACTATTGACGTGGGAGACATTTGTACACCAGGCAAAGCTCCGATTCGGAGTGTCACCTTTGTTAACTATGAAGCCTAGGTATGCAAGCTTAAATAGAAATTGACGGTAATTGACTATCTTACCGAGTATGAGTGTTTGTCCACACGAATATATCATTGGTCTCAATTATTCCAACTTGCTCAATTATTTCTTGTTGGGAGTCCAGGAAGACATTCAACGGGAGTTATATCTTCTCAAACCCCAAACTCTTCACTAGGCGATGGGCATGGCCAAGCTTATTAAAGACAAATGCAATGCTACCTGACTTCAAGTACCTCATCTTCCTCCTCCAAGGGCAGCGCCTTCACCTCCAGCTTCTAGCATAGTTTTGAATGGTGGACAACCACTGGTTTTTTCGATAAAGTGTCTTATACCGATCGATATGGATGTACAGAGAAAAAAAGGACTCTGTTTTAACTGCGATACCAAGTTTATACCAGGTCATCATTACCGTCCACAGTAGTTTCTTTATCTCATGATCGACAGTAAAGAAGAATCATCGCCGGAGAGAACGCATAAATCCCTTGCTTTATATGACCCAGCCTCAATGGAGCCTCATAGTGTGGATGTTGGTGATGCTCCATGTATCTAATTTCATGCTTTGATCGGACAACTCATTCCGTTGACCCTAAAGTTGGCTAGCACTATCCATTGATAGGAGGTTATGGTACTTATTGAAGATGGGTAGATGAACAATTTTATACAAACTCGTTTGGAGACCCATCTCAAACTCACTTTCTATCCTTCTTAGCATCTTCGGGTAATGGTTACTTCCTTGATTGTGGGGAAGCTAGCTTGTAGGTATCCTTTGTCACGCCCCAGCCCTAAAGCTGGGGCTGCTGACAGATCGGCCTCATCCAATGGGGGTGGGCCCCACTAGGTGCAAGGCCTCAAACTTCAGATTTGGTCAGAGTCAACCCTAACAGACAGAACAGGAAATATTAATACAGAACTACTAACAAAAGTAACAGTAACATATGTAATACAAGTATGGGCTTTAGCAGCCCTATAGGAATACAATACCACACTTAGCAAGAAGAAACAACGAATACAAATCTTACTCATAGGAAGCAATTGCACGGTCTACAACCTCAAAGTTTAGTTATAGCAACCAGATAGCAAGTAAAGAAATGAGACCCCATAACAACCCGCCAAACCTAAGCTTAATCTTCTCCTGCGAAAGAAAATCACAGAGTGCATGAGCCACAAGGGCCCAGTAAGATCGCAGAGATAACAGATAATACAGATAATTGCAGAATAAGTATAATCTGGACAAAATACAGAAAATGCTCAAAATACAGAAATAATCAAAAATAAAAAATAATATGCAAAAAATAGACGTGTACATCTCCCTGACTAATAACAGAATCAACAACTAGAGGCTGGATCTTCGAATGTGAAGTTAGAACAGAACAGATGGAATATCAACAGCCGAAACCAGATCTTCGACCGCATTCGGAACGAACAGGCATGTCGGGGAAATTTGCCAGGAATGGAAATGTACTAAAAAAATACAAAAATATAGAGTGCAGACAGAGAAAATACCAAATAAATCACTTCACAACATAATTAACTTAAATAATTAAATAAATAACAAATACAGATTAATAAAAATAAAATACCAAATAAATAATGCAAGAACTAAATAAATAAATAAATAAATAAATAAATAAATAAAATAAAATTACTAAATAATTTATTAATTAACCACACACTAGAAATACAGAATTATACGGGTGCAAGAGCCTACCTGATTTCGAGCTACGACATTGGGTTCAACAAATCTTGCAAATTGAGGCTCGCAACAGGATCTAACCAACAAAAAGCTATACTTAAATTACAAGTCTTGGGCCGGGCCTAAACTTACAACTAAAACCCAAACTTACTCAACAAGGATTCAGTCAACAATCATTCAAATCACAAAGTGATAAACTAAATTCAAGATTTCAAAGCTAAATAAAGCATTAGGGCAATCATGCACATTTATATATACACATATATAATTAATAAACCAACATGAATGATTTAAGAACAATGCCATAAAAAATTTAATTGCAACAATCAAGGAATTCTACCAAGGTTGCAGGATACTCATGCACAAATAAATACACACACACACACACACACATGTAATTAGATAACTTAACTAAACAAAACATGCTTTGCATGAAACCATGTCTACATACGTGTATATGTATAAACATATACATATTGATTTCATTCTAAGTGTATGTTTACAATAAGCTTTCACTTTCAAGTACTAAAATCAGGGAAACATGATTCTAAGCAAGCAAAGCTCACAAGATGCTAAATAATGTAGGAAAGGCTAAAATCTCAAGGAAACAATCATTAAGGCAACACAAATTCATAAAAGAAAGTGGTTTCAAGATAAACATAAATTAGCAACTAAGCATTTCTACACAAGATACTAAGAGGCTGCAGGAGTTAAGGTACAAAAGTGTGGCCTAGAAGGATACAAATACACCAACATGATTCCACAAATAGCTCAAATGAACCACAATCTTAATGAGAAAAACACATAAATAACCAGAATTAAACTTCAAAACAAACAGCCCAAATATTACAACAATTCAAAGATAAAAGAAAAGCACACAGATTTAACAAGGTGGCATGATCTTCAAACCAAAAAAGCATTAAGGCTGCAAAAATTACCACAACAAAGCACTCACAACTCAACACAAAGCCTACCTCTAAGCTCTCCGGTGAGATACTGGTATAAGGGAGCGATTCCTCAATCGCCGGAGCTTCTAAAGAAGAGATTGGGCTACTGGACTACAGGTTTGAGGAAGAAGAGAGAGGCTAGTGGTTAAGCAAACAAACCAGCTTCAAAGAAAATTTGCACCCCAAGCATCCATAAACCAAAAAAGCTTCAATAATCAGTCTTTAACCAGTCAACAGTCAACAGTCAAAGACATCCTCAAGCATGTGAAGCTAGTGAGCTCTTAAACATGCTCAAACATCCTCCCAAACATCCATAAGCATCCATAAGCATGCTCAAACATGCTCCCAATCATTCTTTAACCAGATTCAAAAGAAAATTTGCCCCCCGCCCTCCCCCTAAGCATCCATAAACATGTAAAGCTAGTGAGCTCCCAAACATGCTCCAGTCAACAGTCAAAGACACTAAAATTTCTCCAATCAAGCTTGGTCAACAAGGCTAGTGATGAACTTTACACCCTTAACTCTCGATGAGCTTATCTTCCCTGTCGATATGATGCTGCTACCAATCTACCAAGCTAACGTGGTCCTCGGTGTCCAATGGATGGCGAAGCTCAGACCAATCCTCATTGACTATCAACTCCTCTAGATGGAGTTTGAATGGCAAGGGCGGTGTGTCCCATTCCAAGGTGTACAACAACCTGCCTACTACAACACACACTCAAGCTTGAGGAAGATAACACAACCCGATGAGGGAACATGCTTTATCTTCAGATAACTTCCCATGGTGTGGACAAAACTCATAATATTGGGCCCCACATACCCACTCATTTTCATTCTCAACTTTAGGCATTACTATAATAATGTACCTATATTTTCAACACAACAATCGACCACTGAATACCTTTTTTGCCGAACACTCGGTCAATCAATGTGCGTCCATATAGGTATCCTCACTTACAAAAAATAGAGATTGAAAATCATGTCAGTTAGATGTTAAAGGAGGGGCTAATATAGCCAAGAACGAGCCCATTCTTGTCACCTGTATTGCTCATCAAGAAGAAAGATGGGTTGTGGCATTTTTGCATTGATTATTGCACCCTCAACATGTTCACCATCGGAGATCGATTTCCCATACCCACGGTCAACCAGTTGTTGGACGAGCCCGGTGATGCCAGCATTTTCTCCAAATTGAACCTAGGAAGGATATCATCAAATCCGGATCCATCCACCGGATGTAGAAAAGACAGCATTCCGCACACATAACGGTCACTACAATTTCACCTTCATGTTATTCGGATACTGCAATGCATAGTTAATATTGCAGGTGTTAATGAACTCCATTTTCTGAGGACTTCGGAGATGCTTTGTGCTCATGTTCTTTGATGATATCCTAGTGTACAGTTACTCCTGGGAGTCACATTTGGACCACCTCCACACCATTCTCTCTCTTAGAGTTTAATTCTCTATGTGCTAAACTAACTAAACACGAATTTGGCTGTACAAAAATTTGCTATTTGGGACATCGGATCTCAAGTGATGGGATAGCACTGGATCTAGACAAGGTTGTTGTTATTCATGAATTCCCTTTTCTTGATTCATTAAAGAAGTTAAGAGGGTTTCTCAGCTTCATTAGCCACTATCATGTTTTGTCCCTAACTACTTGTCTTATGATGCACCACTCACGAACTTGCTCCGGAAGAATGCATTCACATGAAGCCCTAATACCATTGTTGCTTTCCAATGCTTGAAGGATGCGTTGATGAACATCACCACCTTACCATTGCCTGACGCTTCCGGATTCAGCACATGTATTATTCTCTTGCAAGATCAACGATCGTTGGAATATTTTAGCAAGTAACTTAACACCTGAATGTGCTCATCAATGTCATATGCAAGGAAAATTTTTGCTATTACAGAGGCAATTAAGAAATTTAGGCAATATCTCCTTGGTTGGCTTTTTGCAGTTGAGACCGACCACTAAAGTCTTCGTACCATGCATAGCCAGCGATCCGGTGGATGCCATTTCTCAGTTGTTGGAGTCCTCTTTATACTACTTCTCAGTCATCTCAAAACCTATTGCTGTCATTTTGGACGCCATTCATCAAACTTATAAGGTACAGTCATATGCGACAAAGCTATACCAAGCTCTACAAAAAAATTATATAGATAATTTGGGATTCTCTATTAAAGATGGCTTATTGTTTTGCAAAGAGCGAGCTTGTGTCCCTAGAGAAATAGTAGTGTAACCACTTCTTTTGGTTGAGTTCTTGAATTCACGCATAGGGGGATAGGCTGGGGCTCAACGAACACTCACACAGATAGCCGGGGTGTTCTATTTTCCAGAACTTCACAAGTCCGTCCGGGAGCTCATTGCGCAATGCCACACTTGTTAGACAGTTAAGCCATTCAATCGAGTGCCTCAAGGATTCCTACAATTGCTCCTAATTCTCGGTAATATATGGGACTTTGTATCTCTTGACTTCATAACACCTACCACCATCCTTAGGCAAAACTATAATACTGGTAGTTGTGGACTGCCTCACCAGGGATAGCAACTTCTCGTCTATCATTTCTAACTTGACTGCTTCACAAGTTGCAGAGATTTTCATTCATGATATGGTCTGCCTTCATGGAATTCCTTCACCCATCATCTCCTACTATGATCCTCTATTCATGAGTAGCTTCTAGTGAGAGTTATTTAAAATTCAACGGCTGTGTTAGCAACGAACAACCTATCACCCTCAAATTGATAGAGAAAAGGAAGTTTTGAACCGTTATTTGGAATATTATCTTTGTTGCTAAATCGCTGATCAACCTACCAGTGGTTGCGACTATTACTGTGGATCGAGTAGCACTACAATACTTTATGGCGTTTTTCAATTAGCATGTTCCCTTATGAAGTGGTATTTGGATGAGCGCCTTCGCAATTATTGGATTATATCTAAGGCTTCACCCATGTGGCGACGGTCAATGATCTCCTCACCAAACACTCTCAGGTTCTATCCACACTTTTCCATAACTTGTTGCAAGCCCAAAATAGGAAGTCGAATTAGGCTAATACCCACCATTACGATGTATCGTAGGAAACTAGGTTTTTCTTCATCTGTAACCTTGACACTAGACTTCAGTAAAAGAGCAATGTCGCACCACCAAGTTGTCCCAACATTTTTTCGTACGAATATTCCAAATCTCAGAGTGGGTGGGCGTCGTGGCTTATCTTCTGTCATTGCCTCCATCGGCTAGCCTTCATGACATATTTCATGTTTCTAACCTGAAGCTCTGTCAGGGTGATCCCAGTTCTCAACAAGCACCTCTTCCATCTAGCTACATTTGTTGACCACCACCCTATTCTAAACCTAATGCAAGTCCTCCTCTCTATAAGTATCCAATGTCACGAGCTACGAATTCGACAGCTGCTCATTTAATGGAGCAACGCCCTACTACCGAGACCACCTAGGAAGATGCTGATATCCTTTACTCGACCTTTTCTATTCTTTACCTTGAGAGCAATCTACAATCCCAAGGGGTGGCAAATGTTGCGAATGAGATGATAGACCCGGTAAATAAGGAAATGGGAAGAGGTGGCACTCGAAATAGGAAACACATCAGAAGGTGACCATCTCAATTCACGGACTTCATTATGTAATGCATTATAGTATTTTGCATGAGTCTTTAGTATGTTACTCCCTCCATTCCAAATTAGATGTCATTCTAAGAAGAGAAAAAAAAAATCCAAAATAATTGTCATTTTATGTTACCAAAATAAGATTTTTTTTCCCCCAACTCTACCCTTATTTAATAAATAATTTTAATTTCCAAAATATATTAATGAAATACACTAAATAATTTTATAAACTTAGTTTTAAGAGAAATACCAACAAAGAAAATAAAAAAAATTTAAAGACTCAGTGTTTCATAGGTGTGGAATGTAAACCTTTGTTTGATTCTTGATATAGCACTTGTTTAGGTTAGCTATAAAAAAAAGTGCTTTTTTGTTAAGTTGTAGAAGCAATTTTTTTTAAAGTGCTTTTGAGAGTAAGTTAAGTGCTTTTCAATGTTTTATGTTCGGGTAATCTAATGCAAAAGTAGTTTTATATGTGTGAAGTTGTTTGGATGTGGATTTTTAAAAGGGCTTTTAGAGGTGGCAAATTACTGAAGTGGGCATTCATTGAGTTACTATTATACGTTGCTATTAATAATGATAATGAAACATTGTTAGTAATAATAATAATAATAATAATTATTATTATTATTATTATAATTATTATTATAATTATTATAATTATTATTATTATTATTATTGTAGTGATTGTTGTTGTGCTTGTTTAATAAGCACAAAAAAACTTAAGACTTGAATTTTAAACACCATGAGAACAAGAACAATAGTATTTTTTCAAATCACAAGAACAAAAAAAAAATATTGAGTAAGCTTATAACAAAAATTAACAACAACAACAACAACAACAACAACAACAACAACATCAATAATAGCAATAACAATAACAATAACAACAACATGAAAGTTTTGCAACTTCCTGACAGCCATAGCAACAACTAACAACACAAATATTACATTACATTACTCACATATTGAGTAGAGAGTTCATCCCGAATATTGTTCCTAAGTGTGATAATTTGTTTAGTGTCTTCATTAGTAGGTTGTTGCCATACAAATGAAGTTTCACTATCATCATCCTCAAAGCCACATTCTCCTTCTTGAATTTGGTTGATGTCTTCAAGCCTCTTAAGAACATTCAAATCATTGCTACCCATTCTACAAATAAAATTATGGAGAGCAAAACATGACCATATAATTCGGAATTGGAACTTCATAGTATACTTGGTCATATTTTGTAGAATCCTCCATCTTGCTTTGCAAACTCCAAATGTTCTTTCTATAACACTTCTCAAACTCGAGTGATGATAGTTGAATACTTCGTTTGGAGACCTAAATGCATGAGATATCCTAAATTGTGGAATGTGATATCTTGCACTCTTGTACGGCCCCAAAAATTCTTTTATTGTAGGATACCCAGAATCCATAAGGTAGTATTTCCCTACAAAAATATAATACAATAAGAAATAAAAAATAGAACATAGATAATAAAATTAATTTTAAATAAATGTGAACCTTCGGGCGGCTGAGGAAACTTCAAAGATGGATTTCTCAAAACCTCCAATAATATAAGTATGTCATGTGCCAAACCCTCCCCACCAATATATGCAAATGTGAAGCACATATTGAAGTCACATGCGGCTAGAATATTTATTGAGGTGTACCCTTTCCTGTTCATAAATGGAACTTGTTTCTCAGCCGGGACAAGAATGACCACATGTGTTCCATCTATTGCACCAATGTAGTCTTTGAAGTAAGGCCAATATCGAATATCACCCTAGATGTAATCCTCCACATCTCTGAAATTTCCATCTATCGGTCTAATAATATCATTTCCAAGTTTGTGGACAGCTTTTAGCAATCGATGAAACTGTCTGTGCATTGTTTCTCTAGAATGTTGAAATCTCTCCTCCACATTTATATAAATAGCACCTTGGCCGAGTATATACAAAAACATTATCACTGGTTCTTCTACAGTAACATTTCTCGTATGTTGTAAACCATACTTTTGAGTAAGCTCGTCCACCAATCTTCTTAATATAGTTTTATTCATCCGGACTTGCTCAAAGAAATGACTATCTAATCCATTTAGTATTTCACGGACCGACCTATGGCCAGTTAATGAAGATGTCCTCTTCTCTCCCTTCAACATTGACTTCATATACTAGTATTGTGAAGTTGCAGCACATGCATACATTTGTCCAATGTAGTCACCCATATGCATATTGTTAGCTTCTTCTTTTGAATTAGACATTGGTTTTTTTGATTCTGTATCTAAATTGGATAAGGACTCCATTTTGATTTTATAGCCTACATAAAAAATATCAAATGTTTAATGCCATGTAGAATACATGAAAAAAATACTCAATACAAAGGTACTAATAAACATTTCTCAAATACCATACAAAAATTTGGCATAAAACAAAGGCATGATAAAAGTCTAAAAAAATATTTAAATGCTAAAAGTGCAACATGTGAAAAGGTCAAGACAATGTTCGATACATAAACTCAACACACGAAGCAAAGACATAACAATCAAGTTTATAAAGCAAAGACATAAACTCAACACATAAAGCAAAGATACAGCGAAGACATAAACTCAACACATAAAGAAAAGACATAACAATCATAGATAAATGATTATCCGTTGAATGTAAATTCGGGTGAGGTCATCCACGCTAAAAGTGTGACACCAACAGATAGCAAGTGATGGATCTTTTTCCACTGCTGCCACAAAAGTCTCCCTATGATATTTTTTTTGCAAATAACTCACCATGAGAAAGTAATGTTGACTTCCTCGTTCCATCCCCGGGACTATGTCCAACAAATCTACACATCAGGTTATACTGCAATGATCATTGTTCTCAACTTTTGCTTTACTTGTACGTGACATGTTATCCATCCCAGAGAGTAGGCGGTCAAATGATTCTTGTATTTTCTTTTTTGCACTTTTTTCTTTTCTCTTTGTGAAGTTCTTTGTCTCTTTATATCTTGTGTTGTACTGGTTTCTCCCTAAGTGGCATTATTGTTTTGTTGAGGACTATCACCATCGTCTTCAAAGTTTTCAACCTCTTTGTCTTCGCCATTCATCTGAGCATAAGCATTGTTGTTAGAAACTTCATTCTTTGATGATGGTTCTACATATGGTACCAATGCCATGTCCACTACATCTTTGAAGCATATCTCCATCATGTCTAAGAACTTTGGACCCTCATTTCTCTATTTCAGATATTTGAAATAAAAAATTGCAAAATAAGAAAAATAAGATAATGTGTTATTGTTTATTTGAAATAAAAAATTGCAAAATAAACAAATGATTACATTATTATATATAATATGGATTTTTAGGCTTACTTGTCCTTTTCTCTCCCACCAAGCATCACTTGCTAAAAATGTCCTCTTTATAGGGTCCCAACCAAGCCCTGTTTGGTGCTCCACTAGCTTTGCTCTTATGCCGAACTCTTTCTTAAGAGAGTCCCACCTATTTTTCAGTTGTTTATAGTTGTAACTCATCCCTGTTCTTGTAGTAAACTTTGAAATTACATTTTTCAACCTTCTTTTGTAAAGTGTGTGTGTGGTCAATTACCAATTTGGACCTTGTCGGCACATATTTTTAAGAATATTTCAGTATTTGTGTCATCCCATCTTGTTTTTGGAGTATTCTCACTTGCAACCACATTCACATCACCCACATTTGTCCATTGTGTAGTTCTTTTGAATGGTAGTTTTGAAGCCATGTTCAAAAATACTATGATGTTGAGCCCTTAATATAAAATAACATAGCGAAATCATCGTTTAGTAAATAAAAAAAATAGCACACAACAATCTCTGAAAAAATAAGAATCCTAATGTGGTTTGAGTCTCAATATGAATAAGCCTCTTCACTTGAATATATATATATATATATATATATATATATGTATATTTATATACATAAAAAATATTGCTTAAGCTCAATAAAATTCCAGTCCCTAGTTATACTTGATAGAGTGAAGAGTAGATCTGCCCAACCATAATTTAAACAAGAGAGACTTAGTGTGACTACCAAATAACAAATATAAAATCTGAACAAGCTAAAAGAAACTCATAAAAAACAACTGCAAGCATACAAGCAAGGCTATTTGCTAACCATGCACATTAAAGAAGCCATCTTACCAAGGGAGTTTGGATAAAAAAACGGAACAATGGTCTTGAAGAACTTCAAGATTTGGAGGAGGTTTATACAATCAATATGTATTATTTGCAAAATCCTGCCTGTAGTCTGCTCATGCACCAGTTTATATATTATTTGCAGATCAAATAAGTAGCCTACAAAAAAACTGATAATTTTAGTTATTTCAAATAAATAGAAAAGAAGACATGCATTGAACAATCAAAATTTTGAGCAAGAGAAATAAGTGCACAGAATTATGCAGTTCATGGTTGCATATCAAAATTCATCTAACATAATTGAATGTACATTCTCTACCAACTCTTTTAATTGCTTTTGCAGTGAGTAAATTTGTATTGATGTTTAATTTAGTGGATTGCATTTGAACACTATTTTGTTTCATGCTCAGAATTCATTTAGTATTGTGTTTGATTAGAACAGCAGTTAGACAGGAATGCCTTAACGTATCGGTTAGTGAATCTTATAATCTAAACTAACTTGCTTTCTTTTTTGGAAGACAAGAACATTTGTGAATTTTCTGCAACTAAAGTTCTGATGGTTTACTTGTTATTCCCCATGATATTTCAAGCGGTTGTAGTGTGGGGGAATGATGGAACCTTAGGTTCATTTCTGCAGAAGTTGAGTGTCCATTCTTCTGAAAATAGGGAATCAAAATGTTTGATTTTGTTATCATGTTCTATATAATGAGATAATGTGGATTAAGTTTTTCAAATAGGTCATAAAATATATTTGCAGTTTGTGCAATGGTTTGTGCAAATACTGAATATTAGTCTCTGTTTTTGGCTACTTTCCACTCTTTTTCTTTTTTGCAATATTGATGTTGAAACCAAAGAACAATAGTCACAGAAGGGAAACCTTTTGTTATATAGTTTTTCAGAAACTAACTCAGTATAACACCATCAAAGATTAATCAAAGTCTATTATATACATCAATCAAGCAATGTGTTGACAATCATTTCTAACAATAGACTAGTACAGGTATACAACTCTAAGCATGAAATTTAATATACAAATACTAAGTTGGGTAAAAACAATCAAAAGAAGAAAAATAGAGGATCCTTTGACTTCAATTCTCTAATTCTTGCACCAAATTTCAAACACAAAATACCTGTGGTACCATATCCTAATTTTTTACCTCATGCCTTTTTACATTTTTGTACATGCATTAGGGGCAAAATAGTCATTTTGCACTAGTGGCATCCTTGCATGATTGCACAGTAGGTTATGTGTGGAAACCAGCCGAAAACTAGCGGCGAAACGGTCTTTTGGACCCTTTTTCATTCTATGTTCTCTTAAAGGGCATTTTGGTAATTTCTCCTTTTCTTTAAAAAAAATTTTGAAAATTCAACGGATAAGAAGCAACGTGGCTGCTTCTTTCCCTCATCCTTTCTTCTTCTTTGCTTTCATTTTCTTTTTCTTCTTCATTCGGCCAAAACCCATCCTTAAAAAATAAAATTTGTCTGCGAGTTTTTTTGGTGAATCAACGCTCCTATTATCTTCCTCTCATTCTCCTGAGCTTGGTAAGGCTCTGAAAATACTGTAGCACTAAAAAAACCTTGGTTTTTTTTTGTATTTCTTTGGTCCAAATCAAAGCCCTTCTTACTCAGAATCCATTGGAACTAGTTTTACGTCAGTTTGAGGTCGTTTGGCGTCCAAATGATGTCAATTTCCTCTAAAAACGCTAGCGTTACATGTTCAACATGTAACAATGCATTTGCATGCATTTTGTTTCCATTGTTGTATTCATTGGTTCTTAGATTCCCTGCTTGATTTTAGGTGGCAAGGCATCTTCCAAGGGGAAGGAAACTGTCGACTAGTGAGCGCATCTCGAGGCAAGACGACTGGTTCTGTGAGTTGTTAAATTCGTAATTGCATAGATTTAATAGGAGTAGTAGAGTATTTGTTTTTGTGTTTTATAACACAAGAAACATGGTTACATGTAATTGTATTTTACATACAAATGAAATATGGATTAATGTATATTTCCGTATTTACACATCGTATGCTTGATTTCTCGAGTTGGAATTGGAAATATTTGCATTGTGGCATTTGGATTTTGATGATGATGGCGGACTTCAAACCGACACCGCAATGTGGGGTTCCACTGTCCAGCCTGATGGGAGGCGGCATGGTCAACCCTGAGTTTGCCCTGGTCATGATGTGCGCGGAGTCATTGAAAGTTGGGTTCTTATATGTGAGAAACCCGGGGTCACCACACGGGGATCTCAGTGGCCAACACCAAGGAATGCAGCATTTTTGAACTTTAAAAGTCTTAAAACACCTTGGTAGTCCCGTAGCTAGTCGCGGCCACGATTAGCTTGGGAATTGTTTGAGGCCAGCCCGTATTTTGAGAGGTGCTCAATATGTTGAAAAATGTTACTTACCTGTACTATTTACTAAATCATTTTGTTATCTGTTAATCTGTTGAATACTTGGAACTCCTTTTATATGTTCTTATTATTTTGGTAATTACTATTTGGAATACTTTACAACTCTGTTGTATCATGCTGTCACCACTCACTAGGTAATGCTTGTTACTCACCACTCTCCTTTCTTCTTTCTCAGACTGTGACGTTGGACTAGGTTGTGCTGAGCAGGCAGTAGAGCGACCTACTTTTCCCCTAGGTTAGGTTAGTGTGCAGTGTGCATGTAAACTTTATGGGTCCACTAAACTTAATTTTGTGTGCATTGTTCCTGTACTTTGTATTTGCGCTTTCTGGTTATAGTTGGAACCCTGGCTGGTTTTGTTATTGTTGTTGGCTTCTTCTTTATTCAGTTGTGTTATTATAGTTGTTTTGAGCCTTACGGCAACTAGGAGGTAGGACGCTGTAGGGTCCACTCCTTGTTGTCGTGCCGATTGCCACTTGCTCGACTAGGGTTGGGGCATGACACTGCTGAACCCTCCCACCAATATTCATCTATGCCAGTGCATGGCATTGATAACTCATATCGAAGTTAAAAACTCTATATGACAGAATACAACCACAAACTACTTGAAACAATCTGATCAAGCATCAATGTTACTCAAACCATAACTCATATCAAAGTTACAAACTTTTCATAACAAAATATAGCCACAACCTGAGACAATCTAATGAAGCAATAATGTGCAAAAACCGGAGCTAATCATCAAAAGCTTAGATTAAACATTTTTTTTTGTAAAAAACTAATCATCATACATACCTTTTGATTGTAATCTAATCTATGAATTTGCAACTAAGATGGCAAACTGGTTGAGAGTGCACTCAGGACAGCATATGAGTTTATATTGTTCTTCCTTTACACTGAACAACAACAATAAAGAACTAAAGAAAATAAGAAAACAAGAAAACAAGAAAACAGAGACTGAAAGATGAAAGAGAGACATGAATCCACTGCTTCCATTGGCTAAGAATGAAATCTTCTTCTTTAGTTCAGAGACTTTGATTTTAATCTTAGTTTTGGACATGAGCCTCAGATGAAGTGAAGAGAGATGGAACTTGAGAACATGGCAGCACTTAAGTTCATTAGGAACATCAACACCTCTTTATTCTACAAAAAACTCAGTGACAAGTCCTTCAGTGCTTGAAAGAGTCACCGACCACTACAATGTTGTTCCCAGAGGGAGGGGGAGATGCAGGAGAGGCGTGAAGAGGAGATAAGGATGACATCAAGGCAGGGAAAAAGCGAGAGGAATCGGTTGATGTTGGGATCGGAGAGATGGGGAAGAATCAGGAGAGCAACTTAGGGATAGAGAGTGGGGAAATTTTAGAAAAGAACAAGGTTAATTTAGTAATTTTACAACCCACAAAATAGCTTTTTACAAGTGCTTTTCTCAAAAGCACCTGTTGAACAGCTTATGAAAAAAGCTATATTTTAGCTTTTTTTCACAACTTCAATTTTTGCCCAAAAGCCAATACAAACATGGTTTTTAAAACCCAGAACTGCTTAACTTATAAAAAAACACTTCTGGGATTTAAAAAAGCCAACCCAAACATGCCCATAATGTCTACCAAAAAAGAAAACAAAGATAGACCATGTTTTGACCTAAATGTACCAGCAGATCTGAGATTTCACTTGAATAAATCCACTGAAGAAGGAGAAGAAGCTTTGGAGGAAAAGTTTATTGTAGAAGAAAAAGAAGATATACGACTTTTCAACTTGAATGTACCAGCAGATCTTCAGTTTGACTTGAACAAATTCCATGACAAAGGAGAAAAAGTTTTAAAGGAGAAAGAATCGCAAAATGTAATCAAGGTCATGTTCAAAGTTTATCTTCCAAACTTTTATTGAGTAACACCTTTATTTTAGTAATTGTTTTGTTGTTAAAATTAGATTTTGAGTTTGTTGATGTTTTTGATTATTTGTATTATTTCCAAATAATCCGAATAGGTGGTTAAGGATTATTTGGGGAAAAAAATATCAAATTATAAAAAAAAAATCATCTCTTATTTATTTGCCGTTGTATTATTGAGTATATTTTCATTTTAATTTATGTTGAGTTGTTAAAAAATGTTCAAACACTTCTTAAAGAATTTGTTATCTACAAGCCAAAGATTTAAAATAGTAGATATATATATATAGATATATAACTATAAATGCTATTTGTCTGCAATCTTGAATATGATAGTATGTTAAGGCCATATCTTCTTAAACATTTTGGTTTATGGATGAAAATGAAATATTTTATCAAATGACTTGTGGATTTATACTAAACATGTTGGAAACACTAGCCATAGAATCAATCTTATGTAAGAAAAAGATCATAATTTAAAAAAAAAAAATTGGATTAAATTTTGCAATATTGTACAAGAGATTTCTTCTACATTTAGCTTAAATAATTGAGAACTTCTTCTACCAATGCAAAAGGTCATTTCAGTTGAGTAGGAAGATTGCCTTCACATTCTAACATTGCCTTCTTGATATGTGGAATTTTATATTTTTGGGATCCCCTTGCTCTCATAATTTCAATCATGCACAATTGCAATGTGAGAAATATACGATTAAACTTCACTTGAGGAAAAGCATCGAATGACTTCACAACAGTATCAATAAGTTCATCAACCGATTTAGGTGACTCCTTATATTGTAAGGATTGAATAGCACTAAAAAAAACCCAAGGTCTAACACATTCAAATCTGGAGAGTTTGCTGGTTGATTCATTAAATGAATATCAAGACCATCTTGTGTAGCAGCTTGGAGAAACACATCATCATCATTATTGATATGGGGTTTTGCATTATCTTGTTGAATGAATATTCGGTTTCTTAGATCCTCTCTTCGCCATTTTTCCTTGATGGCGGGCAATACTTTCTCAATCAAGTAACATCTTACAACTTCTTTATTTACTGAAGTTATTGGTCTAGTCTCTAACGTGCCTGCTGGTTTATTAACACAATCCCTTTTAGTTGCCTCTTTTTTGACAAAAGGAAATATGCCAATTTTTTCAAAGAAAAGTTCTGAACCTTGTGAATCAAACCTTGGGCGAGCTATAGCAACTAGAAACATGACTTTTCCAATAAAATTTTTTTCTTTTACAGCTGCGTGGTGGATCTTCTTCATCGGGTAGCAAGTAGTAATTTAAAGATTTTTTTGTCAGATAGAACCATTTATCATCAATATGAATAACACTATACATTCCTTTTGAAAGTTGGATCAGAATGTTACTTTCCTCAATCATTGATATGCAAAATTGTAGTCTATATGTTTTATTTTCTTACTTGAGGAAAGGTTTTATAGTATATGAATGCCGACGTATCGCTCCTGACTTTAGAAGGTAAAACAATCTTGTATTGCTTACTTCATGGCACATGATAAAGATTCAAGGGTTGTTCGTTTATGTAAAGGGATCTCTTGCAATCTAGTCAAGTAAAATTTGAATTCTTTTGCGACTACAATTTCCTGTTTACCTATGAGATACACTATCGTAGCTTTTTGATTGCTTTGAAATGCATTGAACAGTATGCATAGAAGAACTTATCTTTTCACTTGTATGACTTTGTGCTTGTGGCAGTTCCACATTTTGATAGTCATCATTACTTTCTTCTATTAGAAAATTGAAAAAAATAAGCATATTCGTAAAATTAAATAAAATAAATAAGCAATAAGATTTTTAATCCTACAATAGTAAATAAAACTTTATTTTTTCCACGTAAACTAGTTTTAATTAAAATAAAACTCGGATCATATCTGATTACAAGTTAATTTATCCATATCTATTTTGATTTAAATAAAACTATATTGTTTTTATCTTATACACTCCCTCCAAGATAAATTAAAAAGAGAGATTTATTTAAATCAAAATAGTTATTTATAAATAAATTAGTTTTGATTTAAATAAATCTCTCTTTTTATTTGATAACAGGTTGACTTATCTGTCAATTACTGTTTTTATCATAACCAAGTTTATTTACACTAGCAAACTAGTAAAATTCTAGGTTAATGTATTCATAAAGAACAGTCCAAATTTAAATAAAAATTTCTTTTTTAATCTTTGTTTACACTAGCATATTAGTAATTTTTTAAAATAATATAAAAAGAGAGTTAGCATACTTACCAATATCGAGTTTGTTTCCTGATGCAATCTTACTGCCATAGTTGAAGTTACTTCACCAAGTGCATCTGATTCGTTTAAGTTTAAATTTATAGGAGTATAATCTTCTACGATTTCTTCACATGGTGCACTGTTCAAGTCAAATTGTAAATGATTTGATGAAGTTATCTCAAATATTGAAAAAGTTGGACTGAGATTGAGGTCGATAACAGTAGCACCATCAACATTAAGATCAGGCAATTGAATTTGTACTTGCATTCGTGGCCTATCTCCATCTTTATTTAAATCTATTTCATGTAAATCCATTAATTGATAACCTTTTCTTACCATTGCTTTATTTTATAGGATAAGTTTTGGCGGGAATTATACATATCCATAATTTAAAATTAAAAATTTTAGTGGGAATAAATTTTATACATTGAAAAGTATGGATTTTCAAAATTTTAAAATGAAAATTTTGGTGGTAAAACATGTCAATTGGAGTATTTTGAAAAGAGAAAAGCAACCAACAATGTAATGGGTGAAAAAATTAATGAGGAGAATCATATTCAACTATAATTGTTGTCCTAAGAAAATGGGTAAATTGGTCATTTAACTTATTTTTATTCTAAAATATAGAAAATTTATTGTTATTGTTAATTTGTGTGCAAAGGGCTAAAACGGCATCTAATTCAGACTGAAGGGAGTATTAGGAGAGTACTTGGAGTGGTGCATCGCATGCATGTAGTGGAGTCTGAAAGTTAGTTGTAAATGCCACATGGCAGCATATGTATGGCACAATTGTTAGGGATTGAATAATACTTCTATATAAAGAACTTGTCTCATTTTAGAGGTTTTTTTTTTTTGTCTTTTTACTTGGCCATTGAGAAAATTTGTGAAGCATTATAAATTATTTTTAAAATTTATATTTTTTTATATTTAATATGCTTTTACAATTTTTAATAAATTATATTGAACTACACATTTCTTTAAAAATATATTTTAAATAAAAATAATTTTGAAAAATAAATATGATTTTTTTTCTAAATTTTAGATTATTAATTAATTTCAACCAACTTTTTTAATTTGTATGATTTAGTTAAAATGTACAACTCGTGATCAAGTATATCCAATGGAATCAATGGAGAGGCATTCAGTTTCTCTTCTCCTCATCGATATCTTGTCTTATCTATTTCTTTCTTTTCTCTCAACTCAATTTCTCTCTACTTTCTCTTTCTTATTTCCCATTAGTTGTCTGTTTATCATACCAGCTTGCAACAACATCATAACTTAAAAAACATAATTGTCCAAAGTAAAATAAAAAATTCCAATAATACTAAACAGTTTTTTAAGAAAAAATTATATAGTTTATGAATAAATAAATTTAATGATTTTTTTAATAAATATCTAATTTCTTACTTTAAATATTTTTAGTAATTAATTCTTAACCGATATATTTTTAACATTAAAAAAATGTAATTATTAACAAAAATTTTTAAAAGACAAAACAAATTTATAAAAATATTTTTCTTTTAACTTTTTAATTACATAACAAATATAGAAAAGAGTAATACTATATAGAACGAAAACCTCACACGAAACCCGACCACACGAATGATGTGGTCGGTGGCGTGTTTTTTAATTTAAAAAATTAAAAGAGAAGAGAGCCACACGTGATCTCTCTTTTTCTCGTCTCTCTCTCTCTCTCTCTCTCTCTCTCTCTCTCTCTCGTTTGAGTGTATACTCCCGGCCGATCTTGGTCTCCCCGCCTCCCGGCTCGCCTGGGTCCCGTCTCCCCGCTCCGGCCGCCATCGGTCTCCCGCTCCCAGGGCCTCGTCTGTCTCCCCGCTCCCTGCCCCGCTCCTGCTCTCCCCGCCTCCCGGCCCCACTCCGTCTCCCCGTTCCCGGCCCCGCCTGCATCTTCCCCACTCCCGGCCCCGTCCCGCGCCGCTTCCTTCCCCGCTCCCAGCCCCCATCCAGGCCGCCGTTTCCCGCCCCATCCCGGTGCGGCTTCCTCCTCGACTCCCGGCGCAATTTCCTTGACCGTAATTTCCTACTTGATTTGTTCAAATCCGCCATAGAATTGAGATTAAAAATTTTAAAAAAATAATCCATACTTAAAATTCTATTAGCATTGGGATAAAATTAAATTGAATTTATCTTTATTTTTCAAAAATTAATAGTTTACACATTTAATTAACGCATTTAATTAATTGTGGATTATTTTTTTGTTTGTGTTACTTATAACGGATTCTTATGGCCAAATTACGATTTTCAATCATTTAATTTCAAATGATGATTTAATTGAACTATAATCTCTTTTTAGGTGAATTCAAATTCTATATCGATCAATCCGGACAAGCATCATAGTTCTTCTCTAGGTTTTTACAAGCCATCCCAATGATTTCGAGGTGAGTTGCATCTGAGGGTACAATTTATATTTTTTTGCTCAATACTTACTGATCAAGATTTTTGGTGTTGTGAATTTCTCATGTATTATCCATTTTAATTTTTCAGGGCATCGTATGGTGATGCAAGTTGCTTGTGTTGCTTAATTTTTGTGTTTGTATTTGTGTTCATGTTCGTGGAGGAAAAACAAAAAAATTTGTGTTCATGTTCATGTTTAGTTGTTTGTGTTGATTATGTTTTGTTATTAAGATTTAATTTTTTTGTGTAAGGTATTTGTGTTCATGTTCGTGGAGGAAAAACAAAAAAATTTGTGTTCATGTTCATCTTCTAAGTTTGTGTTGATTATGTTTGAATACGATTTTGTAATGTTGTTTGATTTTTGTGTTTGATTTTTGTGTTTGATTTTGTAGTAAGGGAAGGGGTCCATGTTGTTTGATTTTGTAATGTTATTATTCTTGACCCTACAGAATACGAAAATTTGAATGTGTGTGTTGCTTATTATTGCTCAACAAAATACGATTTTGTAATGTTGTTTGATTTTTGTGTTTGATTTTGTAGTAAGGGAAGGTGTCCATGTTTGTTATGTGTGTGTCGCTTATTATTCTCTAAGGCATAACAGAATACGAAAATTTGAATGTGTGTGTTGCTTATTATTGCTCAACAGAATACGATTTATAAAACATATTGAACAAACAAACAAACAAACAAAATCTAGAAAAATCTCATCTCCAAATTACACAAATTAAATTGGAACTTAGAACAGATCCTTATACACATATGGAACATGATCTTCTTCTAAGTCATGCCATTTCTTGCTTGCTTGCACAGTGTAAATCATAACGGTGCAGACTTTTGATCATCTTCATCACTTTCTAAGCCCTGCAAGAAAACAGAAAAATGGAAACTTTTATTTGGTCTGTCTCTAAGGTCTACACTCAAGTCTAGATTATCATTAGAACAACTTTCATACTAATTTTTGCCAATCCTACATTAAACCAATAGAACTCAAGAGAGAACACTAGGGCAGGTAATTGGTGAATGTTGATTATAAACAAGCATAATTCTGAATCTTGTATATCTTATAAAATCACCAGAATGAGATGAAGCACAACAAGAAGCAATGAGAAATACTGAATTCACAGGGGCAAGTTAAGCTAAATCTGCATTGGCACCTTTCATAGTTGGCAATTGTCAGTCCTGTATAGCTTATAAAATCACCAGAATGTGACTTCCCGAACAAGAGAACCAGCTGGAAACTATAAAACAAAATCAGCATGTTCTTTTCTACTAGAAAACTAAAATCAAAAAATAAAGAAGAATCACAAAGAGGACAAAAATGTATACAAGACTTGCATATTTTCTTGCAGCATCAGATGTAAGTAAGTCTTCAATCTGAGTGACCAGTACGAAAATGTCCTGCCCAATCCTGAAAATTTTCAAATCAATGAAGTAATAACCATTGGGAGCACACTGAGTCCTCTCCTTGACTAGTCCATCTGTCGTGCGAAGCTCAACCTGCAACAATAGACAATAATTTATTTCTAATTTTTGTGAACACATGAACACTCATATAACCAATAACAGAATCTCCGCAATTTAGCAGCACGCATAGGGATGGCATGGAGTACCTTAACTATCTTCATGAATAAGTGAATCCAAAATGTGCAATAATTTATTTCTAATCCTGTCAAAAAATGAATACTCATATAACCAATAACATAGTCTCCACAATTTAGCAGCACTCACAGGGATGGCACGGAGTGCCTTAACTATCTTCATGAAGAAGTGAATCCAAAAGCAAGAATGGCATGTTGACAATTATGTCCCAAATAACACATCCACTAATACAATGGATTCTTAAATCATACACTTAAACATTCAACAAGAGTTCAAGATGCAAAAATTTCATTAAAAAAATCATACTAAAAAAACATTACTCTCACGAAAAGAAAAACACATCACAACAAAGCAAGAGACAATCATACAAGAATGTGCGAGTAATCCAACAGCATCGGTTGGCTTCCTAGCTTTTGATCAGCGTCGGACTCGCCTAGAAAAACAAGAATCAAACAAAGATTTATCAAAAAAACACCTCCATAAACCGAACCCTATACTACAAACAAAGTTTACGAGATTCGGATCACCTCAATGAATCCACCGCAACCATGGATCAAATTGGCGACAACCGAGCACACCGAAATGGGGACCAAAAAGGCAAAGAAAAAAACATCCTTAATCCCCCAAAACCAATAGGACCAAAACCAATAGGATCAAACCAATAGGACAATGCTCTATAATTCATCAAAGGCTCAGATCTTGCCCCCTATTCTTTCGAATGGATAAACATGTATCAAGGGCTGCAACTAAAGTTGCCACGCCACCCAATCTATATACTCTTTTATAAGGCAAATCATCATGGCCACAAGAACATTATTACTAAAGAGTAAGAGTAATGCTATATAGAACGAAAACATCACACGAAACCATCCACATCGACATAAAGAAATAGACCATGCAACAAAATGATTCCTGCTGAATGTATATAAAATATCAAGCAATAGAATCAAAATAGAGGCTCAGATTCAACATACATGATTTTCTCCCATCCTTCCCCCTCCCTCTACAATAATAACAGTAGCGGTTGCCTACTAGGCCATCCAAGCTACTATGCCATCATTGTAGAGAAACGAGTGCAGGAGAGAAATTTAGGGCATCATCATTGCCTCTATACCTGATTTCAAGGCGAGCCGGGCCTTTTGTCCCAAGAATTCAGAGATCCAGCCACACGAGAAAGAGGAGAAGCGATCTCGTGCCCTAGCTTCTCGTGCACCACCGGACCGGCCGCCGCTCTCTATCTCTTGTGTACCACTGACCCGTGCCCTAGTTTCTCTTCAAAGCCAAACAAGAGAGAGACGGCGGCCGGGAGTGGGGGAGGAAAGCGGCGGCGGGACGAGGGCCGGAGGCGGGGGACGACGGGGGCCGGGAGCGGGGGAGACGGACGCGGGCCGGGAGCACACACTCAAACGAGAGAGAGAAGAGAGATCACGGGGAGGAAGCGAAGGCCAGGAGCGGCGCCCGGTCGCGAGGGAGGGAAGAGGCGACCCGATCGCGATGGAAAGAAGAGGCGGTCGGTCGCGGGGGAGGGAAGAGGCGGCCGGTCACGAGGGAGGGAAGAGGCGGCCGGTCGCGATGGAAGGAAGAGGTTTTCGGTCGCCCTGGAGGGAAGCGGCGGCCGAGACCCACACGAGAGAGAGACACATAAATTAGGGCAAGTTGTGCGATTGTGCCCTAGAGAAGAGAGATCACGTGTGGCTCTCTTCTCTTTTTAAATTTTTTTAAATTAAAAAACACGTCACCGACCACATCATTCGTGTGGGTCTGGTTTCGTGAGGTTTTCGTTCTATATAGTATTACTCATAGAAAAAAATACATTAATTACACATTTTTTTTATCTTACAAAAGCAATTTTTGTGCTTAACGTTAAACAACAAACATAAAAACACTACAAGTATTGTATAGTATTTCAACCACTTATGTTTTTGTATTGCTTGTAGTATACTTATCTATGAGTCAAAAGGACTCTTAATTACCATATATATAAAAATTTTGGAATTTCATATATATATATACACATATATATACATGAAATGAAAACCTTTATCAAGGTTTGCACTAGTATATATAGATTTCCTAAAAGAGGACACCGCCATTTCATTACCTCAAACGGATGAGAATGGGTAGAGGGGGGCTTACGTACTTGAAATTTAGCATGTTATAAAATGACCTGGTATCTGATTCTCAGAGTAAACCAATTTGGTGCTTGAGTGTAAAATGCTTTCAAAAATATATTTTTAATGCATATATATATATATATATATATATATATATATATATATATATATATATATATATATATGTATATTTTTTAATGGATAGTTATATATGTTTTTAACTTTTAAATTAATGACTATGGTAGAAATGACAATTTTTTTATGGGAGTTGGATTAATATCTATATATATATATATATATATATATATATATATGATATATATCGGATCCGTTAAACAATTCCTAATAGAATTAATTATTATATGAGTTTGTTTAACTTTTTGGATTTTTAAAAAAATAAAAAAATAAAAAAATGTCTCATATGAACAAAAAAATTCGTCTTTTTAATTAAAAAGATAATAACAACAAGAACACCGGAGCAACTTATCCCTCTCCTTCCCTCCTCTCTCGCCCTTTTACTACTCTCTCTCTCTCTCTCTCTCTCTCTCTCTCTCTCTCTCTAGATTTTTTTATTTTTTTATTTTTTTAAAAATATCTCTATCTCTTTCTATAGGGTTTTTTTATTTTTTTGTTTAAAAAAAATAATTTTTTTAACAAATTAGTACCTATAGTTTAAAACATAATAATTTTATAAAAAAATATTTGCAAAAATTTATTATTTGATTTATTGATATTTTGCGCATTACTTTATGAGAATATTTGTTTTCAAAAATATATGTTTTAGTATTTTTGGTTTTTTTACAAATTAATTTATATAATATATAAAATTATATTTTTAGCTTAGGTTTTGTAAAAGTTTATTATTTGACTCTGATTTTTATAAACTAAACTATAAATTAACATATAAATAAATTTTAAAAACTTTAAAAAAAAATTATTAATTAATTTTTTCTTACAATTTCCTTCCTAGGTAATAATTTCTGACTCAGCGCTTGACCGAGATTATTATCACCGTGAGCACTCATTGAGATCATTATTTAACGATTGATTAAAAGACCTCTGCTATGAACACAAGTTTGTTGCTTTTAGAGCTCATCTTTGCCTCTTGAAATTTGGTATCACTAGTACGGAAATCAATGGCTCACCCATTCAGGGGCGAAGCTAGGGGTAGGTGAAGGGGCCATGGCCCCCCCTGATTTTTTATTTGGGTTTTGATTTTTTTTTCAATTATATATATATATATATATCACATTAATGTATAGAATATAAAAAATAATATTTTTAGAAAAAAATATTTGTGAAATTTATTGTTTTACAGTTTAATATTTTACAAATTAATTTATATAGTTTTTTTAAAGTCTAGTGTTTGGTGAGTTTTTTTTATCTTTTTTTTCAAATTACTATATATAATTAATATTATTATTTATTTTTTTGGCATTTAATAAATTAGTTATATAGTAATAATTTTTAAAAAAATTTATTGTTTGACAACTTGATTTTCTACAAATTGGTATATATGTTATTTAAAAAAACTGTAATATATTTATAAAATCTAATATTTTTCTCATTCACTTTTCTTATCTTTTAAAATGATTTTTTTAGCTCCCTTTTTATTTTGGGAGCGTTAAAAAAATTTTCTAACTCCACCCATACACCCATTGAGATTCTAAGTCAACATTGCCCTTTCATTGGAAACCATTATTAAAGTTTTTCGAATTTTTTTATTTTTTTCCTTATATAATTTTTTTATCAAAAAAACATGTACTTTAGGGTGAAAAAAAGGTTTATTTGCACGAATGTAAAAATTAGGAAAAAAAGGGTCTATTTGCAAAGATGGGTTTTATATGTAAATGTATAAAAAAATTGAGGATTTATTAAAAATCATGAAGAAAAATCATTATTACTATTTTAAAAAAATTTATTTGAGAGATATCATGAAAGAGTGGGAAAAGAATAAAGTTTGGGGTCTATTTTATGCAAAAATAACCTTGTAAATGCAAACTAATAGATAAATAAATAAAATTAATATAGATATAGGTGGTGTCTAGCTTAAATTTTTTTCATATTCAATTGAATTTACTCCCAACCAAAAAGTGAAACCCTTATCTCCAGTTTGCTGCTAGATTTGTGGAATTACAGATTTTTCATTGTAGGATGAGTGGAAGCAAGTGAGAGTGGGGCCTCACATACACATGTGGGTGTTAAACCCCCCACAAAGAAATATGTCTCACAGATTTCACAGAAATATGTCTCACAGGATTCAAATCTTTACCATTTGTAAAGAATTATAACCAAGTACGGATATTGAGGAATAGGGGGCAAAGCAAGGCAATCGTGGACCCCATTGCCCGAGACACCCTCCGCCTCCTTCCCTCGGCGCCGGCGCCCCTTCTCTAACCATGCGGCTCACCTCACCTATTTGGCCCTCCCCCCATAGCTGTTCTTGACCCAATCGCCCGCTGCGAAGCAAAGGGACCCGCTTTTTGGGATTAAGGATGGTGACTAACGGACAAGGTGAAGAGTCTAATCAATTTTAAAACGCTTAATGAAAAATGGAAACATGGTGTTTTGGTGGAGAAAAATATCCATTGCACTATTGCACACTTGCATTTACACATATCACGTGCTATTAAATGTATACATTATATATATAACAAGACTATCATGTTAACATCTTTACATTCTTTTTGAATCCATTTTCATCCATTTTCAAAGAATAGAGAATCATTCTTGATAAATAAGGTTGCTATCTTTCATCCATTTTCTCTCCAACAATTCAGTGAAACTCCGATTTTCTGATCTCTCCAAGCCTATAGTGAAGCTACGATCTTTCTAAGGAGGTGAAGCTTTTTGTAATCTTCTTCTCTATTTACTTATTTTTTTGTCATTTGTGAATATGGATGTTGTTTGAGAAAAATTTGTTGAAATGTTTGTAGATTGAGATTGATTAATGTGACTTGTGAATTAATAATTTAATATCATTGATTATTTGATTTAGAGATGTGGCATGTTCACTGATATCATTAATTTAATTTAAAGATTTAAGTAGTATTAAAATCAAAATTTGTGATTTACTAATAAATAAAAAAAGTTTAGCTGAAAAAAAGTTTAAATATAAGTTATCACTTTCAAATAAAATTTCATCTATAACTATATAAGATCATAAATTTAAAAACTTAATACAAATTAAAATTTTAAAAATTATAGAAATAAATTCAGAAAAATTATTTAAAATATAGTCATTTAAATAATATATGTCCATTCATTACAATTCTTCTAAATATTTTTTTTTTAAATTTAAAATACTACTTATATTTATATAACTATAATTGATGACCATAATAATGATAGAATATAATTATTTCTTTTATCCACTTATTGAATGTAAACTTATCCCACTCAACATAATTCTATTACATAAGAAATTTTTTTAATTTAAAATATTATTTACATTTGTATAACAAGTATAAGTTATACAAGTGGATAAAAATATTTATTTTAAGATAATGATAAATTGTAAATTATGCCTTTATTTTATTTATTGAATTCTAATCAATTGCTCTCAAAAATTTTAAATTTATATTATAGTTTTACTTTAAATAAACTCAAAGAGGTGCCACTAGTTCTCCCTCTTTGAATTATATCTTTCATATCTAAACAAATTGAGTTTTATAGCATAGTTATTTAAAAGGGGAAATTACTGTTTACCCTTCAAGAATTTCAAAACTTCCCAAATAACCCCTGTGAGTTTTGAATACTTCAGACAACCCTTCCTTTATTGTTTCACTTCCTTTTTGCCCCCTGCATTATGAAATTCCATCATTGCCGTTAAACCTTTTTGCATACATTTTTTCATTCTTTTTGCATTCCTTTTTGCATGTACTCATTTCTTAAACAGAGAACTCATTTCTTAAACAGAGGGTTTATTTTTTAAATAGAGAGCTCATTTCTTAAACAGAGAGCTCATTTCTTTAAACATGAACCTCATTTCTTAAACAAAAACCTCATTTTGTTAAACAGAAAACTCATTTTTTAAACAGAAACATTGATATTTAAACAGGAAAACCAATATTTACGTGAAAAATTAATCCTGGGTATAAAAACCAATTAATCTTGGCCACTCATACATATTTAAATAGAACAACGATATTTAAGCACTTTTTAAAACGTAAACGCAATATATTAAACAGAAACATCGATAGTTAAACAAAGACAACCAAGCATAAAGACGATCGTTCTTTATTATATGGAGATAACGATATTTACATTAAAAATTTAATAAGTTTGTGGAAAAGAATTTAGGTTAGCATGATTACATTATAACTACAAACAAACTTATAACTACAAACAAAAGAATTTAGGTTAGCATGAAGAGTAATACATGTACTCATTTCTTAAATAGAGAACTCATTTCTTAAATAGAGAGCTCATTTTTTTTAAACAGAAACCTCATTTCTTAAACAGAAAACTCATTTTTTAAACAGAAAGCTCATTTTTTTAAAACAAAAAACTCATTTTTTAAACAAAAACATTGATATTTAAATAGAAAAACCAATATTTCCATGACAAATTAATCATGGGTATAAAAACCAATTAATCTTGGCCACTCGTACATATTTAAATAGAAACAACAATATTTAAGCACTTTTTTAAACGTAAACGCAATAAATTAAACAGAAACATCGATAGTTAAACAAAGACAACCAAGCATAAAGATGGTCGTTCTTTATTATATGGAGATAACGGTATTTACATTAAAAATTTAATAAGTTTGTGGAAAATAATTTAGGTTAGCATGATTACATTATAACTATAAACAAACTTATAACTACAAACAAAAGAATTTAGATTAGCATGAAGAGTAATACATGTACTCATTTCTTAAATAAAGAACTCATTTCTTAAACAGAGAGCTCATTTTTTTTAAACAGAAACCTCATTTCTTAAATAGAAAACTCATTTCTTAAATAGAAACCTAACAGAAATCTCATTTTTTAAACAGAAAACTCATTTCTTAAACAGAAACCTCATTTCTTTTAAACAGCAAACTCATTTTTTAAACAGAAACATTGATATTTAAACAGAAAAACCAATATTTATGTGACAAATTAATCCTGGGTATAAAAACCAATTAATCTTGGCCACTCGTACATATTTAAATAGAAACAACGATATTTAAGCACTTTTTTAAATGTAAACGCAATATATTAAACAGAAACATCGATAGTTAAATAAAGACAAACAAGCATAAAGATGGTCGTTCTTTATTATATAGAGATAGCAATATTTACATTAAAAATTTAATAAGTTTGTGGGAAAAAATTTAGGTTATCATTATTACATTATAACTACAAACAAAATAATTTAGGTTAGCATGAAGAATAATGCATTTACTCATTTCTTAAACAGAAAACTTATTTTTTAAACAGAATATCATATTTTAAATAGAAACCTCATATTTTAAACAGAAGCCTCATGTTTTAAATAGAAACTCATTGCACCCAAGGGCATTATAGTCAAACCCTGTCACGCTTGCCACAACTTCCCACGCAAGAGACAATTTCTTCCAAAAAAATCAAAATTAACTCTATCAATCACTGTTAGATGCTTGGGGGGTTTTAAAAATTATTGTATTCAAAAGGAAGGGGTTTTTATGGATATTCAAATTTAGGGGGATAATATGTGCATATTGCAAACTTTGGGGTGTTTTTAGCAATTTCCACTATTTAAAATCAATGTTATAAGCCAACTAGTTAAAGTAAATGCAAACTAGTTGAAGTTATGATAAAGAACTTATAACCTCATATTTAGATAGTGTTATTTATCCATGTTTATCAATATATGCATATACACACAAAAAAATTCTATTATGAGTCAAGGTGTAAACCTATTTCAATTTGATTAGGATAAAATATCCAATTTAGTGTTACATATATTTGATTGGACAATTTATGAATTTATAATTTAGTTTAATTTATTAATATATTTAATTAAATCAATTTCATAGATATGGAGAGGTTTTTTTAAGTCTATACTAAAAAGTATTGAAGCAAGAATGAGTTCGACGTCTGATTCAAGTACTACTAAATAAAAGAATAGTCATGTTGGGTTTGATCCAAGTGATGTTATTGCCAAACCAGGGCTTCAAAAACCAATTGAGGAATATGACATAGGAATAAGAGATCAAGTAAGGAGAGAGTATTTGTTAATGGGTCCATGTCACTTAGTTGGCCACAATTTTCCTTGAAAATAGCAAGGAAAAGATTTGAGAAGTTTTAAATAAGTGTGGTTTCAGAAATTTGATTGATCGGAATATAGTGTGGAAAAAGATGCAGCTTATTGTTTCTATTGTTATCTTTTTAAGCAACCAAGAGGTGATAAACTGGGGATTAATGTCTTCATGAAGATAGGGTTTAGCAATTGTTAGAAGGAAATGGAAGTTTTCTCGGAGCATGTTGGTGAAGTTATTAGCAACCACAACAATGGAAGGTGAGATTGTGAGGATTTTAAAAATCAGATCTATGCAAAGTGTGTTACATGTGTTCTCTTCTCATAGTAGAGAGATGGAGATTGCATATAGAGCTCGTGTCACTGCTGTTCTACGTGTTGTTAGATTTCTTCTGTTGCAAGGTCTGGCTTTTCATGGACGTGATGAATCTTCTAATTCCACAAACATGGGTAACTTTCTAGGGATGCTGAATTGGTATGGGACAAAAGTTGAAAGTGTTGGTCGTGTGATTAAGGAAAATGCTTCTGAAAATAATCAAATGACTTCTCCACAAATATTGAAAAAGTTAGTGAGGGCTTGTGTAGAAAGACCATGCAGCCATTATTGATGAGATTGTAGATAGTCATTTCTCTATACTTCTTGATGAGTCTCGTAACAAATCAGTGAAAGAGCAAATGGTTGTGATTGTGAGGTTTATGAATAAGCAAGGGAAAGTAATTGAAAGATTTCTTGTTGTTGAACATGTTGTTGATATTTCAGCCCCTTCATTAAACACAACTTTGGATGGATTGTTTACTCTTTGTGGTTTATCCATTTTCAGATTGAGAAGGCCAAGGATATGATGGAATCTAAAATATGAAACGGCAATTTAATGGGTTGAAGACATAATTTTGAATGAAAATCCATTTTCTTTTATGTCCATTGCTTTTCCCACCAATTGTAGTTGGTTGTCGTTTCTATTGCTAGGAACATTTTGGCCATTAGTGATTTTTTCAGTTGTCACTATGATTGTGAACATTGTGGATGCTTCTTGCAAAAGGAGAGATGCATTGCTTCAAAAGCACCATGATAAGATTGTGGGGAAGTTGGAGAAAGGTTAGATCTTTTTAGGAATAGGCCAACACCAAGAGACTAATCTTACAAGACCTGGTGATACTTGGCGGGGCTCACATTATACAACTTTAATCCATCTATTTACTATGTGAAAATTAGTATTAGAGGTGTTAGAGAATATGTGTAATGATGGGAATGTTGCAGAACAAAGAGGCATAGCATCGGGTTTGATACAAATTATTGGGATTAACTAATGACTTGTCTAATGACTTGTCAAATGCCTGGCACTAGAAAGATCAAAACATTGTTAATGCAATGGGGTTGATTGTAATTGTGAAAAACCTTATGCAAGACTTGAGTAAAAATGGATAAAGTACATTTTTAGAAGAAGTCAAGAGCTTCTGTGTTGCAATGTCAGTTTCAATGCCCAATATGGAAGATGGTATACCAATTCGAAGTCGTTCCAAACTTGGAGGGCAATTGGTTACTTATTGCCATCATTATCATGTGGAGATCTTTATTGTTATGATTGATTTACTTAATGCTGAGGTGAATAACTGGTTTAGTGAAACTTCTACAGGGTTATTAAGATGCATTAGTTGTCTTGATCTAAAAAACTATTTTTCTAAATTCGATCATGGTATACTTATTCGACTTACTTAGATTTACTCTTATGGTTTCTCCACATTGAATCATCTTATCTTAAAAAAGTAACTTCACATATATATTCATAATGTGAGAAGAAATTCTGATTTTTCAAGTTATCATGATCTTGTAAGTCTTGTTGTGAAGATGGTTCAAACTGATAAACATTTGACTTTTTCATTAGTTTATCACCTTATTGAATTGCCGTTGACCTTTCCAGTAGTAACAACAACAATTGAAAAAGTGTTTTCAGCAATGAATATCATCAAAACAGATTTGCGAAACAAAATAGGCGATGAATAGGTGAACAATATGATGGTATGTTATATTGAGTGAGAAATGTTTGCTAAAATTGACGAAGAAATAATATTACAATATTTTCAAATCATACAAAATCGAAGGATTCAGCTCCCTCCTTGCAATCATTAGTGGTATTTTTATTTTGTATTTTAAAATATTGTTCTTAGTGTATTATTTTGAATTTTTTAATTTATAAAAATTGTGTTATTTGAATTTTTGTTTTTTTTAATCTATAGTTTCGTGAAGCTAAGGTAATGTTTGAGAGTTTAAAATGTTTTAACAACTAGCCACGTCATAAGATTGTTATAACAATCAATAGAGATTGTAAAGTTAGTTATGAATGTAAGAATGAAATATGTTAGGCCCCGTTTAGTTCCTGGGATAGAGATGGGAATAGGGTCATGGTATAGGGATGGGGATGGGGATGGGGATGCAGGATTAGAGATGGGAACAAAAGTAATGCTTGATTGAAGGGAATACAAATGGAAATAAGAAAAATTAAGAGGTAGAGATATGCTAAAATTACTTTTGTATCCTTTCAATATTTTATTTTTTAAAATACACTTGAATTATTTGTCAAATTAAGAATGGATAAATTTGTAAATTCATTGTAAATATTATCTATTTGAAATATTTATTATATTTATAATTAAAAATTTAATTATTTTTAAGAAAATAATTATTAAATTAGAGACGGATAAAATTTTAAAATTCATTGTAAATATCCATGTGAAAAACTTATTATTTGAGATATTTATTATTAAAATTTTAAAAAAAGTTAATCCAATTTTATATTTGAAAAAATTTGAGGGTGATGGCCAACATTAAATTATAATAAGTTAATCCATTTCGGGCATTTAACTATAAAAAAAAATTAAAGGAATTCAGTATTGCATGTATCAAGCAAGCATTATCATAAGCTATAAAACCCAACACAATAATCATCATTCTTGGATACCAAACTTGTACAGCTTAATAGAAGAACTAACCATTTGTTTTTCACACCAAACAAATAGCAAGTAATCCCACATTTAAAAATTTAAGATGCAAATATAAAACAAAACATAACATAGACTATGCTCCAACAATCATAGTGTATAAATCCAGATGGAAAATAAAATTAAAGCAAATACTAATATATTGCATTCACCAACAATGTGTTGCCAACATTTCTGTAGAAGTTCACTTATGAGAAACAAACAAAAACATAACACATTGCATATAATTTGTAAAGCACCCAACCTTGACATAAAACCTCACTACTATGCATGGTTCACACACTAGGTTGTGTATATCCCAACCTTGCTAGAAGTACTTGACAAAATGATAGGTTCATGCTAGCGGGTAACTCAATCAATGTTTTCAATTCATCTTCATATTTTGGTAAAACCTGCATGATAAACATCACTTTATGAATGGAGAGATCTTCAACCAATGGAAGAATTTGATGTAGTAATTTTCTCCTATCTTCATGGTCTGAACGATGAGCTTCTTTGATAGTACTTGCTTCAACCATGGACCTAAATCCTGGTCTAAAGATTTCTACAAAGTTGTGAAAATTTTCAGTCAATGTATCCATAGAGGGTCCCTTTGAACACTTTTCCTCTTTTCAATTTTTTGAGGTGCTAGTACTTTCTGATTCCATAGGTGATGGAGATGCAACAAGTTCTTGCATGGCATAGAAAACTCATCATTTGGTAATTGACAGAAACCTATATCCTCATTCAAACCAATATTTTCTTGTGCATATTGCTCTACATCATCTCCAATGTCACCTCGTGCAGTGTCCTACACTGTATCCTTTGTAAGCACTAGAGCAAGGTTATTAAAAAAAGGAAAATATTTTCCATAGAGGTTAGCTGCTTTTTTATGGTTCTACATTGCATTAAAAAATAAAGTTAGTAATACAAATTACATTTATCCCTCAAAAAATTGTGTATTTACCGAATATAAGTAATGCATGCCTTAACATATTCGGCGTATGCACTTTTCTCACATTCAATAGTGCACCTTTCATAGTTCCAAACAAAACCACAATCTGTAAGATGTTAGAAATCATAGTAGTTTGTTTACTCAATAGCTTCACTCGAGACTCAATATTAGGTGAGGCTTTTATCATGCTTTGTAGAAGATTTTCCTTTATCATCATCTCTAACTGAACTAGGTACCCATTGCAAAATCCATTCTTGGTCCTCCACATAGGATTTGTTGGTAGCTCTACTAAGACATCAATGAGTGCCTTATCTTTCATCCATTGTCCAATTGTGTCTAGTTTTTCCCCTACGTCCTGCTTATGAATCTAAATCCATACTAAATAAAGATAGCAACACCAGTAAATATCAGATAATCTATAGTATTATTGCATACATCGACAATAGTGCTTCTTTATTTAAAAGCTATTTTAAATTAAATTAAAACAATCGAAGTTCATACAACTGCATACAAATACTTAATAAGTGTAGACTTTCATTACATAATAAATTTCACAACACATGTTTCAAATAGCAACACAAAAATGTTTGTTTACAAAAAATAAACCTTGATTAAAAAAAAAAGTGCACATGGAAGCATTCACACTCATTACCCAGTATTACTTAACAAAATTAACTTGATCACCAAGTATTAAACAAATATATAGCCATATCATGTCTAAATTGGGTCCACTCATTTGTTGGGTCAACAGTTGTAGTATTGTCAATCTCATCTCGTATGTCTCTTCTAATAAAGCTACGCAACAAGCAACATGCATTAATGATATGACATTGGGTAGCTATATCATAAAAACTTGGGCTAGATAAAATTTTTGAATGAATTTTTAGGAGACCGAATGTTCTCACCATTACATTCTTAGCACTTGTATGTTTAATATTGAAGAATTCTTGAAATGTACATGGTTGACGTCCATCATCCCAAGAACTTAGGTGACATCTTTGCCCTCGAAAAGACGCAAGAAAATTGGGACAATTTGCATAGCCAGAATCCACCAAATAGTAAAATCCTAACATACAAAAATTCTTTAAACAATAGTTTATCATCATATAAATCAATGTGATTATAATTTATTTACCAATTGGAACCTTTAATCCATTGCGCTTTGTTATAACATCCCTAAGAACTCGACCGTCATAAGCTGAGCCCTCCCAACCAGACAAGACATAAATAAATTGCATATCCTAACTACAGACGCTGAGTACATTAGTAGTGATTTCAAATTGGGTGAACTACCTAGATAGTCCCTAAACTCTGGGTAGTTTCAATTTTGGTCACTGAACTTTAAAAACTTTCAAGTGCATCTCTAAACTATTTATTTCCTTCCAATCAAGTCCTTCTGCCAAAGGGTGTTAACGGCAAGTTGACGTGGATAGCCACATCATCAGCAACCTTCCACGTCAACTTGCTTGAAATTCTACAGAAAGAGAAATTGTCATACACCTAAGCTGGAAGGATGCATAATAGTAAGGTTTTCTGCTTTTGCATTGACCTTTTCTACTCTCTCTATAACAAACATTGGCCTCATGAGTATTAATAAATTAGTAATTATTTAATTACCTCATAGTATAAGAATAAAGTAAGTTTATGATGTAGTTATATAATTTTGAATTTTCACAAATTTGGTAAATTCAATTAGTTATAAGTGCTTAATCAGGTATGTAAGTTAAGCTCCCTGATTATTTTTTTATTTTCTAGAGATAAAGTTGAGTGACACTTTGAGATAAAACAAATGTAAACTAGTAAATAACAAGACCATTCTTCAGTATGAATAACAGGACCAAATGTAAACTAGTAAGTCATTTTCTCTGATATTTAGTTTGGATCTATGTATGAATGAGACATATACAAAAGGGCAAATATGGTCGAGATGGTAGCACAAATGAGTTCAATAACTTTTTGTAAGTGAAAAAAAAAATCCTTAAAACAATACTATCAAACATGCAATCATGAGACATGCAATCATTTTACAAACAATGCTATTTGTCTTCAAATTTAAATTCTTCTACATTGGTTTCTATTTCATTTCACCATGTTCTTGTAGGTTTTCAAAACAACTTTATAGAAATCAAAACCGAAATCAACCACCAAGGTTATTTCTAGGGCAGGGGAAGAGAAGAGGATGGGTTTTCGTGAAAGGGCGCCTACCTCAATATTATTCTAAGCAGGCTCACCACTCCGACGATTGCTCGATGTCTTGCCCGGTACCATGATCATCAAGGTTTCTTTGTGGATGAATGAAAGGGAAAGTGAGAAGTTTAGGAAAGTATTTGTCAGTAAAGGTAGAAGAAAAGAAGCTATGTGGCATTTCAGGCAAGCTAACATGGAAAGTTGCTAATGATATGGTGAGCCACGTCAGCATGCCATTAAAGTCATTCGCCATAAGGACTTGATTAGAAGGAAATAGATAGTTTAGGGATACAATTTAAATTTTTTAAAATTCAGTGACCAAAATACAAACAAACCCATAGTTTAGGGACTACTTGGGTAGTTTACCGTTTCAGATTTTCTTGATCAATATCTTGGTCGATCAACTTTAGGCACATTCACTCTGACATGGTTCCATCCAATGCACCAAGGAAATTTGATGTTGAATAAAAATAATTTGTTACTTGCAAAACATAGGCTATGGTTTTTTTATACAAAAAAACCTATGAAACTACATATTACCTTAAACCACTTCCAAGTAAAATCAGTTGAATTTTCTAGAACGGGTTCTGCTTTCTTCAACAAGTCACCATGGCAAAATATGATTGGCTTCAAAACAGCATGGACATGTCTACTAACTGTCTCACCCTACCAAACGAAGTCAAATTTCATTATCCTTTTTTTACATGATGTGCTACAACGTTCAAAAACATTACAACCATCTCTTCAACCACGGAATTTTACGTGCCTCGAAGCCCACCAGTTGTAGTCAATAGTTGACATAATCTATGAAAAAAACATCGATCCATATGAAGTTTATCAATGCATTTAACGTCATTTACATAGACAACACGATGGAGATAGTCAAACTGCTTCTGTCATCTTATCGATGTTATCTAGATCTCATATTCAATCATGTTATTTCTAAGAGCACAGTGTCTTATTGCACATGCACAGACTATGACGTTTACTACGAAAAAATAACACATATACAATGCGTATAGTTGAAGTTTTTTCCAACTCATCCATATTATTAATGCCCATATCTAAAATAACAATTAATAGTGTGCCAAAACTTATGTACACAATGTATTGGACGTAAAATTTAATCATTTGAAGCATGTCTAACATTACTACTCTAATGTTTAATATATTGATGTTCTAAAATTTAATGTGTTGCTTCATATGCTTGTAGATGTTTTCATTTCCCTTCAATAGTTACAAAATTTTTTCATTTTGTAAATATTCAACCATGAATAAAAATAAAAATCTAAGAAACTTGTTAACCACAATGCAACTAGAAAACATAAAAATCTATTTTTGAACATTTTCATTTCCCTTCAATGGCTGCAGAATATTTTCAATTATGAATATTTTACATGAAATTAGTCAACACCCTATATATTTCCATTATTCTAAAAGTGGAATGTTTTGCTGATATCAAATTAACAATGTTGTTGGATAATGATTGATAAACATGGTCTAATTTTCATTACCATGCAATAGAATCATAATATTCTTAATTAGTTATATTTGTTATTGTTTACCTATACAATTTAAATTAATTATATAAATTAGTACAAGTGACTAATTATGAAAGTTTGTTTGCTATTCTAACATTGTTTAGTATTTAGATAGTGATATGTTGTGAAATTAATTTATTTAAGGTCATATGAGTTTGTTAATTTTAAATTTATATCATTATTATTAGATTGAAATATCTTAGTATTAAGGGGTAGGTGTTGAAAAATTTTCAAAGGATAAGATAGTTAAAAGATAATAATTTCAAATTGAGTTGGTATGAAATCAAATAAGTGGATCCCAATATGTTACTTCTAATATGGTCTGATGTTTTTTATTTATAAAAATAAAAAAGATAATAATAATATAATAAAATGGAGTGAGAATATTAAAACATGCTTATCAATTCATTTTTATATATGAAAAGAAAAAAAAATAATATCAAAAGAAAATCTTCTTGGATACAATAGTAAAGCATAAATCTCAGGTTATATATTCAAGCAAAACAATGACGTTAGATTTTTAAAAAAAATGGGAGGAGGTCATACGTGGATCCTGTGGATATACGGCTGTCCAGTCAAGGAAAATTGCGTGTAAGCAATGTTACCGGTTGTGATGAAGGAGGCCTTGTCGGGGTAAGAGATGGAGGAGTAGTGACAAAACAATGAGGATGCTAACTGTTGTGGCCTCTCCTCTTTGATGAGTTAGGGATTTGTTAGGGCATAAAAATATATAAACAACAAATTTTTACATTTGTTAGGGGTAACATAGTAACTTCACTTATCAGGATCATCTAAACCCACCAATTTTAAGAGGAATTACCATGCAGGGTTTGAGGGGCATACATGCCTCCCTTATGCCTTTCCCAAGTAATTTGATGCATACCCAATATGTATCAAAAAGTGATCCCCAATGCATGGGGATCACTCCCTGGAATCAAACAGGCTTTAGAAAATTATTAATTATCAGTACAAATGCCATGAAAATGTAGAGTATCCATAGAGAAAACTAGAAAGCAGGGTGGAAATGAGAGGAGAAAGAGAGAGCTTTTCATTGAATGAGAAGTTACTCTAATACAATGTACCCCATTTCCTTTTATATAGAGCAATGAACTCTAACCTAGTTTGCCATTCTTAGCTACTTTTGATTATGTGTAATAAATATTCAACGGACCATGAACATAGTTGACTCAAACGATACTGGACCTAAATCTGAAATTTTTGACCCAACCAGATCTTCTAAGATAACTAGTCAATCCATTAGCCAATTTTCTAGGTTGGGTACCTGACTAGAACCCAGCCCCAACCAAAATTTATTTTATTGTGTGTATATATATATATATATTTCTATTTATAAGTTAAATTTTTAGCAATTAAAAATTTTTTTTTTTAGAATATCTATAAGAATGCAAAAAAATGTCCTACTAAAGGTTAAACCATAGAAAAATAATTTTTAAAAATATTATATAATTTTGAGTTTAAATAACATCCATAATCGAATAATTACTTAAAATTTGAAATACAACCACTAAAAGCTAGGGTCGTCTTCTTTTTAATGTATATATATATATATATATATATATATAATTAGATCTTGTTAGGTATTCAATTGGTTTTTGTTTGCTTGACCTAAACCTGAACCTAAAAACCCATGTTTTTAAAAACCTAATCCGAACCAACCGAATTGGTTTAGTTAACCAAATTTTTCTATTTGGTTTTAAAATTTCCTTTCAGATTTTTGGTTTTACACATTTTTTTTATCCACACTAAAACCCCACGGACTTAAAACCAGAGCAACTCAAATAAATGATAAATACAATTCTAAAATTCAATATCACAAATAAGTTAAAAGACCTAAAGAATTTAACAAATTAAAATCTAGAATACTTTGAAAACATGAAATGTTAAAGTTTTAAAATGTCAAATTTACTCAAGATCAAGTTTCCCACTCATAAATATTAAGATATCATAATTTGAAATCTAGGAAATATATTTATATGCAAATCCAAAGACTTAGAGAAAATCAACATAAATAAGTCAAAAGAGATACTCATACATCTCTCGGTGACAATGGCTGAAATAGTCAATGTGTTGTCAACCCTTTCTCACAAATTTCTAAAGTACATGAAGACAAAGAAACATGGGAAATTAGGAGTTTGTAGTTTTGGTAACTCTACTCGAGTCCATGTTCCCCTTAATTAATAAAAAAAATTATTTAATTTATTGTAATTAATAAAATTATCATTCATCCATTTTATGTATCTTTTCACTCTTGTTTTAATCCGAGTTCCCATAATGAAATTTATAGTAGATAATATTAAATGTTTGCTTCTAATGAAAATCAAAAACCCATAATCACCTTGAAAACTTAATTAGACAAAATTTAATTTATGATTTATTACATTTGATCGGGATAGAATCAAAGATCCCATAGGTGAGTAGCTGATTTACCTTGATAGTACTTACAAAAATACTGAAGATTTCATTAGTGGGTAGCTAGTTTACCTAGATAAACTCAATTACAATGAATACTATATAAATAGTAATACTATAGCACTTCTGTTCTAACTCAGTTCAATTCATGAAATATTTTTTAGGCATGCACATAGTAGGACTCTAATC
The DNA here is from genome assembly GCF_009730915.1 of Dioscorea cayenensis subsp. rotundata. Taxonomy (NCBI): domain Eukaryota; kingdom Viridiplantae; phylum Streptophyta; class Magnoliopsida; order Dioscoreales; family Dioscoreaceae; genus Dioscorea; species Dioscorea cayenensis. Next base: position 15,119,759 of record NC_052486.1, on the reverse strand, counting down.
GCCTATACTATGTTTGAACATATTTGGCCTAATTAATAAATCTCTAAGGAATGATTAAGCCACCATAATCGGTACCTATCTGTCCCTTGACACCCCCTTATAGAAATGCCGTTTGTCGCTTTTGTTAAGAAAAGAAAAAACATATTAACCTTGGTAGCTATTTTACCAAGTCTAAGCATTACTCTCAAAAGAATAACCTTAAGAAAACACCTTGAAAATTCCAGTAAGGGTTTTATCCTACACACTTTACACATGCTGCAGCAAATAAAAGAATTTAGAGCAACACTCTTTGATTGATAGAGAAATACTTCAAACACTGACATCTTAATTTACAACATATATAAATATATATTATATGTATAAATAAAATTAGCAGAAAATTAAAAAGAAGAAGAAGAAGAAGAAGAAGAAGAAGAAGAAAGAAGAAGAGGAAGAGGAAAAAGGGTAAAAGAAACATCTAAGAGGCAGGTTGAACTTCAAGCATGAATAGGAACAGATGAACTTGTTGGAATGCAACCCTTGAAGATCCCAACAAGTGAATTATGTATTGTAAATTCTTGATGTGCAACAAGAGGGAGTCCTTCCTTAAGACACTCGTCATACTTCTCCAATGCTGAAACTATATAATTGAAATCAGGTCTCTTTGCGGGGTTTGCCGACCAGCAACTCTTGATGAGATTATTGAGGACAGGCTGACATGTTGTCGATAACGGAGGCCGGAAGTTCTGAAGAAAAAGGAAAACACAATGCAATGATAAGAACATATATTTGAAGCTTGCAGTGAACATGTATGTCAGAAAATTGACAGATGAAAACAGATAGACAATGCTTGCAGAATAATGGTTTGGAGTGAAAAATCAATCCGCAGACATACTAAATGTGAGATTTATATATACAGCTATTGATTGTTAAACTGCTCAACAATTGATCCTCAATTGAATCATAATCAAGATGCCAATAACATCAGAATTTAATACGATATGAAAGGTGATTCTAGATTTTCTAAATTTCATTAGCAAATTGATCATTCATGTATTTCATTCTTCTTTAGATTAAGAGGATTCTCCAAAAGAAGCAAGCAAAATGTCAAAGATCAAGTACTTTTCTAGTCCATGAACTAAGGTCATTTGGTCATTTATGCCTTCAAACTAGAAGAAAGGTGCACTTATAATCCTCGCATGTTATGACATATCATTTGGTTTACGAGGAATATGACATGTTCCTGTTATATCATAAGATTGCAGACGAGATATTATTTTTGTAACACTAGTCGAATTGTTTTTAAAGCCTTACCTTTTCCGAAGCGGCAAATGCAGCCTGCACTGGTGTCATTCCTTGGAACGGAACAAGCGCTGTAGTTAGTTCCCATAACACGATCCCGAAACTGTATACATCAACCTTTCTAGTATACAGTTTTTCTTTGATCATTTCTGGAGCCATCCATCGGTAAGTTCCCATGTTACCTTTGGATTTTCTGCTCTTAGTCTCCAAACAAGAGGTGCCAAAGTCAGCAACCTTGACTTGCATTTCATCATTAAGTAGCAAGTTATCAGACTTTAAATCTCTGTGAATCACACCTTGTGAATGAAGATACTGCATTCCTCGAGAGATGTCGAGTGCTAACCTTAAAATTGTATCAGTCGATAGTGAATATGGCTCTTTCTTGTGGAGATACATTCTCAATGTTCCTTGAGACATGTATTCTGTAATTATACAGTACACCGGTGGCTTTTTGCAGGCTGCTATAAACTGCAATAACATAAAGCAAACTGAATAAATTTTAAATACGCACACCGTGCATTAAATTAGAAGACACTGTTCTTAGTAAATAAAGATCAGAAAATCTTAAATTTGCTGAATAAATGTGCTTACAGAAGCTGAGATAAGATTCACTGATAATTTGTATTGATCATGTAAAGAAAACAACTTGACGCCCACAAGATAAGGCTCAACAAAGTCAAATGGCATGTGACTTACATAAAAGTCTCACATGAGAAACATTAACCATATCCATTTTAACACCATTCAATATTTAACATGAAGAGAGCAAACAATAACTCAATAAACATGCAACCATTTCTTCAAGCAGAAAATTTCTGTTGAAACTAATGCACAATTCAACAGAATGCAATAATTTATCAATGGATTAAGATCACAAGAGTAAGAAACTTTGACCATATCCATGGTGCCATCATTCAAACCATTCACATAAAGAAGGAAACATGAAACCCAAGGCAAACATTTCTTCAAGTGGAAAATTTCTGACAAAACTAATGCAAAATCCAACAGAACATAATGATTTATCAATAGATTGAGCGCAAAAGAATAAGAAATATCGACGATATCCATAATAAATCAATTCAAACGGGACATAGAAAGCATTTCATTAAAAGCAAATTGAACAGAAGAAAATGCGGAAGAAGATGATATATGAATGGAATAAGAGGACAAGAGCAAGAACCTGCACAACATTAGGATGATAAAGGCGAGAAAGGAATGAAACTTCAGACTTGAACTGTTCTTCAAGCTTGGCACGCTTCTCCTCATCCTGATCAGGAATCCTCACCATCTTGATAGCCACTGCCCTCTGCTTATAAATCCCTCTATAAATCCTACTATGAGAACCAGAAGCAAACTTGTTGCCAATGAAGAGCTGAGAAAGATCAGCCATCCATTCTTCTCTCTCCCCATCTTGACCATCATCCAAACTCTCTGCATTCCCAGGTTCCAAAAGCATGGACCAAGATTCCAAGCTATCCCATCTTTTCTTCTCCATTATCTCCATCTCTGGTGGCAATGAGCCCCTTCTACGAAACTGAGAAGAAGAAGAAGAAGGTAAGCAAACCGAAGACTGTGAAGGCGGTGAAGGTAAATTCGGCGTTCCACTGTTTTTCCTCCCAAACTTGAATGCCCGGAAGCAAAAACCCATCTTTTTGTGAGTTTCTAATGGCTGACTCCATTGAAAAGCTTCAGATGAAGACTCTGAGCTTCATGAGGCTCACAGGAGCAGAACATCCTCAGTTTCACGGCCTTGTTCACTAAGATAAGCATTAAAAAAAACAACTACAGAGAACATGCTACTACTTGTACAACAACTACAAAGAAGAAGGATTGATGGATTAGAGACGTATGCAAGTATGAAGGGAGTCAAGGAAGTCTCGTGAATGGGTGGTTGAAAAGGAGGAAGGGGATGTGGTTTAGGATGGAGGGAGCTTGGAAGGGGGAGGAGCTTGGAAATGGTGGACCTGTGCATGGGAAAGGAAGGAAGAAAAGGGACTGCCCTTGCCCACACTCTTTCCTCTCACCATTCACAATGGGCATAGCATCATTCATTCATTTCTCTTTTTCTCCCTATATCCATCTCATCTTCTGCCTTTTCTTTCCCTTTTTCAAATTAAATATAATTAATTAAATTAAATTTTCTTTTTCAGGTACTTTTACACATATGCCCTCATAAAATTTCTCATCTTATGCATGGATAGAGGTACAATGCATACAGCCAAAAAAAACACACACACACACACCAACAGACAAACAAACAAACAAAAATATAAAAGTGCTTAGCTTATAAAATTTCCTGTTTGCTGCACTTTTAAGAGCATCAAACCAGTAGCATTATCATATATTTATGAACTTAATTCATGCTGATATCTCATCAAATGCATTCATAAGTCACTGGCTTCACAATTTTGAAGAAAATGACAGCTATAAAAATGAGTAGCTGCTTTTCATTCTATATCAAGGGACCTCTCTGTGCTTTTAATACAAATGATATTTTTGGCGATGAAAGATACAGAAACTAACCTAAACAAGTGGGATATTATTGGTACCATAGACGACGTTCCCATTTGAGAGATTAACCCGGCTCATCGCTTCAGTTCTTTGGGAAAATGGAGTTTAATAAGCATAGGAAGTTCAGCCAGAGCAACTTGAGGCTTGCCCAATAATATTCTCTTCAACTTGTCATCACAATTGACCAAATTCTTGTTGCTTGGATCCTGCAGATTCAAGCTCATTTACCATCAAAATCTGGTCCCAACAGTATAAAAAGTAAAGAGATATTCAAATTGGAGTGTTGCAAATGCAAAGATAATTATATACTTTAGATCAACCCTTAAAATAATCACAAGTTCCAGGAAAAACATGGGAATCTAGTAATTCAATGAGAGGAATAAGTATCAGTTGAACAAAATCGAATTGGAGTTATTTGAATGATAAAAAACTTAATAAAACAAAGCCATGATTCCATTCAATCAATGCAGCTAAACGTCCTCCAACTAGTTTGTGACCGAACTTCAAAATGATATGCAAATTGAACTGATTGAAGAAATAGATTGAATCATGAATCTTCATTTTTGATGGTTTTTCTTTTAAGTTTTAACCTCTTTTTCTGGTCAATGGAGTTGACTGTGCGAGCAGTACAGAACAGAGCAAGGTAACTGTTTATCCTTTCATAGAATGGAAGGCTCTTCAACAATTGAAGGGTTGGGATTTCAGAAATTTTGATCTTCAATCATTGTAAATCTGGAAGAATTTATGCTGAGACAAGATAGTACAGAAGAATGCTTGCTGACAGTAAAATTAAAGTAAGATCAATGACAAAGTAAAAGTACTGTAGTCTTTTATACATGGTGAAATTATATTTTTATTATTATCAAACTCAATCATGGTAGATGACTAATAAAATTAATCTACGAAAGAGAAACTAGTAACATAATATAATACATTCATAGAGACATCATCCCAGGTAATAAACTGAAAACCCACAATATTTAAATTTGTCAGTTATTGGTGAATTCTCATTAGCAGCATTTAACATATACGATAATTTGTAGATAATCTCCATGAGTATAAGTGCAAATGGTCTTGTAGCATTTTAAAATAAAATTCAAAAACTCCTTTTTATACATATTGTCCAGGTAAATATAGAATGAACTGCTTGAGAGGAAAAGCAAATAATTTGTTGAAACCAAATGGGAAGTGAAGAAGATAAGAGGTCCCCATGTTGAGCCATGATAATCAACAGTGAAGACTATCATACAGAGGCCATATGATTATTTAATCTCAAAGGGTCACTCCAAAATGCAAATGATGTTTACCTCTAAAAAAGTTTGCAATCCAGGCCAATGAAAAAATGCGCATCTCAAGCAGTTTTACATCTAAACTTGAAAGAAAATGATCCTCATTTTAGGATAAATTAGGGTTGGAGTTTGACCTTGATTTGATTCGACTCTGAAACCAAACCTTTTCAATTTTATTCAGCCTGTTCAACTTTCCATATATTTAAATCAGAACTCACAAAAAATGACTCCTCAAGTTCGCATGAATTAGGGTCAAGGGTATTACTACGATTTCATTCCTAATTGAAACCAAACCTCCCAAACAATCTTGTCTATTTAATTCAAAACTAAAAAACCTAACTCCTTAAGTTAGCATGAATTAGGATTTAGGGTTTTACTATGATTTCATTCCTGATCGAAAGCGAACCTGTCAAACCTTCTCGTCTGTTTAATTCAAACCTCATAAAAAATAGCTCCTCAAGTTAGCAAGAATTAGGGTTTAGGGTTTTACTATGATTTCATTCCTGAGTGAAAGCAAACCTGTTCAACATTTGCATGTATTTAATTCAAAACTTATAAAAAATGACTCCTCAAGTTAGAATGAACTAAGGTTTAGAGTTTTACTATGATCTCATTCCTGATCAAAACCAAACCTATTCAACATTCTCGTCTATTTAATGAAAAACCCATTATCAATGACTCCCCGAGTTAGCATGAATAGGATTCAGGGGTTTAATAGGATTTGATTCCTAATTAATACCAAACCTGTTCAACATCCTCGTCAATTTGATTCAAAACCCATAAAAAATGACTCAAGTTAGCATGAATTAGGGTTAAGAATTTTACTATGATTTTATTCCTGATTGAAACCAAACCTGTTCAACATTCTCGTCTATTTAATACAAAACCCATAAAAAAAATTGACTCCTCCAGTTAGCATGAATTAGGGTTTAGGGGTTTAATAGGTTTTCGTTCCTAATTAATACCAAAGCGTGTTCAACATCCTCCTCTATTTGATTCAAAACCCATAAAAAATGACTCAAATTAGCATGAATTAGGGTTTAGAATTTTACTATGATTTTATTCCTGATTGAAACCAAACCTGTTCAACATTCTATTTAATACAAAACCAATAAAAAAAATTGACTCCTCCAGTTAGCATGAATTAGGGTTTAGGGGTTTAATAGGATTTCATTCCTAATTAATACCAAACCTGTTCAACATCCTCCTCTATTTGATTCAAAACCCATAAAAAATTGCTCAAATTAGCATGAATTAGGGTTTAAGACTATGATTTCATTCCTGATTGAAACCAAACCTGTTCAACATTCTCGTCTATTTAATTCAAAACTAATAAAAAATTACTCCTTCAATGCTCATGAATTAGGGTCTTATTTTAATCTCATTCCATATCCAAACCAAACCTTTCCAATGTTCAAGGAATTCAAATCAAGGTTTCAACACCATTTCCTTACTAAAGGCATAGCAAAGCACACATAAAGCAATAAATCATGGAAAAACCCCCAAAAAAGAACTCTTTAAAAAGGGGAATTTGGAAAGGATACTGATGAAAATTAAGACAAAAAATGGAACTTTGGAAAGAGAAGAAGACCTGGAGATTGTTGGCCTTGATGTAAGACCAAACGCGGATGAAGAAGTCGAGGCGAGAGATCTGGGACAGCCCCACGAACTCTCGCAGGTTTGTGGGCAGGTTAGCGAGGTCAATCAAGCTCGCCACCTTCTTGGGGCACTCCGCCATTGCCTTCCTCGCAATCACCATGAGCTCTCGTCACTTCTCTCTCTCTCTCTCTCTCTCTCTCTCTTTCCCTCTCGAGCTCGGCCTGGTAAAGCTCGTTGACCGAATGGCAAAGAGGGCGAAGAGGAGGGTCGTGGAGGCTTGCGGCGGCGGCGGCGGCGAAGGTGGCCGGCGTAGCGTGCAAAGCGGGAGTAGGGTTTGGTTGATGTTATGAGAATTTAATTTGGAAAATTATCTAAAGGTTCATACATAAATTGTAATTATAGTTTGGGATAAGTAAATAGGTTTAATTTCATGATTGGTCCGTTATCGATATTTTTTTAATAACGTGGCATTTGAAAAATGCCATGAAATCAACGAAAAAGAAACTATAATATCCAAAAATAGTCCTCCCTCCCCCCTCCCTCCCTCCCTCCCTCTCTCTCTCTCTCTCTCTCTCTCTCTCTCTCTCTCTCTCTCAACGCTATAATATCCAAAATGGTGCTATAATATCCAAAATATGTCATGCTTGGATGGGGGATATGTGGAAGAAGGATAAAAAAAAGGTTTTGTAAACAACTATGTTTTGATTAGAGGTGTAAATCGGGTCATGGTGACTCGCCCCTGGCACAATCTAGCATGACTTGGGCCGTGCATAGCCCGGGCATGTCACATAGCGATGGGCCGGGGCTTGGCACATCCCAGATCCCTTTGACGTGTTGGGCCAAGGATCTGCGGCCCTCGAGTTATGATGGCCCAGGCACGAGGGCTAGCACAACACGGCCCAAGTGGGCCAACCATTGGGCGTCGTGCTTGGCACGACCTACATCGGTCACATGGAGGGCCTGGAGAGGCTGGTGGCCAGCCAAGTTTTTCCTTTCATCAAACCATTTCAAACATGTGAAATGGCATTTTTAACCCCTTCAACAACTATAAAACGGCTAGTTTTTAGGGTATGTTAGTCTTTAAAGCTATAATTACTTTTTCACCCTTTCCAACATCAATAAACGGCTGGTTTAGAAGGATATTTTTGGAATTAAAAAAATTTAAAATACCTATAAATACCCCTAAACACTAACACTTTATTCACACCAAATTACTCATTCTTATTCTAATTCTCAAGCATCCAAGCTCTCTTAGTTCTCAATCCCTTCAAGTTCAAGATTTGAAGTTGTAAAATTTGGCTTAAGTGCTTCATCAATTTGACAATTCCTTAACTGTATTTATACAAAGGCTCCAATTAAATTTACATCATCAATTCATTTTAAAACAATTGAGGTAATTCTAAACTTTTTTTTTTGTTTTCCCTAATGGTTAGCTCTCCCAACTTTCCTTTCGACAATGCACCATTTTATTTTTATGAAAACACCTCCGCAAGTTTTGCTGATTTAGATTATGAGCCTGTTACTGAATCCCCTAATATGGGAGCATTTTATAGGAGGCCTCAAGCAAGCACATCGGGGTTATGGCAATTTTATGATATTGTGGAATTTCCAAGCAAAGGGACTCGTGCAGTTTATAAAAAATGCAAAAAAAAAAAAAAGATTTTTCTTGTCAAACTTCTAGGGGGCGTCTCATTTGAAAAAGCATGCCGACAAACATGCTACAAGTCAAAATGATCCTACCCAAACACAAATTAGTTTTGCAAATTCAAATATTGGAACTTTTTGTTTTTAACAATGAACATTCAAGCAAAGAAATTGCAAAACTTATTGTTCAAGCAGAATAACCTTTTTACCTTGCTGAAAATCCCGCATTTAAAAAATGCTTCTTAGAAGTTTTAGTCCAAATTATAAATCCGTTTCAAGAACTACTATGAGAAAATATTGTCTTATTATTTATGAAGAATATAAAGAAAAATTAATTTTTGAAATTTCTAAAGGTTCATTTAAAATTGCTCTTACTTCTGATATTTGGTCTTCTCAAAATAATTAGGATTATCTTTGCGTTACCGCTCATTATATTGATAATAATTGGACTTTGCAAAAATGTATTTTGAATTTTATTGAATTGAAATATCAACATACCGCAAGTAATATTGACGGTTATATCATGAGCACTATTAATGAGATAAAATTGAAAATTTATATCTTCAATTACTCTTCATAATGCTTCTGCAAATAATAGTGCCTTTGAAATGTTAAAAATGCAATTAAATCCTATTTTTTCAGGAAATTTTTTTCATATTCGTTGTGTTTTGTCATATTTTAAATTTATGTGTTAAAGATGGTTTAAAAATTATTCATCCTCATCTTCGTAGAGTTAGAGAAGCTATTTTACATGCAAAAAATTCTTCAAATCGAAGGTATGAATTTAAAAGATATTGTAAGCAAATGGGAAATAAATATAAGAAATTTATTTCCGATGTTGCCCATAGGTGGAATTCAATTTATGCAATGTTGGATTATGCTTTTGATTATAAAGATTTTCTTACAATGTATTGCCATGAGTATTTTCCCGAAGTTGGACTTACTAATTATGATTGGGAAATTAGTTATATGATAAAGGAGTTTTTGGAAATTTTTAATACCGCAACTAATTTTTTTTCCCGGTGTTTATTATGCTACTACTTTTACGAGTATTTATCAATTGTATTATATTAGTGAAATTTTTTCAAAATATAGACATGATTCTAATTTTTCTCCCATTGTTGCTTCTATGGAATTAAAACATAAAAATATTTTTCAAAATCAACCCTCTTCTGGTTTTATCAATGATTATTGATCCGCATTTTAAAATTGATGGCACTTTTTGTTTAATTGATTTTTATGATGAAAACATGGGACTTGATCATTCTCTTTATAAAGATAATTATCGTTCTTTGGTTTATGAAATATATAATGAATATAATGCAATATAAGGAAATAGAAGAACTTCTAATTTGGGTACAAATTTTGAAAATCCTTCTTCATCTTCCAAAAAAAATTCCGCAGCACATTTTGTAAATATGATTAGAAGAAAATTTGCAAGTGGTGCTGCTTCTTCTTCTTCCTCCTTTCTAATGCTAGTTCTTTACATGAATTAATTATTTTTTAAAATAATTATTTTAATAACTTTCTTACTTCCGAAGAAATTAATAATTTTAATATTTTGTCATGGTGGAAAGCACAAAAACATAATTATCCTATGCTAGCTGCCATGGCACGTGATCTACTAACCCCACCGATATCTATAATAGCATCAGAGTCTTATTTTAGTGCATAAAAAAGGGTACCTGATGATAAGAGGGGTTGAATGAACCAAGCAACAAGACAAATGTGCATATGTTTGAAGGGTTGGGTAGATGCAGAAGATAGATTACAAGAACATCAAGGACATGATACTAGTAGTGATACCGGAGAGGGCGCTACATCATCCGAGCGTTCAACACGCATTGATGAAGAAATAGACTAATGGAGTGATATTCGAAGTTTTGCATTTTCTATGTGCTTTTTTATAGTTTTTAAATAAACGACAATGTTTTTTTATATCTATTTGTAATTTATTTATTTATTATGAAATAGTTAGTTTTTAATAATTTGTTTGTCTTTATTTTTTTTTCATGTAATATTTTCTAATTTCATGTTAAATTTCAATAATTTTTTTAGATTTTTTTCTATTTTTTCCTTAAATTTTATTATTATTAAAATAATTTTTAATTTATTTAATTTGAAATTAAATTAAAAAGTAATATCTTGCCCAGCATGCCCCAACCCAATGGCTCGGGCTAATCGGACATCCGTACAGATGGGCGAGCGGGTGCTCGGCACTAATGGAAGCCTGGCCGAGCCAGCCCATGCACGCATAGTGCCTAGGCCTTAACGGGCCCATGCCGTACCGGCCTAATTTGCACCTCTAGTTTTGATTGAGGAGTTTTGAGAGAGTAGGGTGTGTTTAATTCATCGAAGTAGAGGTCAAAGTGACGGAAGTGGGAGCTGATGTGACACTTCCGCTTATTTGGCTCATTGAAGTAGAGCCCGAAGTGCGGAAGTTGCCACTTCCAAAACTTTTCACTTCTCTCTTGGACTTCGGAAAAATTTTGGTCGAAGTGAGACTTCGGTTGCCACTTCAGCCATATGATTTCAGATGGGTGGTTAAAATCACCTATTTTTATTTATTTATTTTTATTATCTTTAGGTTTTATTGTTTTTTATGTTTTTATTTTTTTATTTTTTTATCTTTTATTGTTTTTATCTTTTATTATTTTTTATTTTATATCTTTTATTGTTTTTTTATCTTTTATCCCTTTTTTAATTATTTTATTATTATTTTCTTTTTTTATCTTTTATTGTTTATAAAAAATTATTTTTAAAAAATTATCATATTAATTAACTATAAGCTCAACCCAACAAGTACAAAGAGGTAATCTCACACCCATCATGAAATGGTGAGTAGAATCTCATTTCCATCATTTTCTAAATTTTCACTTTCACTAACTAAAAAAAAAGTAGTTAATGATTTGACACTTTCCCTTTCAACCAAACACATGGAACTGAACACTTCAACTGAAGTGGCACTTCAAGACTTTCACCATTTCGGTGGACAACTTCCGAACCAAACACACCCTAAACGTTTAGAGGATAAGATGGAGGTTCCATGGTTTGTCAACACTGTGGAACTGGGGTTAAGAAGGTTTTATATTTTTATATGACAATAATACCCTTCTTCATTTTGCTAAATTACTTTGTTTATCTTTTAATATATAAGAAAGCAAACAATGAGGGTGTTCTAGGGTTCAAGTTAAACTCAAGAAAGCATTGAAGGATCAACTAGGAATTCCTTCATTTTTTTTTTTCCTTTTCTATGAATTTACGTAATTCATAACTAATATGCTTATTAGGATGTGATTTTTTTTTAATGTTTGAGGCCCTGTTTGGATAACCCAAAAATCCTATATAATCCGTACATTACGGCAAAAAAAAATATTTTCACGGATTTATGGCATAATGGTCGTTTGGGTACCAAATTTACACCCCAAAAATATGCCATAATATGGGGATTCTGCCAGAAAAAAATATTTCAGGGGGACTGGAATATTTTTTTCTTACGAAAGTCGTGGCCCTTCATTCACCCTCTCTCCTTCACACCAATTCCTTTCTTCTCAAAAAGCTTCACCAGATCCAGACCCTCAATATGATGCGTTGCCGACTGCCACGCCCAGAAGCTTGAAGCCGTCGCCGGAGTGGAACATCCAAAGCATCCTCCCACCTCGGACAGCTGTGTCGCCGGCTAATGAGCGACCACGCTGACGCCTGAAGCCACGATAACAAGGTTTAGGGTTTGATCTACGGCTGATCTAAGCCACGAAAACGAAGAGGTATGTTGAGCTTTTTCTTTCGAGTTTGTTTCTTTCTTCTCTGTCTAATGGTCATGCTTTCATTTCCAAGAATAGCTGAATCATTTTGAAAGCTGATGCTTACTTTTTGGTATATTATGCTTCCATTGGATCGTGATTTTATTCAGAGAAAAGATTGATCTTGATTTCCTTTAGAAAGGTTTGATTTGAATTGTTTTGGTGTCGTTGTGGTTTTGGATTGTTCCATATGATGATCAATAACTTCTTATCCTGTTTTTTTTTAACTTTATGTTTCGATTAAAATAGCAATTATGTTTATGTTTTAATGAGTTAAGTGGTTGATGTTGTAGCTATGGCCCTTCTTCATCTATGAAAACCATGCTCGGAAATATGTTCCCGACTTTGAAATCTCAATAAAGTCCTATCTTGAATTTCAATATCATGTGCTTGCATTTTTTTGTCACTGAAAGCAAAAATGTCATTGTAAATTTGTAATGACTTGAGTGTTGAAGGAAATTGTGATGAAGGTTTTTTTTTTCTTTTGTTGGTATTGTCTTGGAAGTCTTGGCTGTTGAAGGTGTCCTGTTCATAAAGATGAAAAAAGCATTTGTTGTTGAACCATCAGTGGTTATGTGATGTTGATTTTTTTTTATAACAATATATTTATTTGTGAACTTTATCCTGTTGTAGGAGAGTAGGTTTGTGATTATGGTTAATTGCAAGATCAGGTGATGGTTGTATTGAGTAGATGATTTTCTGAATGAAGTTCACTTGGAACATTGCCTCACAATCATACATATTGGGTTTTAGCACACTTTCGAATGACTTATCTTCATGTGTGAAACCCCACCTGTCTGTCCAAATAGAATGCCTCAACATCCCAACTTTTTGGAATAGCAAGGATTTGATTTCATCTGTCTAATTTTGCATGTTGGTAAGCAAAGATGATGATCATGATTGAAGATTCTGTGTATTCAATGCATTGGGTGATTAAGTCAAACTTGGCAACAAATTGAACAAAAAAGCATTACTCAATAAAGTAAAAAAAGGCAAATATAAATATTATCTAATTTGGAGAATATGACAAGTTCAACTTACAAAAATGAAAAATTAAAGCTCAAAATCATTGCTAGTATGAATTTATAAAATCCATATAGGCATGGAAGTCATCAATCTTATTTTTTTAATATTATTTTGTCATTGTCATTGAAAAAGATAAAAAAACAAGTATATGACAAATGTGATCTATTCAAATTCAAAAAATACGCAGTAGCTGGCCAAAACCAAAACCAAAACCAAAACCAAGGCAAGCATGCTGTTGTTTTAAGGTGTTGTCTTCTTAATGCTTAAGGATATTCATAGTGGTGTTAATGATCTGCTAATAATATGTTTCTTGATTTTTTGATAACTGTGTGTCGTTTCTGCTGTAATCACCTAGTGATTTTAAATTACAAATGTTTCAGCCTTGTCTAAACATCATGATTGAAAGTTTTAATTGTCTAACCATCAATGGTGAAAAAAGATTTTGATTGATTAGCTATGTGAGTATAACCATTACATTTTACAGTGCTTGATTAGTTATGGCAAGTGAAGGTATGGCAAGTGAAGGAAGACATGAAACTAGGGCAAAGTGGAATGAAATACACAAGGCTCACCTAGTAAAGTTATTAGGTGAGTATAATACTCCTCGCGTACTGCTCACAAAAATGGATGGACCAAAGAAGCATGGAACAAGATGGTACGCGACATGATAACCAAGTTTTCCATTCCAAGCATCACCACAAGCCAAGTCAAAGCATTAGAGAAAGAGTTGAAAAAAACCTATAAGCTTTCTAAAAAGGGTTTTCTCGAATTAAGTGGCTTTGGATGGGATTATGAAAGACATATTGTATCGGCTCCCTCGATGATGTTTGGGCACCACTACTAGAGGTATGTACATACATAATGACTGGTTTCATAAATTACAACCATCTAATTTGAAAAAAATCAAACAGAGGAATCGAGATGCAAGGAAGTGGCATACTAGACCGTTTCCATATTTCATGGCATTGCAGGAGGTCTATGAGGGTAAGCATATAGTTTCTAATATTTTACATTTATAAACTTGTATTTCACTGACATATTATATATTTAAAATGTAGGGAGATATGCTGAAGGCAAACGGTCTCGTGGTATAGAAGATTATGAAGATATCTCCCAATCACCTGTGCACACCACAAGTCCAAGTGTTTTTACTCCAACCGATTCAAGGCAACAATCACCTACACACGAGACTGAGGATGATGATATCATGCAAGTGGAACCACCTAGTTCTCAACCACGGAATCCTTAAACTCAAAGTTCAAGCAATGAAATTCTTTGGGGACTAAGAGATCAAGATGGACACAAAAGAAAAAGAGAGCGAAAAGGGAAAAAGCCGCAAGATTCATCATTCAATATGGATAAATACATTGCATTTCGAGAGCGCGAGAACAAAGAATATCTCGAAGTTCTTAAGGGCACTAAAGTAGTGGAAAAACACACAATAGAAGATTGCATGAACGTGTTCAATCAAATGAGTGGCATTTTCACTGAAGAAGAAATTTTCAAAGCTACCCAAATTTTTATTAAAGATAAGAGTTATCGTGAACTCTTCTTATGTCTTCAGGAAGATCATAAAGTGCCATGGCTCAAAATGATGTTCTCCAAAATTGAGTAGAAGATGATTATGAACTTGTTATCTTGAACTTGAATGTTTTCATAAGCACAATTTTGTATCGAATGAACTTGTTTTGATTATGAACTTGTTGCCATTATGTGTAATTTTGATTGTAGGTCTTTTTTTTTGCATGAATTTGTTAATAAGTATCCTTTTGTCTTGTAATATACTCTATAATGCTATTTCAGTATAGGCAATGGTTTCGAACAAGACCCAAGATTCATTCATTCAACGGTACTCGGCGATACAATGGATAAGAAATAATTTTATGATTGCCACACACCTATGGTCAATCTCGGCGATAGATACAATAATCATTCCACATTTGCATTGCTATTTCATTTCTTTTACGAGCACCTGCATTTCGCTCAGAGTTCATGGTGTCAACATCCTCTCCATATGACTCATCTCCATTAGGAACAATAGTTTCTTCAGCTTCATTATCGAAATCCTCAACAGCATCTGTACCATTATGTATACGGATGAAGTTATGCAACATACAAGCAGCAACCACTATATCAGTTTGAGAGTCTATTGGGTGGAAAGTTGCTACTTTAAGGATTGGAAACCTCATCTTTAAAATGCCGATGATGCGTTCAACATGATTCCGTAATGACGCATGTCGCAAATTAAACAGTTCTTTATAATTGGTCGGTCTAGTTTGCGCTCGACCTTGCTCTTGCAAATGGTAACGGACACCTCTATATGGAGCAATAAAATTCGGGGTATTAGCATATCCTGTGTCTACTAGATAATATTTACCCCGTGGGACTTCAAAACCTTGTTCAATCGAACGTTAGAGAATCCTAGCGTCAAAAGCAGAACCTTCCCAACCAGCTCGAACATATACAAAACGAAGATCAAAATCACATGCAACCATAACATTCTGTGATAACGTTTGCTTCCTGTTTCTGTAAGGATCTTGCTTATCCAAAGAAATCGTGATTGGAATATGTGTTCCATCAATAGCACCAACACAATCCTAAAAAATAAACAAACATATAAACATTTATAAAGATAAAAAAAGTTCACAAAAAACTTCATAATATATAGATTTTCCTACCTTGAAATATGGAAAAAAATTTTTGGGTATTCTGAATAACCGGTGATGTCAGTGTCGATGGAGGTTCTATATATTCACGAGCAAGTCGATTAACAGCTTTAAGTACTTTAGTAAAATATCGACTAACCGTTTCTGCAGAATGTTGAAATCGCTCTTGCACATCACGGTTACTAGCATTATGAGCTAGAGTGTACATGAACATTGCTAGTTGCTCCTCGACTATTGTCCGTTTTGAGTTGCAGAGGAGAGATTTTTCTCTTAAACGATCAACCAGTGCTTGAAATATATAAGGCTCCATACGAAATTCCCTTTTGCAACATTCCTCATGACCTTGAAGAATTTTTTGTACATATGCAGCACCTGTAAGAATGGATGTGTGATGTTCTACATTTCTGGAAGGTGCTGGACATTCCCTTGACCAATTGCTTAGCATGAGTAGATCATCTTCTTCATTTTTTTTCCTCCAAAGATTTAAGGAATCCATGGTGAAACAATGGTTACAACTATGAATTTTTTTGAGTTATGTGTATAATGCAAAGGAATCATGTTGTGTAAAAATAGGGAAAAATGATAACGGCTATAATTATAACGACTATATTTACAACGGCTATATTTTAACGGCTATTTTTCAAATTTTAATTACCAACGGTTATATTTATTATGTAATAATTATTTATTATGCAAAACAAACACTCATTATGTAAGAAAAAATATGTAATAATTTTTGTAATATTTTTTTATTTTGTTACCCAAACACCCATTCTGTAGGAATAATATATGCCATAATTTCTGTAATAATCACTTGCATTTCCTGAATAATAAAATTATGCCATATTTTTTTATTTTGCATCCAAATAGGGCCTGATTGTTGTGTATTTTAAAATTTGTTATTATATGTTTTTGAATGAATCTGCCAAGCCTTCTTAACCACTTTAGATAGATATGCTTGTTAGGAGTAAATGTTGGTAGTGATGTTTACATAGATTTGTTTGTCAGGAGTGCAGGCGATAATAATGTTATGCCATTGTTTGATGGGGGCTCATAGAAAAAGCTTGAGATAGAGGGTTGGCTATTGGGAGAAGGAGGAGTTAAGTGAGAAAGATAGTGAAATAATAGATGGAGTGAGTGATTGCCTATGTCATTAGGGTCACATGTTCCTTAGCCTTTCGTCTTTTCACAAGTTAAGGGCAAGATGAATTTCTTGCCTCCCCTCAATCCACGAATAGAAATTTCTTCTTGAATAGTATCAAACCCATGACTAGTTAACAATGATTAATTTTTAGAATTTGTTAATAATAAGATAACTACAGATTCAATAATTAATTTTTAAAAGTTATTAATTATAATAAAGAATTATTGTTAAAGAATAATTAATTATTAAAGAAACTTTTCTATAAAATAATTAGTTTTCTTATTATTGTTGTTGTTGTTGTTGTTGTTATTATTATTATTATGATTATTTTGTTAATTTCATCATTAACTCGCATTTAGATTGTTAAACTTTTAATGTTTACGTGACCGATGAAAAATATTTGTTGGCTAAAATTCTTTCGGCTCTTGTTATCTTAGACAATCCTTTCATGAGTTTCAAAGATTGCACTATTTCACAGCAGCTTACTATAATTAGCTGGATTGCGAGACATAGGAATGAACTTAAATCACTCATGAAATATGGCTTCAAGGAAACCGAGTAAGAGATGAACCAATGCCACATTTGCTTGAGAGTGATCTTTACCGTAGCATAATAAGAATGTGTCCTACAACTTTTCTAGGATTGTGTGATATGTAAGTTAGAGAGGCTGGTCTTTGATCAACTTTACAAGTACTTGTTGAGGAACAAGTTGCAAAACACTTTATTTATTAGGTAATAATCTATCTCATCGTGAACTATCTTTCTTATTTCATTGTTGCACCATGACAATTTTCAGTCATTTTCATAATGTATTAAACGAAATAGTAGAGTTGGAGGATAAATTTCTAACACAACCAAAAGATGCATAAATACGTACATTTAGAAATATTCAACAACAATAGATTCTATCCATACTTCAAGGTAATCAAATGTCTACTAAATTACAATTTACCGCAACTGTGTGTATAGTGAGAATGAAATATAGCATTTAATGTCAGAACTTTGTTACTGCCATTGATGGAACACATATTCATGTAAAAGTTTCTAGTGCAAAAGCTCCCAGGTATTATGGGGGAAAAGAGTACCCAACACAAACAGTGTTGGCTACATGTGCATTTGATTTAAATTTCACTATTTTACCTATGTGGGAAGACACAACATCTGATTCGAGAATTATAAAAAAACAAATTATCTAGAGCTTGTTCTCTTAAAATTCTAGAAGGTACTTGTTGATATGATATAATATTATATAAAACACCTTCTATGTGCGTACAATGTAATAACAAAAGTTCATCTTATTTTTAGGAATATAGTGTCTTATTGATGTTGAATTCATGTTGAAAAATGGGTTTATCACACCATATAGAGGGGAAATATATCACTTGAAGGAGTATTCAAAGAATCCACTCTAAAATGAACGTGAATTATTTAATCTTCACCATGCATCTTTACATAATGCTATTGAATGAGCATTTGGTGTCATTAAAAGTGCTTCCCTTAGTAGGGAGCTCGTCGTAGCTGCGTTATGGATTGGAAACACAGAAGAAAATTATTTATGCATGCTGTATTTTGCACAATTATTTAATGACTATAATAAAATTTGTCAATGTAAAATGATACTAGAAATTATATTCCGACCTAATGATATCAACTAAAATAAAAATTGTTAAAAAAGTACCCGAGGTTCATGGCTACTAGCGGAGGATACATTTCATGCACATATTACTTGAGTTGGTACACTATTAGCATCTCTTAGGGAACCAAAATTTAAATTAAATCCAAGAACTTGGTTAATATTTATTCCTGTACTCAAGGCTTGGAGTTGTGACATTATAGAAATAAATTGTTGCTACATAGATGATTTGTAAACTGCTAGTTGTTCTTTCATTTCTTTTCTCACTTCTTCTCTCATCCATTCCTTCATGTTTTCAATAAAACTTTGAGAAATTATTACATAAGATTCACCACTAACTCATTTTCCTTTTAAATCTATTGGTATAATAATCCTTCCATACAACATAACATGATGTGGTCGTGTCCCTCCCATCACCATAGAAAATGCATCAATAGATTGGTTCTCTTTGCTTCATTGCGATTGAACAGCTATATTTGAGACTATAATAAAATAAGAACTTTAGTAAAAATTTATTCTAATGATACATTGACCATAAGTAAGATTTAATATCACATTCTAGAAAATTATATTCTAAAAGCATATAAATGAAAAGAAATCCTTACAATCTTGTTGCTAGTGCCATTAAAGGATTCCTTGTAAATCTTCTTGTATGGTTGTCCTTTTCGAGTTTCACCAAAAAGAGCAGAATTAGTTGGTAGCTCATTATTATAATTTGCATCTTGTTGTTTTAATTCCAAATAAGAAAACATAATTTTTATTAGCACGGACATTTATATGATCTAAAAAGAATCAAATGTATTACCACACATAGAAACTATCATATCAATAAAAAGACATAATGTAATTAAATATTTTTAAAATATTACAAAATTAAATTCATTAATGATACTAATCATAATAGGTATAGTCAAGTAGTGGCGGACCCACATAGTTGGCAGCCAAGGCTGAAGCCTGAGCTGGCCAGTCGAAAACCTTGGAAGAACTCCGTTTGGCAAGGTTTAAGCCCTGCTGACGAAGAGGGCAGCCATGGCTAAGGAGAGGGAACCTGGGCTGGAACCGTGGTTGGGACGTAGTCCAACTATGGTTGGGCTGAGGGTACCGAAAGATTGGAGAGTGACGCACCTGAGAAGATGAAGGAGTTGTAAATTTTTTTATAAAAAAAACAACGTCATTTCTTTTTTACTTTTTCCCCCCAAAATTCAGCAGCCCCCTTTCATTATTTTTCCCCAAAATTAAAATCCCTAACCCTTATATCTCAAATTTTCCCTTTCCCCCCAAGTTCCCCTCCAAACTTCCACCACCAAACCACTGCCTGTTGTTCCGCCGTCATTGTCTACCAAAGTCACTATCAGTTGTGAAAAGAAGGTGAGTTATTAATAAATAAGTCAGAAAATTATTTTGCAGAATGTATTTTTTATTTTATTGTACTTTCAAAAAATCAAGGAATTTTATTTTTTTGTAATTTCCAAATATATATATATATATATATATTTTATTATCCGAAATATTCTTTTTGTAATTTCTAAAAAAATATATTAATTTAAGTTAATATATTTGTTGTGGATTTATTTGTTGACTGTTCTATTAATTTGTAAGACTAGTTAACATATTTCTTAACTTTGTTAAATTTGTTATGTTAATTTAAGTTAATATATATTTTTATTAATTGTGAAAATTTGTTATTTTATTTGTTTAGCTTGTTGAGATGAAGTTAGTTAAAGTGCCGAAAATTGTTAGTTTATTCATTTAGTAACTTTAGTTTCTTGAGATTATTGGTTTTCAAAATTATTAATGTGCTGAGATTTTTGTTTAATGTAGGTTATTTAATATGGATAAGTTTTTTACTATAAGACCAAGAAGCACCGAGTCGAGTGTTAAAGATGATAATGTCGGAGCAACATCTAGCTGGGGACCACTGGAGTTTTCTTTCTGGTCTTCCAGACTTGCTTTCATCAATGCGACCACATCTTGAAGTCTGAAATGAGCAAGAGTTGAGTTTGATCCAAATAGTCTAATTGTGGATCCTGGGCCTTGAATGCCAATTGAGAAACATGATGGCAACATTGGAGACGAGGTGAGATGATCTTATGTAGCAAAAGGTCCATGTCAACCGAGGACTCACAACTTTCCTAAGAAGAAATATGGGAATTAGTATAGGTGTTTCAACCCTTCATGATTTGATTCTTTTCCGTGGTTGGAATATAGCGTGGAGAAGCATTTTGCATTTTTCTTGTGGTGTTATTTGTTTAAACCAACAACTTATGAATTGTAAAGAGGGAGGGATGCATTTTCCAAAATGGGGTATAATAATTGTAAGAATGTTATTTCTACTTTTAGAGATTATGAAGGAAATGTTACTAGCATTCTTAATTTTGCAGCTGATAAATTGGAATTATTCAAGAACCTGAGACAAAGTGTCACACAAAAGATCTCACAACATAGTTAAGAAATGGAAATTGCTTATCTTGTTAAATTGACGGAAGTTCTAGATGTTGTGCGATTTTTGTTAAGACAAGATTTAGCTTTTCAGGGGCATGATGAATATTCAAATTCCGTGAACAAGGGTAACTTTTTGGAGCTACTCTATTGGTATGGTGCACGTGTTGATAAGATTGCCAAGACATTGAAAGCAAATGCTCCTGGGAATAACCAAATGACTGCTCCAAAAATTCAAAAGGACTTGGTGCATTCTTGTGTTGAAAAAGTGAGATCACTCATTATTGAAGACATTGGTGATAAGATTTTGTCACTTATGGTTGATGAAGCTAGAGATATTCTAGTGAAGGAACAAATGGTGTTGTTTTGAGATGTGTTGATTCTCGTGAACAAGTGATTGAGAGATTTTTGTGCGTAGAGCATGTGACAGACACTTCATCCCAGACTTTGAAAGAGGCCATTGATAATTTGTTTGCAAAATATGGATTTCCCTAATCAAGTTTATGAGGACAAGGTTACGATTGAGCTTCTAATATGCGAGGAGAATTTAATGGCCTAAAGTCACTCATATTGAAGGATAATCCATATGCAAGATATGTGCATTGCTTTGTGCATCAACTTCAATTAATTGTTGTTGGTGATCAAGATTGATGTACTTCAACAAAGCCAACATGAAAATATAGTTACACGTATAGAAAATGGTGTGATTCTACCGGTAGAGACCACGATCAAGAGACAAGCTTTGCAAGACCTGGGGACACACATTGGGGATCTCATTATTATACAATATTTCATCTTCTAATGATGTGGTCAGCGGTAACGGATGTTGCTGGAAATGTTCATGATGATGGAACTAACCCTAACCAACAAGGTGTAGCTTTGGGTTTGATTGATTGTATGGAAAGAATTGAATTTGTGTTCATATTATTTTCTAAACCCTTGCAAGAGAAAAATCAAAATGCAGTGAATGCTTTAGACATGGTTGAAGGTGTCAAGTTTAAGTTGCAATCATTGAGAAATGATAGATGGGATAAATTGTTGGTTGTTATTTTAGAGTTTTGTGTTGAAAGTGATATTGATATGTCAGATAATATGGAAGATAGTGTGTTGGTCTGCTGTCGTCCAAGACGTGAGAAACAAACTACTATATATTTGCACTATTATCGCGTTGACGTTTTTACTCAGTTAGTATTTTTTATATCACTTTCACTTTATTTTGTTATTAAAATTTACATGTTTATTGATTAATGTTTGTTTTATTTATTTGTTATGGTAGGTTCTTGATATGATTATGCAAGATATGAAGAGTCTTTTTTTTAGAATCTACTATTTAATTACTTTCTTGCATAAGTTGCCATGATCCAAAACAATCATTTTCAAGATTTCATTCTATTAAATTAGTTCATATTGTCGAGCTCTATCCTGAAGATTTCTCAGAATTGGATTGAATGGCATTGGTAGATCAATTAGAGATGTACATATATGGCATGAGAAAAAATGTTGATTTTTCTTCACTAGGAAGCATTGGAGAACTTGCTATAAAGTTGGTTGAAATAGAAAAACATCTCATATTTCCTATAGTTTATCAATTGATTAAGTTGGTGTTCGTCTTACCTATTTCAACTGTTTCATTTGAAAGAGTTTTTTCAGCAATGAATATTATCAAAGACCGATTTGTGTAACAAAATAAAGGATGATTTCTTGATTGATAGCTTGATTTTCTATATTGAGAAAGACATATTTTATGAAATCATAATGAAGATATTTTACAGTATTTTCAAAATATGCGAACTCATAGAATTCAATTAGTACCTTTTGATCATAGCAATACCAAGAGTAGCTCAAGTGTTGGCACGTAGTTTGTATTTGTATTTTTCATTGTTATTTCACTTACTATATATTGTCTTTGAACTTTATTCATATATTATTATTGATATTAAATATTTTCCTAGTCTTTATTGTCCTTTAAATTTGTCCATGCATTTTGTAATTAATATTAACATTGACTTTTATTTAATCCCGGGCTGGACCAAATTCCTGAGTCTACCACTGTAGTCAAGGTCACCAAAACAATAATAATCATAATAGGAATATCAATTTAAAATAAGAAAAAAATACATGTATTCTTACCATTTGTTTTCTTATCCTTGAAAAACTTTTTTTGCCGGCTATGTGCATACTTGTTTGTCTCTTTCAGTTCTTGGCATCTATTTCAATGATTCTCTACATAAAGATTTCCATTACTATTATCAAATCTTAGAGAAAGTAGTTTTGACATTATAAAATCAATTAAAAATATAAAAAAATTGTAATTACATACCTTTGCATTAGTCAAATTCTAGTAATTCAATAATTCTTTGAATATAACTTCAACGACATGTTGTGGGTGATTCAATATTCTAAGCTTATCAGTTTTGTACTTCTAGTAATGTTCTTTCTTCACCCTACACTTATATACCCTCCAATCATCTCCAATAGTTGCCAAACCCCACTTTTTACTTTCTCGAGAGACTATGTATTTTTTTCACAAATAATTATGTTTAATTAAATTATAAAAATAACATGCCAAATGTTTGATATGAAAAGAAGTAATTACATAACAAAAAAGCATGGATATTCAAAACTTGAACATATTCCCATTATGCTTCTTTTGTGAGCATTTTTTGCTAATTAGTCATTGTAATAGGTGCGAGTGTTGATTTTCGAGCCAATGTTCCTAAGAAGTTGTTAAACTCACTCCAAGTCTTATCATCAGGTCATATTGGCTAATTTCATTAATTTAGAAATATTGGCTTTTGGTTCTTCTCGAACCGTGCATGAACTACCGTCATTGTTGTTCAATCCAATATTTTTCAGACCCGAACCAGACCAGTCGGTCGGACTGGATTGACCCGGACCCGGCATTAAAGCTTGTATAATCTAATATAGAAAACCATATTTTAATAAAACTAGGACTGAACCAGCAACCCGGCCGATCGGACCGGTGATCTGGTGATCCGCCCTGGTTACTAGCCCGAGTTTGCACAAAATAATTTTTTTAATTATTATTATTATATTTTTATAATATACTAATATTTGGGGCTTAAAATATAAAATTGTAAGACTAGGTTATTTAGAATTTCAGATCTCAGAATCTGATAATCATTGAATCACTCATTCCCAACTTCTCGACATCAAGGGGATGTTGCAAGATTGGAGCTTGAAATCTCTTATCTTCAAGGCGAGTTCTGCTTCCGCATTAGATCACTATTGTTTTTTTCTTTTGGTTTTTTAACTCACTCACTTTCTTTTCACTTTTCATAGATTAAGTCTCTGCTTTGAGGAGTCAACAGAGGTTTTTGGATAGAAAGAGGAAGGAAATTCTCAACATGATTTTGGGCATTAAAGGTGGTTGCTTTTCCTTTGTTTGATTATGTTTTTCAATGTTTGTGAACTTCTTAAAAGAAGTATTAGAGTTTTTAGGAAGCATTAGAGTTTTTTAGGAGAGTGAAATCATTGATTCAAGAGAAGAACAACAAAAAAACATGAGGTTGTGTGCTCATTAAGCTTGATAAACATGAAAGGCATGGTGTCTTTTTGTATTGATTTCTTAAATAAAAATGATGATAGATTTAGAGTGGTAAATACTAAATAGTGGTGGCATCATGCAGCCGATTAATAGCATGTATTTAATCATTAATTTTAGAAAATAATGATTGTTTTATTGGACATGAATTTTAGAAAATAATCAACTTATTGTTTAGCTCTTTTCCATATTTAATCAAAATTTTACAATAGGAAAACATAAAACCCCAATGAAACTTTGAACAAGAGGAATTTATCTGACAATTGCTTTGCCTTGATTTGAATGTGCACTTTCAGAAAACCAAAGTCTCTCTAGATATGTTTCTCCTTGGTGATTTTGGTTCATCACAAATCATACAAGAAGAAAGCATTACCTTGTTATCATTTAGTTTGCCATGAAAGAAACCATAATGAGAAATATCATGATCTTTGTATTTTATTATATTTATTATATTCAATATAGCAAGATGTAATATGTATACATACTATAATTTTTTTTATCTTTTGAATTTTGTTTTTCAGGAAATGGAGCCTAATACACAATCATCATCGATCTCTAGCTCTGTTCGTTCAAAGAGTGATCTTTCTTAGGACCCTTTTTCTTTAACCACTAATGATCAAGGAAGAAACCAATTTCAATGTCTTTATTGTGGATCCAAATATCAAGGTGGAGGAATTAACAGGATGAAGTACCATTTAGCTGAAATTCGTGGCAATATTGCGGCATGTAAAAAGGTTCCACGTGATGTTCGTGAGCAGTTTTTTGACGCATCTTAATTATTTAAAGCAAAAGGAGAAAGAATGTGAAGATGCATATAAAGTTGTTGAAGGGGATGATGATGAAGAGTTACAAGATTTAAATCCTCCACCAAAGTAACAAGAGAAAAATTCAGCCTTTGAGAAACTACTAGGGAAAAGAAAGGCAAAAGATCCAGTTAGAGATGATATGATTCCAAAAACTACTTCAAGGTCTCAACCTAGTATCAAAGTGTACTATGTGGCAAACAAGCAATTCATATGGCAATCGCTTGATGGTTTCTAGACTCATGCATTCCTTTTAATGTGTTGCGGTCTCTTTATTTTTCAGTCGGCTTGGGATGTTATTATTATGATTGGTAGTGGATATAAGGACCCATCCTACAATGATATGAGAATTCATTTGTTAGCATATTGCAAGAAAGAATGTCAACTTCTGATTGATGGTTATATAAGTAATTGGGTTAACTCTAAATGCACAATTATGGGTGATGGTTGGACTTATCAGAGACAAATGAATTTAATTAATTTTTTGGTGTATTGCCCTATTGGAACAACATTTATCAAGTCTATTGATGCATCAGATATTGTCAAGGATGCCTCAAACTTGTATAATTTGTTTGTAGAAATAGTTAAATGGATTGGGCCTTCTAATGTGGTACATTTAGTTACTGATAATGTGAGAAACTACATTAAAGCTAGAAAATTATTGCAAGAGAGATATGAGCACATCTATTGGTCTCCTTGTGCAGCCCATTGCCTGAATTTATTGTTGAAAGACATTGGCAAAATGCCTCATGTAGTCGAGCTTGTAAACCGTGCTTCAAAAGTGACTATTTTTGTTTATAACCATATTTTCTTGTTACCTTTATTGGGAAAAAAAGATGGTTAGAAAGAAATTGTGCTACTAGAGATACCTTGCTTTCCCACCATCTTTATTACTTTAAAGAGCATTCATGATCATAAGCATGACTTGCAAGCTTTGGTGACAAGTAAGCATTACAGAGATAACAAATTATCTAGAAGTGTCACTAGAAAAGATGTCAATGATATTGTTTTAGATAATAAATTTTGGGATGATTGTTTGCTTATGGTGAAGATTGCAGCACCTATAATCAAGCTTTTGTGTATTGTGGATAGCCACAAAATTCCTTCACTTGGTTATGTTTATGAAGGCATGACTAGTATTTGTAAAGGAATCATGGCTACTTTGGGAAACAAGAAGAAGTTTTACACTCCATATATTAATATCATTGACAATAAATGGGGAAAGCATTTTACTCATGATATTTATGCTACAACTTACTTTTTGAATCCAGCTTTCAGGTATGGTGATGAAATAATGGATGAGATAGAAAAGATAAGAATTTTGTAATATACTAATTGTTTATTTTTGTTGTTGTTAGGTATGGCGAAAAACCATTTATTGATACTCCAGAAATTGTCCATGGTCTCTTAATTTGATTGAAAAGACAAGCATGTGTAGAGAACCTAGTGATAGTGGCAAAGTAATGGATGAGATCACTATGTATCATGAACGAAAAGAAAGTTTCTGCCGTCGATTAGCGATTGACTCTTATAAAGCAAAGAGACCTTGAAAGTGTTAATTATTAAACCTTTCATCATTTTTATTACTTGTATGGCTTTAATTAAATGTTTTAAAAATGTTTATATAATGTTATGAGTTTGCTAAGCAACAGCAGTTTCATAACATTAATACTAGCATTTTTCATTTCTTCTTCTTGCTGATATTGTTGATCAAGAAGAGAATTTAGAGTAATTTGTTGAAGTCGGTAATGCAAACAATGATTCAAAATATTGGCCGTCAGGAGGGGCTCCTAATTTTGACAATCGTGGCATGGATCCAAGTTTATAGATTTGACTCATTTGAGCATATTTTTGTGTTATGTTTCAACTTTCATGTTTATGTTTAATTTATAAAGATTGAACAATTTTATGTTTATTAATTATGGATTATTTAGTTGTTTATTTCATGTTTATAATTTAATGTATAGAGATTTGAACAAGTTTATGTTTATGGTATTTGATGTATTTGAATTTATGAAGATTGAATATTTTTATGCTTCTTTTTTATGGTTTTCTTAGTTGTTTATTTCTTACTTGAATATTTTTATGTTTTTCAATTGATTTTGTACAAGTTTATTTTTATGTTATTTGGTGCATTCCACAATTTAAATGTGGTGTACTTCAAAATTTATTTATGTAGAATACTTACTTAAAATTTTAAAAGTCATGTTTTATTTTTTTATTTTTTTATTCTTCGATATTTGATTTTTTGAATCATATATAACTAAAATTTAAATTATTTTTAATAAAAATTGTTGACCCCTATTGAACCCCTTGACCCCTAACATTTTCTGGGTCGATACTCGGTCCGGGTTTGAGAACCTTGGTTAATCACGTTTTTCCCATGTAGAAGGATCTACATTATATATATAATCATTATAACTACATTATATATTTATAAACATAATTATATATTGAATATAGTAATTGGACATGCTGAGCTTGTAATTACATCCTTATTGCTATTGTCATCACTCCTGCTGAAGCTAGCACAATTTCCATGGTTGAATTTTGATTTATTTTTTGTTGGTATTCAAAATTTGTATGTTCTAGATCTTGCTGCTAAACCCCAAGGCCCATTTGTTGCTCCATTTGCACTTCATTCATGTCTTCATCATGATTTATTTGTGTTGATTCCTCTAACTCATGATCTTGTATGTGTGCTACATATTACTTGAGTTTGACTTCTACGTAACGATGTTGTGTCTGCAAATAAGATGCAATAGTCCATAGTTTCATAAAATTCTTTGCCTTCTTCATTGTTAATATTTAGAATTTTTTTTTTGCTTACAAGATTTTCCTGCATTTTTAAAAATGCCAAAATCTAGTGAATCATGAAAATAATATTTACTATAGAAAGTTATGAGCCAAAATGTATTTGAAAATTTTTATACACATTTAAACATGCCAAAACTAGATATGTGACCTATAATGTTGGTTATATGCAAGACGTTAGCACTTAAAATTTTCAACAAGCAAAATTAGTGAACAAAATCATTTTAAATAAAATCATGGATATAGTTTAAGTTCATAATTTTCTCAATTAAAACCCACCTTTGACTTAAAACAAAAGAAAAATTACTAATATTAAGATTATACCTATTAGAATTACTGTGAATAACATTTGAAATAGCTAGAGTCTCAAGGAACTTTACGTGAACTTCCTGAAACTCATCCTTACAAAAAAAAAAGTAAGAAATATTATTAAAAAAATTCTAGAGTATTAAGATAAAAATGAAGAGTTGATCATGAGATATTAAACATCATGACATTAAAATATAGTTAATCTTGAAGGGAACACAATCAACTAAATATGCACCATTAATATATAAATGGAGACACAAGATAATAAAA
Source organism: Dioscorea cayenensis subsp. rotundata (assembly GCF_009730915.1). Lineage (NCBI taxonomy): Eukaryota > Viridiplantae > Streptophyta > Magnoliopsida > Dioscoreales > Dioscoreaceae > Dioscorea > Dioscorea cayenensis. Next base: position 15,090,963 of record NC_052486.1, on the reverse strand, counting down.
CCAAAATTTCCTACACCATTCAATATCAACAATGGCATTTACAAAAATAAGAGATAACATAAATGAAAAAAAAAAACCTTTTCTACTCATTAATATCCATTCAATCCCAATAGGTATCATCTATATCTGAATCCTCTTCTAGCTCTTCATCTTCTTGGACTTCTAACAAATGTGAAAGTATATTCATAGTTTCAATGGCTTTATCATCTTTTGCTCAATTAATGGATTATGTTTCATTATGTGATTCACTAATATCATGTGAATAGTCATTGAGCTCACTCCAATAAACTTGCTCAATATTTGGGTAGTCTTCATCTTCAAGGCCATATAAATCTCTTAGAACCCTTTTCATAATATAATGTAGCCCCACTTCAATAGGATCTTCAATATAGAACACTTGTTGCACTTGTAAAGTTATGACAAAAGAATCATCCAAGTAGCATAACTTGCACAATTGAGGCTATAGTCATCTTTCATAACTTGAAACCAAGCCACCTAACTAGCTCAACATTGAGATTACACCAATAATCAATTACAACTATTTCATCTATTGCTCCATTGTAAGTAACATATCCAACAATTGGGTTTTGATACCTAGAACTTGTAAAACTAGGAGTTAAAGCTTGCAAAGTGACTCCACTACTTTGAGTATTGCATCTTGCATCACGTTTTCTAGTGTAAAAATAAAATCCATTGATGTAATACCCTTTATATCTAATAGTAACTAGATTTGGACCTTTAGACAACAACATAATGTAGTCAGGTACATGTTCATTCTTCACCCTTTCTTCAAACCAAAATATAAAATATTAACTGTGAGTTTGTGCTCTTTCCCATCTATTTGACCTACTTCTTGAGTTTATCAAGTTTTGGTGTTCTTTGTATTCATCAAACACAAACATATCCAAACAATTACACCTCATGCTACTTTAAAAAAAAAGGACAAAAAAGAAAACACACACACACAACCAATCATTTAAGAGACATGATTACTTCGTACATGATATACTCTTTGACATATTTGTCTTCACAATGGAACAAAGAATAACAATAAGCCTGTGCCAAGGATTCGTGGTCCAAAGTGAAGGACTTGCCTTTATTTCTCCTTTTCCCCACAATTGGGTGGTGAATCTTAGGGAAAATAGGTGGTGTTTCATTATCTGTTGTTACCATATCACTATTTATTTCATATCAATTTAATCTTGTCTTTGCACCATAATTCATATACTTTGAGCAAAATATCAAACATTCCTCTGCTAACCTTTCTCCAATAGACCTCTCTAGACGGCTCTAATTACGAACAAATGACTTCAATTTACACAAGTTTCACTTAATTGGAAACATCCAACAACAATAAACTGGCCACCAAGTTTGATTTCATCTACTAAATGAATACTGAAATGCACCCTTATATCCAAAAAAAAAAAAAATGGGATAAAAGTCATTTCAAAATGACAAAGGATTTCAACAATTTCCTTTTGTAACCGATCAACGTCCTACATCTTCACAACTTTACTGCATATACCTCAAAAGAAATCACCTAACATGATTAAGATAACAACAACAGCCTTAAGTAATGTTTTATTCACTGCAAGATCTAGCACATAGTGCATCATAACATGAGCATCATATCATGGCTTTTGTAGCCTAAAATCTTCTTATCATCCGATGGTACACATCGAGAAATATTTGATGCAAACCCTTGTGGTAATTTAACTCGCTTAAAGATTTTGCAAAAAAAGAGTTTCCTCCCATGTGGTCATAGAATAACAATCTTTAGAATGTTGAATCTTGTTGTATCCATCTAATTGAGTAGGTTGAAGCTCTCTCCTTCTACCCATTTCTTCAAGGTTAAGGCGTACATTTAAATGATCTTTTGTTTTCCTAAACATATTTAATAATGTCCCCAACAAATTGTCCCAAACATTTTTTGGTATGTGCATGACATCTAAATTGTGGTACAATATATTATGCTTCTAACATGGTTAGGGATGGCAATGGGTAGGGTGTGGGTAGGGTATGGGTAGGGTATGCCAAAACCCTTACCCATACCCGTAACCCCTATCTCATACCTGTACCCTTATCCGTACCCTCCAGGGTATAAAAAAATCATACCCTTACCCTTACCCGCAAGATACGGGTATACCCGCAGGGTACCCGCTTACCTGTTGTTCAAATTATCGAATTAAAGTTACATATAAATTTAAATAATAATAATAATACAATGTTAAAACACATATTCATAAATTCAAAATTATAAGTTGATATATATTTGTTTATCTTAAATTATATAATCACATAAAAGTTATACGTAACAAATTAATTTATACAAAATAACAAGTTTATTAATATTCATTGCCGTCTATTTAGGACTCAATGATAACTCTACCTTTTTTTGTTTATGTTTAACTATCTTGGTTTTTGTTTTAAATCTTTTCATATATCTACTATTTACATATTATATAGTTTCAAATTTTATAAAGTGGAAATTGCCAAAATAACCCTCTAATTTTGCAATATTGCCAAAAACACCCCATTAGTTTTGCAATCCCCAAAAACCCCTTCCTTTTAAACTCTATGTTTTTCAAACCCCCAAAGCATGTAACGGATGTCAAATGAGTGATTTTCAAATTTTATGGACGAAAATGCCCTTGCATGGCGAGTCGTGAGTCTGCGACCATTTCAGTGATATGAGAGGAAGTGGCGGGGTTTTCCGTAGGGGTAACCCTAAAAAGGCAATTTCTTTGGAGTCGTTTACTTGCTTTTTTTCTCAACTCGCGTCTTGACTTTTCCATTTCAAGTTGTCTCCGAAGTTGTCTCTCGCGCATGACCTCTGTAATTCTGACTTTTCCCTTTCCACGGTATCTCGAAGGAGAAGTCCCAGCGCAAGTAGTTGGCATTTCATCGGTTAGCAATCTAAGGTATTGAGTATAGTTTTATGTTAACTATTACATTACAAAGAAAGATTTTTTTCGGTTTTTGTTTTTTTGCTCTGTTTTTTGTTGGAAGATATTGAAGCTTGCGAGGGATTTCTCGGTTTGGGGTTTTTGTTAGTTTTGCGAGGGCAATTTCACGGCTAGGATTTTTGTTTTGTTTTTGCATTTTTCGATGCAGTATACACTATCAAAATAGTTTTTTTCGATTGTTATGATTTGTGTAATATTTATAATGTACATTTCCCCTTTCATTTGATATGGTTTGCGGTTTTACAAATGAGGTTTACGTTTAAGAAATGAGATGTTCTGAGTTTAAATTTTTGTTGTCTCAGTTTTAATAAACTAGGTCTCGTTTAATAATTGATATCTCGTTTAAGAACCCGAAGGTTACTGTTTAAAATCTTATATTTCCGCTTAAACATTTGTGAATCTGCATGTTGAATGTGTTGTTATTATCGCGAGGGCTTGTGACTATGGCGGTCAACCTAGTTAATGGGCGATGCTATTGACACGGTAGTGGAGACCTTAGGTGAATTGAAAGATAACATGACTCCTCGACACCTGGGAGATCATCCGAAGGACACCGTTTGCAACATTCATCGAGTCGGAAGCTATATACCAGAGAGGGCCCTTCTTGATTCTCTATTGCAAAAGGTGCGATGGCCGCACCAATAAATTCGAGGATCGGGGAAAAGCTGCTTGAGTTTCATGCCTCAAAAATGTGGCTCGCGTTCTTGAGTACGCGTTGTGATGGCGACACGATCGTGTTTAAGAAGAATAAAAACCCGCTCGGCGTTCGAAGGGAGGTATTTATCAAAAAAACCAACGAGAGACACGGAGACTCCATCAAGAGCACTCTTGTGCAACTTGTTCGACGAGAGGGAAGAAGAAAATTTTGTCAAACTCGATGGTGTACCTCATGGGTGCAGATCCTCTTCCCAAATACATCATGCTCGGTTCGAACTAGATCGTTGATTATGTCGATGATCTACACGCCATGAGGCGATACGCATAGGGCGCGAGTGACGCACAAGTGGCTTATAGAGGGCATTCCACAGCGACCGCTCGAGATGTAAGATAGATGCGTCGGGAAGAAGACCAACCAGGGGTATATTAAGGGTTGCTCGGTCGCGCTAACGTCCGGTTTTATGAGTGACCCGAGCGGGAAAGAAAGTCCGCTTCGGCGAGATCCCAAGGATGTTGTGCTATAGAGAAAGTAGTTACGAAAGCAAAGCAGCCGGTAGAAACCCGACTTGTCATCGCTCGAAGGAAAAGATGTAATAAATCATGGATAATGTTTAACGAAGTCTTTAATGTTTAAACATATTATTTAGCGTTTAACTTTATTATTCTGAGTTTAAAAATATATTCATAAAGGTTTAAATATTTTGATCTCCGTTTAAATATATTCTATAATGTTTAAATATAAAAAAACTACTGTTTAAATATAGTTTTTTTATAGTTTTAAAAGCTGAATGATTTCGTTGAAATTATTTGGTTTACATATGTTAGTTTCTGAAATTTGGTTCGGCGAATCTTTGAAGAAGAAATATTTGTTGGGGCCAACCCAGGCGGATGGATGCTATTGCTCGGGAACCACTTGCTCGAAGGCGGGATGAGAGGCGGCCTCTATCGTGCTGCGCTCAGCGCCGTTCTCCTACTCTGACCCCACCACGCGCACGCATTCCTCGCCAGCTGGAGAAGCCCTCCCCTATCACGCGATTGCAACAACCCCTATACCACGACAATGGCGGTCCCCCAATTGTGGCAACCCCAACCATGGCGGTCCCTCCGAACATGGCGCCCCATCGATGACATTAGGCGAAGATGTCACTGCAACTCTTATGCAGGCGTGCCAGATATTGATGACCGAGTTTCCTCAGCTTGTCGCTCGTGTTGAGGCACTAGAAGGACGTTCATAATCGACTCCGCCGTCCCTCCAAAGAAATGAAGCACCCGGGGACGAGCGAGGCGTCGAGATTTAACGACGGCGACATCGTCGGGGTGGCCATTCAAAGACGGCCACATTCGAAGAGACTTGAGAAAAAGAGGAGAACAATACTGCGTCTGTCTCCACCGTCGGTGACGATGAAACAATAGCAACACCATCGGCGGTCGATCGTTTATTCTTGAGTCATGCGCCGTTGATGACATGGCCATAACGGTGGAGGACATCGTAGATGATGTGGCCGTTGCCACGGTTGACAAGATCGTTTACTCTCTTGTTGACGAAATCCCCGACCCGGTGGAGCCGGGCTGCCGAAAGTCGCGGCATCAAAGATGGACACAATCCCTAAAGAACAAGAACAAGCTAAGGGTGTGTCTCCCGTTGATGCTGTTGCCGTGGCCACGGTTGAGAAGATCTTTGAATGCATGTTGCGTGGCCGTGGCCGACGAGTACCCGCTGTCGAGCGAGGACACAATCCCACAACAAGAAGAAGCATGTAAGGGTATATGCGTAGTTGATCTGCGTCCTCGTCCACTGCATCGAGCCGGGACACAATCCCACAACAACAACAACCATGTAAGGATGTATGCTGCGGTTGATGTTGTTGCCGTCGTCCCCGCATCGAAGCCAGACACAATCCCACAACAACAACAACCATATAAGGATGTGTCTGCGGTTGATGTTGTCGCCGTCGTCCCCGCATTGAAGCCAGACACAATCCCACAACAACAACAACCATGTAAGGATGTGTCTGCGGCTGATGTTGTCGTCGTCATCCCCGCATCGAAGCCAGACACAATCCCACAACAACAATAACCATGTAAGGATGTATGCGGTTGATCTTGTCACCGTCCCGCGTCGAAGAACGATGTTGTTGGTCTTTGAACATCTGTCGAGGCTCAGCGGCGAGTGCCCGATGAAGACCCCGACCGAGCAATGAGAGAGATGATCAAGGCCAATCAACACTGGGAAGAGACGGCTCGAAAAGTCTTTGTTCCGAAGAAGAAAAAAATGGGTTGGCTAATCGGCGTCTTAACAAATCTGAGCGAGGGAGTTGATGAGGATCTTCCTCAGTATCGTATGGACAGGTAAGTTTAAAGTTTTTATGATAGTGTTTAAAGTTTTTATGATAGTGTTTAAATGTTTATATATTATCATTTAATTTATCTACTTAACATTTAATTATTTATAATATCATTTGAAAATTGATAATATCATTTAAAGTTTATGTCAAAGAAGGACGACGCACATGAAACAACTATGGCTATGATCGGAGATGCTGTGTGCAACTTGCATGAAGTTCAAATTGTCATCCTCCCGATAATCATGAATGGCCACTTCCATGTCATCGTCCTTGATAATGATAAACAAGAATACAAGCATTATTCTTCATGCGCGGGGTATGAAAAAGACGCGTTGGACATGGTAAGTTCTTTAATTATGTCCGATTAATAGTGTTTGTTATTTGATCGATATTTTAATCTCAACTTGCATATCTCGACAGCGGTATCTATTCGACAATTGTGTCGATATGGAGTTCGGTGAGTCGGCGACCACAAAGTACCCACTCATTCATGACATGGAAACTCCACGCTAAAAACAAGGAAGCGTCGATTACCCCGTCTATGTCATGCGGTTTATCGAGCAATTACTTTGGAGTGAGAAGCTACGGCTACCGCAGACACACATTCCTTACCTGAGATTAAAGTATGTGTCCCGCATACTTAAGGATGGGAGGAGCAGCCGGCAACCATGAGAAAGGGCGGTCGTCAGAAGCGGGTTAAATTTTGTTTTCGAAAAAGCAGGGACTTGTATATGTCAATGTCAATTTTATTTTTCGAATGTAAAGCCGAGGACAAATTCAATTCATTGTTTTTTTGTTTTCAAAGAACATGACTTGTATATGTCAATGTAAATTTTGTTTGTTTTCAATTGTAAAAGCGGGTTAAATTCCATTCGAGTTTTCATTTCATTTTAATTTACTGATGTTATTGTTTACATTTCGGTTTAATTGTTTAAATTTACCATCTACCGTCTAAATATCGGTTTGAAATATTTAAAATTACAGTTTCTGCTTTTAAAAATAACACTGTCTCTATTTAAATAAATGATAACATCTGTAAAGAATAAGAGTTTAAATATGCAAAGTTACCACTCAATTCGATTGTTTCTCTTTAGAAGTCGACTTATTTATAATGCCTAGTCGTGACAGTTTCATTGCAAGATCTACGATTGTGACTGGATCCATAGCAGCGGCTGCAATGTAACTCGCTGGACATCAAATAGTTGCGACTCGATCCTCTTTCGTCTAGGGCGCCCTAGTGCTGCCTTCTCGTCACGAGCGGTCGCAAAGCGAAGCTCACGATTTCCGTCCGAAGGCTTGTCATCGTCGGGTATGGGGAATATAGCTTCTTTATCGCCCGGTTTATGATTATCGGCGGTGAAGTAGCCGCTAATAAATCGATGAACGTTGGTGTATGTCGCATTATTGCGAGCATAAGCGTGTTTGCAAGGGATACCATAAACTTGCCACCTTCGACGCGAACAACTCCGATGGCAAGATCTACGGAGTTCTTTGCCTGCGGTCGATCACTTCGTAGCGATCATCGACACAGCGACCAACACAAAGATTTTTGGCTATCCTCGACAATTATCTCGACCTTGAATGTATGTCGGGCATAAGTAGGTCTCCCATTTGTTTTGCTTGCTCACGCCGGTTACATAACATGCGTATCAATTTGAACACGGCAAATAAGGTTAAACAAAAGGCGAGTGATGGTTAAATAATTGGTAAACTTGTTTTAAAGCGAGTATGGTAAATATTTACACAATTAAATTAATATTTAAAGTCAAACAATTGTAATTAAACAAATATGGAAATGTTTAAAGGGTAAGACTAAATGTTAAGTGTAAATCAACATTCGCGAGACCTTATGGAGTCGACCATTTTACGTCACCGGTAAATGGCGAGCTTCTTTGATCCAAGCATTGAGCGACTCCACAACATTTGAATACATCTCACCCCAACGATCACCTCACGAGCAGATAATTCGACCAATGTGCCATATCCGATTTATTAATCAACGGTGATGGGCTTCGGGTGATGTGGCTGCGAGTTAGATTCGCGGTATCATCGAATTCTTTAGCCGTGGATGCCCACGCATGTCTAAAAGCATATAGACCAGCACTCCTCCTCAATGCCTTCCCAAAGTCCGACATTGGCTTTCATAAAATTGACCTCCAAATGTCGAAGGCGGTATGCATGTGGCAAAAAGGGAAGACTCTCGCAATTGCGTTCCAGCGCCCTTAGACCTACTCGACACGAAGGTAATTATCTCATTATAATCTCCTTCCTCGTATAAAGCATCGCCTAACTTGGATATGAACCAAGTCCAATTGGCGTCGGTCTCGTTATCGACTATACCGAAGGCGACGTGAAAAAAACCATTGTTTCCATCTTTCCCTGTGGCATCCAGTAGTGTACCCCGATACTTTCCAAGGAGGTGGGTACCATCGAGAAACGCGATGACACTGCAAGCCCTCTTGAATCCCACAATACGCGTGCGAAAGTAAAGAATGCACGTTTAAAAGCGATCACCGTCTCTTTCCACGATCGCAGCTGTCGGGGGTTTATCTCGACCACCTTATCCACATACCAAAGCAACAAGTCGTAGTTGGAGATGTCACTGCCGTCGAGGATCACCCGGGCATACTCTTTTCCCAACCAAACCTTCTTGTATGGTATGTGCACACCATGTTCCCGCAACATGTCCTTCGAATGTCGATGGCCTTGTACAGAGGGCGGTCCTTGAGCTTCGAATCACTACGTGCGCTTACCCATTTTTTTGGGCGCTTTTTGGATGTGGCGCTAAACCTATTCCACCATCGCAAGTGTGTGACGGGTTGATTATCTTGATTTTGAAAGTATTTTTATTATACTCTTTTGATGCATGAAGGCGCCAATGACAACCATCGGCAGCGCATTCCACGATCGCCCGATATTTTTTTGTTCTTTATGAATTTGAAGTCAAAATTCCGTTTGATTGCAAAAATTTGATACGTCCCCTGAAATGTTTAACACCGTCAAAAGCGTTGTCCGATTTCCAACGACGACGCAGAATGATCGGCGAGGAAGGAAGACATCCCACACCGTCGAAAGGTCACCATGGGGTTGAACGAGGCGCTCGTGAGAATCGCAATTCACGCCAACACTTGAGTTAAATGAAAAGATCAATATGTTAAGTAAAAGAATAGGCTGTTTAAGTGATAAAGTAAATATTTAAAGCGTTAAATTAAATAGTTAAAGCGGTGAACAATTAACTTAAACAAATAGTACAAGATTTTTAACCGATTGGGTGACATACTTAAACAATAATGAACCTATACTAGCTGGATCAAATAAAAGAGAAGGAACTTTTCAACGAGTAAAAACTACGTTTTTCATTAGGATTCGACAATGGCACATTATGCATCTCAACTCACTAAGATCAACTTCTGAGCAGCATTTGAAGATGGAGTGCACGTGACACATCCACTGGAAGTCAACATCGTTTTCTATTGGACAAACCGTTTTATATCCATCGGGTGCGATAAACTTCACTACGACAAGGGAAACTTGAGACCCCATCGCTCACATATCTCACTAACACCAACTCCCAAGAGTCGAGCCGTGAACATTAGTACTCTTCCCTCCCGTTGTATCTAGCAATACCACAAAAACTCTCCATAATATATCGGCCGAAAACCAAATCGTACAAACCAAATGAAAAGAAGAAGAAGAAGAAGAAGAAGAAGATGTAAAGAACAAACAGCAATGAGAAAGGCCAACAAAAAAAGTGCAGGTTGTATACATAGAGGTTAGACTAGGCGTGATGTGATTGGGCGGTATTTTTCCCCTCCATCCCAAGGGCAAAAAAAGGAAATATATGTCACATTGTTCGAGGAAGCCATATTGTCATCGCTCGAATGAAAGTTCTCACCTTATCATGAGTCTCTGTTTAAGCGTCAAGCTTTTTATGTTTAAACCGATACATATAGTGTTTAAAAATAACGGTTAGCTGATTTTAAATAAATTCTATATCATTTAAATAATATGTAAACCGTTTAAATATAGTGATTTAACTGTTTTAAAAATATATGTTATTGTTTTAAATTGAATACTTTCAACGACATCGCGTTCGAGATGGGTACCTCTCAGGTCATTTGTTTAAACATCTTTATGTATTTGCTAAACTACTGGTGTCATTGTTTAAAAGAAATAAATCGATTATTATTTAACTTTTTGTTTTTGTTTACAATACCGTTTTTTTGTTTCTCAAATTGTTTTTTTACTATGTCTCTGTTTAAATTTCACAAGTTATCACAAGTTGACACTCAAATAAGTTTGTTTGTTTAAAAAAATTTAAGCGTTTACAATGGAGAATCTGATTAAATATCGAAGTTCACACTCAAATAAAGCTTGTTTCATTTAAAAATAAAACATTTACAACATTTACAACATTTACAACGTCTTCTCGGACCTTAGACACTTTCATGAGTCGACCCTCGTTCGTCTATTAAGATTTTTGGTTTGACTCACTGAAAGTATCATGACATTCGAATGCTCACGGCAGGTTGCATAACATGCGCATCAACTTAAACCTGCACAACATAGAACACAACACATTAAAAAAGGTTAAGCAAACACATTCATAAAAATCGTCTATTAATCAATGTGTCGTGAGTGCGACTAAAGCGAAGATCACGAGAGTTAAACACGAGTAATATTTGTAAAAGCGACAAAAGGTTCTTAAGCGGTAAGAAACAATTCTCGAGTGATAAATATCAACTCCGCGCTAAAAGGATGTTTCATGATCTTCCTCCTCTAGAGAATCCTCCGCAATCACGCAATAAGTGAAAAACTTTCTTTTCTTACTCAAGTCGAAAATGCCAGCTAATTGCTTTGCCGTCATCCACGTTGGAGAATCCTCTGCGATTCGAGCGATTATCGCGAGAATTTTTGACTTGGGCGAAAAAAGATAGTTTAACTTTTATTGCGTGATTACTGTCGATGATTCTCAAGATGAGGGAGGATCATGAGACATCCTTTAAGATAGAGTTGATCTTTGAATTTTAATCGACTCCAGCGAATATCATACACAAGAAGCGAGATGAGGGAGGAGGAGGATGAGGATGAGGACGACGAGGAGTGGTTGTCCAGGGAAGGGTTCTTCCTTGTCATTTATGGTGTGAAGTCCACAAGCGAGTTGGCGCTTCATATCCGAGACAAAAGTGAAAGCCTGCGATGGACCGAGATTGGTGATCTAGCGAGCGGGTGTTCGGATATTTATATTCACGTGCACAAGAATTAATGCCGTCGTTAATTCTTATGCACGAGACTACTACTTTGCTCACACGCCACTGCCAACACTTGAGTTCAAAGCGAAAAAGATCAATATTTTTACGCTAAAGACTTTTGAGAATTTTACGTTAATATGAATAGTTAAACATGTAAAGATAAATTTAAGCGAGGCGACAATTATTAAAGCGAATTTGTAATATATTTAAACATATAATAGCAAAAGAGTTAAGCGATTATTTAAAATAAACAACTAGATAACCATAAGCGAGAAGGACTACTATAAATGAGAAGAACTTTACAACGAAATGAACTCATTTTCAGTAGGATTCGATAATGCACATCATCTGTCTCGACAACAAGATCGACTACAGCTCATTTGAAGATGGAGTGCACTTGACCAAACCGATGGAAATCAACTTCATTTTTACGTTGGAGAAACCGATTTATATATTTTGGGTATGATAAACTTCACCCGAGACTCGTTTCACGAAGCAGTTTACATCTATCATTACCATAAAAAAACCCTCCATAATAAACACTGCGAGAATGGTCAAAATGATAGCAACGAAGAGATTCTCACCGGGATTACGAAACCGTGCAAAAGCCCGAAGTCGAACAAACCAAATGAGGAGAAATGAGGAGAAAGAACAAGATGTAATGCAACTTCTAGGCATTGTCTATTATAAATTAAGCAGAAAGCCCTTGAAAAGGTTGGACATGATGTGATTTGGCACTTTTTCCCACCATTTTCAAGGGCAAAAATGGGATTTCACAACATGGACCCATTTGAAGTGAGCAGTAAGGGGTAAAGGGAAGTTAAACACTAACGGAAGGGTTGTCGGGGTGTGTAGAAGTATGAGGGGTTTTTGGGAAGTTTTTGAAAAAGTCACGAGAGGTGAGCATGTAATTTTTCCCTTTTTATAAATGTCTAATGAGATTTTTGAATATAAAAAAACATTATAAGTAATTCTCAATAACCAATTGATTTTTTATTAGTGTCTTATTTTTCATGATGTTTTATAATTTATCGAATAAATTATTATAACATCATTTTTATATTGTTTTATAATGTTTAATTTTTAATTTAATTGTGATTCTTAATATATATATATATCCAAAAAAATATTATTCTATATCAAATATAAATATAAAAAAATTAAATAAAAATTCAAAAATAATATATTAAGAGAAAATTTAAAAGTATTATTTTTAAATTAATCCTAGCAACGGATCTTGGCTAAATTGTGGGTAAATGTTTAGCTTAATAAAAAATATATATATATATATATATATATACGAGGGTAAGGGTAAGGGTAAGGGTAAGGATCGCAGTGCAGTGCAGGTAAAAATCATGCCCTCTTCAATGGGTAAGGGTACGGGTAGGGTAAGGGCATACCCTTACCCGACCTGTAACCGCTCAAAAAATAACAGGTAATACCCTTACCCGTACCTGTACCAGGTTGCCATTCCTAAACATGGTAAATCGGAAAAAAAAAATCTTTTTCCTCCATGTATCATTTTTATCATGTTGCTTCTTCTTCTGCGTCATCCTAAAAACATTCTTATAATTAGATACTTTTGTGCAATGCCCGCACTAGATAAAGGGACTAGTGCTTCTCTCAACTCCACATCACTGTCAAAAGATGCTTTGTTACACTGCTAAGTATGATTTTTATCTAAAAATCTCTGATGACCCATGTATCATGTCTTTCTACTATACACCAAATATCGGGAACAAGTTTTATAATTGCAATGAGGACATGCAAGCTTTCCTTTGGTACTCCATCCTAATAACATGGCATAAGCTAGAAAGTCACTAATTGTCCATTACAATGGCACTCATATGAGAAATGCTTCTTTGGTTGAAGAGTCACATGTTTCAACACCAACCTCCCATATGTGCTTCAATTCTTTAATTAAAGGTTGCAAGTAAATGTCAATGTCTTTACTAGGGGATTTAGGACATAGAATAATTCAAGTTTCATGAAAATCAAAGAAGTTAAATTATAATTGACTAATAAAACAGGCCATGTGTTATAAGAAATGCTCAACGTTTGAAATGGATTGAACCCATCACTTGTGAATCCCAATCTCACATTATAAGGATCTTGAGAAAACTCGGGGTATAAATCATCAAAATCTTTCCAATCTTTTGTATCAGCAGGATGCCTCAAATTTCCATCATTTGGACAATTTGCTACATGCCATCTCATTATAGTATCCGTCTCTTCACACATGAATAACCTTTGTAGTCTTCGAGTAAGAGGAAAATATCATAAAACCTCAGCTAATATACCAGAGATTATTTCAAGAGTATTAAGAAAAACTGGTAAACCTGAGTCGAAACATGGTAACTAAAAAAACGAAACAAGTTTTCTTCAAGAGTATTAAGAAAACAACAATAAAAAAAGGCACCCACATATAGAACAACAATATGATTGATGCAAACTTAAAAAAAATGTAATAAATCTGACTGAGATGCTACTAGACAAAAATTTGTGGCAAGTTATATTTTTATTCTAGAAACATATAAAACATCAATTGTTTTTTCATTCTTCTAGCTCTTCTTCCATCTTCCAAACCAAAATACAAATCCAACAAAAAAGGATATCAAATTGATTTAGTTATATTATTAAAAAAAATTTGCATATATTATTAACCATGCTTAATAATCCCTTTTTCTAGTACAATAGAAATGAGAAATTGGGACCAAACTAGAAGAGACGAACAAACAAAACATTTCAAGATGGAACCTATATGGACAAGAATCTCTCTGCATGCCCATGAGTTTCACTTTGTATAGACTTGTCATGGTAGATAAATGATAAGGTCTAGTATGATATTCAAGCAAGGAAGTATGGCCAACAAAGAAATGGGGAAGGCCATAAAGAAAACTTGACACACCCTTTGCGTGTGTGTACCACAAGTGCACGGGTCGTCAAAGTAATAAAAATGCCCCGGTGAGTGGGTAGTCGAATCCACAGGGAATAGTTGTTCAAAAGCACAAAGTCTTGCTATCTAGCTAGAGTGAAAACCAAGTTGTGATGTTGCTTCAAAATATCAATGCAAAGAAAAGTAAAAGAGAAAAGAGAAAGCAATAGGAGTAAGGAGAGGTAATCGATGGTAAAATGGGTACTCGGACAATGCTCACCCTAGAACTATTGTTTCAAGTGCAAGACTAATGTTGTGTCTCCTAATTAAGGTTTAATGAGTCGTGGAAATCCAAAGACACACGATCCCAAACCTAAGGTCAACCGTGACTAGTCCTTTACATTATGCCCCGGTGGAATGGAATACTCTTGACGCCTCACACTGTGTAGGCCTTCTTGGAGCTCTAGAGATTCCAAGTGATAAACCCTATTCCCTAATATAAATCTAACCCTTTGGTCCAGGCGAAAGACCCCTACTCACGATTAAGCCCCAGCACTAAGGGATTACTTCAACACTTCACTACATGTTGCCGTGCAACTAAGCCCCGAGTGGAGTTTGTCTCTTAGCACTTCACTCTATCATGACCGCAAAAAACTCTTGGAACGTAAAGGTAGGATAAATCATGTTGGAAGGGAAAGGGGACATTCCGCTACCTTTTGACTCACCCTTTCAACACTCTTTAATCTTGCTAAGTCTAATTTTAATGAAGTTATCACCCCTTCAAGGGACTACCTAGATAGATTCTCAACCCCAGTGCCACTCTAAGGGAAAATCAATTCAACAAGCATGCAAGATTGAAACTCAATTAAAACATCAATAAAAGAAAACATAATAGAAGTCAATGAAACAAAATCATCCTAGGGTTTTACAAGTCCAAGCACCCACTAGGGGTTTAGCTCTCCATGGAGCAATACAAAATTGACAATGAAATCAAAAGTAAGTGCAAGAAATCCATAGAGAATACCCCCTTGTCGTCCGTGTCGATGCTCTCAAGGAGCCGCCTCAACTTCTCCAAAGGTTCCCTTGTCAAACCTAAGCCACACCTCGCCGAATAAATGCCGACGAAAGCTTCCCCAATAGCTCTCCTCCAAAAGAACTCGATGTCGAATGCCATAGAGCCTCTCTTAAAACCCAGCAAAAGCCTCTCCAAACCCTAGCCGCACTCGCCCCAAAAGATAGGCAACAGATAGGAAGAAGATCCCCAAATAAAACTCTCAAAGCAGTATTTATAGGGCTGAAATCAGGCATCCACACGGGCATGTGGAACTTCCACATGGGCCTATGGAACTTCTATATGGCCGTGTGGATTTTCAGGTCTTCTTTTTCTACGCGTTGTGGACAGTAAGTGCTATAGTGATTTTATTACGTTAAACTGCTATAGTACTTTGCCAAAATACTCCCCAATTCACTTTCCTCATTGAGGCCGCATGATTGGTCACACATCCATGCAATAGATCATGTCGCATCCTCAATTCAACCACATTGATGAACTCTTAACAATGCTGCACAAGTAGGAACATATGAGTGTGACTGCCTTTGTGTCCCTCCAATTTGTGTATTCACTTGAGCATAATGGAGGTTGGCACACACCCGTATGTCTATGAGCGCAACTTGTGCCTTGACCCTTATTCGATCCAAGAATTTCATCAACAATCATGTCCACGATCTAATTTTGCTTTCTTTCTTCCAAACTTGTCTCCACAACCCTAAATGCACAAAAGAACACAAATACACACAAATGAGCTATAAAAATCGATAAAAGTGATGCTCAATGTAAGAAAAGTATACTTCGTATTACTTATACACAAGCACTTATCAAAAACCATGGAAAGCAAAGAAAAGAAATATACAAAAAAAGGCTCAAATTCTCTCTCTTCTTACTGAATCTTATTTTCAGAAAATAAAACCATAACACATCCAATCTCCAAATGTACCGCATGGTATGAAATATAGTTGTTTCATGTTTCAATACCAATGTCCACTATTTATTCAATACCAAGTAGCTTCGCATAGCCTTCCTTTTATGGATCTCCATAGATAAACATGAATCACTTTAATTCAATCCTTACACTCCACACAAAACAAATCATAACACAATTAGTTCATAATCTTGGAACATAAGAATGGTGACAACACGCCTCCATACATCATGGAAAAAACACAAGTAACCTTATGAGAACTAAAGGATAACTTCCACCTAACCATCAAATCAACCAAACAAATTTTCATTCAAGATTTTCTACATAATATCACCTACAAACAGAAGTGACAACATATTATACAGTACAAATAGAGCATCATAATGAACCAACATCAAGGTTTATATAGATGTATGAACAGGCTAGCCCTATGTATCATCATAGAAGAATTTGGTACAAGTAAAGAAATCATTGTCATTTGAATAAACCAACCATTTAAACTATCCGACAAATAACACATTGCCAAATGATTTTTAAGGTCAAGCTAAATCTATTCCCTTTTTGCTTGAAATTATCAAAGTAAGAGTTTTTTACATTCACAATCCTTGTTTTATCAAACACCATATCATATGCCAAGGCAGAAGAATCATCCTAACCAAGGGTGTATATGCAAAAGATATGCAACACCCATAATTTGCTGAAAACCCATTGATTTCTTGTTGATTAATTATAAATAATTCCATTAAATTAATTATTTTTTATTTTAATTGTAAAAATATTTTAATATTTTATATAGGAGAAGTTTATGCAAATACCAAAATATCAAAATGCTTTATTCGATAAATATGAAAACTTTAAATGGTTTATATAAAAATTTGGTTAAAATTATTCCAATATTTTACTATTTATTTAAGATTTGAGATGAGACATATGGTTGTCGAACTAACATGTGATGGAACTTGATGAGAATAATCCCTATAAAGACCTAGATCTTCTTGTTTAAATTGCTTGGTAAACAAAAGAAATAGTGGAAGCATACCTGCACTTGAATCCATTGACGCAGACGATCCAGTCTTGTGGATCTTCAAACTGATAGCAAGCAAAAAGAGAGATGGAAACCCTAATTCTGAATCTCTATTATGAATATGCTCAGCCAAGGACCACATCTTATTTATAAGAAAATTTATGGGGCTAGTTACAAGTTTGCCCGTCATAGACTTAACGATTTTGCCCTTAGAATTCTACACATCATTATGTAAATCCCTACATATAATTTAGATAATTAGGACCTACCAAAAATTTATTTAGATCACTACAATTAGGTCCTTTCAATTAAAGATAGTCATATATGTACACAACTATTAATGTGATATGTGTACATGTACAAGACTTAATACATATATTTTATTATATCCCTACATAATGTGTAGTCCACATCCCAACAATCTCCCACTTGAATTATATCATCATGCACCTTTGGGAATTTAAAACTGTGTACAAGTTATCACTAATAATCAAAAGTGTGCACAATAGAAAAATCATCTAAATCAATCTCATGCATCAGCCTTATTTATACATGAAAACAAAGGGATAGTCATCACCAATACAATGCAACTAAGACCCCAATGATCACATATACTAACTTAACTAACAACATAGATCAAGTGTGGATGTGTAGCATGAAAATTACCGGCCAATGTAATCTATGCTTGCCTATTTCTAATTAGTTCAACTTTAAAAAAACTCTAAGATTATAGTTCACAGTGCAATAATAGATAAACTGAAAATTTCATAAAATTTATTTGAATATGTCATGACATCAATATAAGTATCAAGCTAAGTAAAAACTAAATATAATCTTCCACCAATCAAAAGCATCTCTACCAAAATGACACTCATACCAGCAACATACTTACGAAAAAACTATAGGTGTTAATGCCTATGTAAGCATATCCGCAATAATGGAGCTTATTACTATAAGCTTAATACTCACAAAACCACTATGAACTAGTTCTCTTCTTCTGGAAAACTAAAGCGGAAGATGACAAATTAGCACTCTCAACCTTACATTGTTTCATATAGTCTTCCTCCTCTGGTAGATGTGAGATAAGCTCGTTTAAAGTCCATTTTTCATTTTGATAATTATGACTCATTTCAAACTGACTAAAATAAGGAGGGAGGGAAATCAACACTAGATGCACTAAAACATCTTCTAGCAGCTCAATTTTCAAACCCTTCAATTTCCCAACTAGGTAACACATATCAAGGATGCTCTCTCACATGTTCCCATCACCCTTATAACTCATAGAGACTAGTTTTCTTATGGTAGCACTAGTATATGCCTTATCATTTCTATGAAACATTCTTTTAGAGTGTCAAGGAATTGTTTAACATCCTGACATAGTATCTATAAAAAGCTACGAGGGGATTTTATTCTTCATGATGATCATTAAACCTATACAGTTAGATCGCTCCCATCTCTCAAAGACTCTCTTGTCATGAATAGAGCTTGATCTGTCAAAGGTACAAGACATTGTTCCTTTAACACATAGTCTACATCTATACATCCAAAAATAAGTTTCATCTTATTTTTCTAAGCCTTAAAGTTTGTACCATTAAGAATGGAAATGCCACTAAGTGTAGTACACAGATTACCAATACTCATGATGTCAACTACACTTAGCTTAATAAACAATAATTAGCTCACAATCAAGTAACCAAAAGTCTAATTATCAAGAATACAAATAACAACAACCCTTCTTCAAGTTAATCGATGTGATATCAAACCTAGTCTTTGGACAGAGATTCAACTCACTAGTGATAAACTTGTTGTAGTAATCAAAGTTCATAGCAAGATCTTGTCAAGCACAAAGCTTATTTCTCTTCTTTTTTGCCAACTAAATACTCATAACAAACACCTTATCGATATCAAATAAAACAAAATAATTTATTAAGTAAGCACACTTACAAACATACACACACACACATATATAGATGGATTATAAAAGAAAAACAATGATAAAAACCACTCTGTTGTCCATATTATTTATCACTTTTTGAGAGATATTTTTTTTTCAAATTATTTGTTACTTCTAAAAATTCTATAACTATTTTTTTTTTCAATTTTGGCTTTTTTTTTTTATATAATACCCTAATTAGTCCCTCTACTTTTCTCTCTCTTCCCTTTTGGTCCTTTTACTCAGAAATACTCCCGACTAATCTCTCTACTTTTGAAAATGTGCCCATTTAGAGAGAAATTCTCCCAACTAGTCCTTCTACTTTTGAAAATGGGCCCACTTAGTCTCTCCACTTAGTCTCATTTTCAAAAGTAGAGGGACTAGTTGGGAGTATTTTTTCCTAAGTGGGCACATTTTCAAAAGTAAAGGTATTAGTCGGGAGCATTTTCTGAGTAGAGGGGCCAAAAGAGGAGAGAAAAAAGAGAGACCTATTCGGGTATTATACCTTTTTTTCATTGAAGGATTACATGTTAATAGGAGTACGTAATTCTAATAAAGGTAAAAATATTCTGTCATAATTTTTTTTTAATTTAATAGATTTAATAACAATACTAATATTTGTGCAAAGTTTAAATATTACACTGAATATAGACTGGATATTACAAAAACAAAAACCATCTATAAAACTGAAACACTCAAATTCTAATTAGGAGGGGATTGGAATAACTAACTACCCTTTCAAGTTTATATATTTTTATCTTATTTTTATAAGTATTACTTTTAATATGATTTGATTGTTAAAAAAAAAACATTTTCTTCCTTTTTCAATGAATTCTTTTATAATCGGATTGCTTAAATTTGATAAAAATGAGAAGAAAAAAAATCTTAAGTTCTTTAGATTAGATATTTATATAAAAAAATTAATAATTTCACTAATATTTACACAATAAAAATACCATCTCAGAAACCACCTCCCAAGCGTGATTGCCTTATTTAAGGTCAAATTCCCTAATTAGTCCCTATACTATTGTAAATCTCCCCTTTTGGTCCCTCTGCTATTTTTTGGTCAAATTAAGACCCTTTACTTTTACAATCAGGAAATTATAGTCCAAAGGCAAACGGCCATTCTGTCTGACGTCTCTTTGTGATATGATGGCATTTTTAAATGCTGACGTGGCGATGCCATTGATGAATTGATATTTTTACACACTTAAATCAATGGAAAAAGATAAAAGAAATAATAAAAAAAATAAATTCGGATCCTTTGATTTGGGTCCGAATTTGAGACCCCGACCCCTTCCTTTCACCATCATGCCCTATTTCTCTCCAATTGTGGACCATGCCCTA
Source organism: Dioscorea cayenensis subsp. rotundata (assembly GCF_009730915.1). Lineage (NCBI taxonomy): Eukaryota > Viridiplantae > Streptophyta > Magnoliopsida > Dioscoreales > Dioscoreaceae > Dioscorea > Dioscorea cayenensis. The sequence goes on along the minus strand of NC_052486.1, from coordinate 15,070,585 downwards.
ATCCTTCTCGCCATCTGTGGAATCATCACCATCACCATCGCCGGGTCAAGAAATCTCCATCACCAGGTTTGCAATCGTAGAGGGACCACCTCGTTTGTGGATAGTTTATCATCGCCAGGCCGAGAGATCTCCATCGAGCCATCACCATCACCATCCAATTCCTGTGAAGTCCTTCACAGCTCGTCTTAAGCGTGAGGCCCCTTTGTTAGGCCGACCATGTCTCTCTTTGCAACTCTTTCTTTTTCCATGTTGGAATTTGTTTGATTTCTCTATAAATTGATTGTGAATTTGCAAACTTACTAGCAAATCATTGTACTTTATCATGGATCATCTTCTTCCTGCTTAATTGAATGTGTTAGTTTACATTTACATGTATCCTTGATGATGTTCAAATTCAATAAGTGACATGTCTATGTCTCTGTTGTGTAGCATCATGGAGGAATACACTATTAAATACCATCATGGAGGGACATTAGTAAGAGGAAGAGAGCTGAAATATATATGAGTCAATTGTAGAATTTGCAGTGGACCCTGATAAGCTCTATTATTGGGATCTGTTGGGGGATTTGAAAGAGCAAGGTTATGATATTGAGAAATCTTTGAACTTGTTTTTTATGGATGATGGGGGATCACTAAAAACTATTAAAATTGATGATGGGATTATGGAGTTAGTAGATCAACTAATGAGACATGCCACAGTAGATGTTTATGTGGAGTGTTCAGATGTAGAACATGGTGAGAAACTGCCAAATGTTTTATGCCCTAGGCCTATAGAATTGTCAAATAATCCAATGGGTAGTCCTAATAAATTAATAGACAGTTCAATGTCTTGTCATGCTAATAATATATAGTTAGAGATGAATGAGGATGATGGGAGTGAAAATGAGAACATCTCAAGTAAGGAAGAATAGGAGATACTGGTAGATGTCCCAATTTTAGGCATAGATGCAGATGATGAGAAGGACCAGGCCAGGGTCAAAGTGAGCAAGTATGTCCAGCTGAAGAAAACAATATTTGCAGGTATTGGAGAAAATGACAATAACAATTTAGATGGTGACAAGGTTGGTGATACTATTGGTATGGAAGAAGGAAACATAGGTCCAAACACTGCTTATGATGGGAAAGTTGTAGGTTTTGACAGTGATTATATTGAATCATCAGACCCGGGAAGTTATGAAGAAACTAGTGAAGAATCTGATGCTGATGATGCAAAAAGGTACAGGTCTAGTACAAAATTGTACAACCCTGATGCCCTATTACCTAATTTCTCCTTAGATCTTAGATTTACAGATCTGAGACAGTTTAAGAGTATGCTTGTGGATTTTTCAACAAGGAAAGGGTTTGAGTATAAATATGTGAAGAATGATGTAATTAGGGTGAGAGAGATTTGTTCTGCAAAGGGGTGTACATGGATAATTTTATGTTCCTTGTGTAATACTAAGAAGATATACATTGTCAAGCACTATGTAGAAGAACATTCTTTTCTTCAGACAACAAAGAACAAAAAGGTACCAGCTAGTGTGGTTGCTAAGAGATTTGGAGACTTAATAAGTGGCATGCCTTTTATTAAGCCTATTAACCTAAAGGCAATGGTTAGGAGGGAGATAGGGGTATTTGTTACCAACAAGGTCTGCAGGAATGCTAAAAGGGTGGTTATTAACAAAAATTGAACAACAATTTACTAAAGATTTTATTGTGCTTAACAACTACGCAATGGAGTTTGAGGAGTCTAACCCTAGCTGCACTATAACTGTTGTCTCTAAAAGGAAAATACCAGATGAGCTACCAATTTTTTAAAGAATGTACATTTGTCTAGCAATTATTAAAGAAGGTTTTATTCTTGGGCATGTAGAAGGTTGGTGAGGCCTAGATGGATGTTTTTCTAAAAAGCTACGATGAAAGAAGCGGGTTGCATGTAGCGATGGGAAGAGATGGGAACAATCAAATGTTCCCTATCGCATGAGTTGTTGTAGACAAAAGAAAAGCGAATGAGACTTGGAGTTGGTTCATTGAGCATTTGTAGGCTGATTTATGCATTGGAGATGGACTAGGATTGGTTGTGGTTAGTGACATGCATAAGGTTGGTAGTTGGACTTAATTTTTTTTCATTGCGGCCATCTTCATTTTAATGCATCACTTTCTTCTTGTTAGGGTTTAATCCATGCAGTTAGACTACTTGCCCTAATAGAGCATAGAATGTGCAAGACACATTTATACTAGATGGGGCAAGAAATTCCAAAGGCAAAAGAGCTACGGCTGAATTTTTTTGGAACATTCCTAGGGCAACAAGTCGAGCTGAGATCGCGAAATACTTGGGAATCATGAGGAATTTCAAGGGAGGTCTTGGCTGTGGAAGAATTATTGGAAAAGTGGCCAGTTACTAGTTGGTGCCAGGGCTTTTTATAAGTGACATGATCAAATATGAGAATGTTGACAACAACATGTCGCGAAACCTTCAGCGGGGGTGCTTTTCGAGTCGGAAAGCAAACCCATCATTGGCATGCTTGAAGAAATCGAGACGAGTGTCACGATGAATTGGTTAGTTGCCAAAAAGGATTATGCCATGAAGTGGAGACTAGAGCAGTGGACCCAACATAGCTACTAAAATTGAGAAAAGAAAGAAACAAAAAGTATGAAGTGGAGGGTTCAATGGAGCGGTGGGGAGCAAGCCATGAGTTGTTCTTTGATGACATGGTCCAACATGTGAGGCATGGGCATGTGGTTAGATTAGAAAAATCATTCTTGTTCATGTGGGAGATGGGACAAAAAGCAGGGATTCCGTGTGAACTTGCCTGGCGGTGATCATATTTTGTGAGTGCGAGACCCAGTAAGTTTTCTATCTACATGGTTGATGAAGGATACATATCTAAAAGCCTACAAGTTTAATGTCAACCCATTAAAAGGAAGGATGTATTGGCCAACAAGTGTTGGAGGTCCTATGCTACCACCACTAGTAAAGAGAATGCCTGGCCGACCTGCCAAAAAAAAGGAAAAGAGAGCCATTGGAAGGGAAGAGTAAAGTCACATCAAGACTTTCTAAGGCAGGGAGAGTTATGACGTGTAGGGTTTGCCATCAACAAGGTCACAATAAGTTGCGGTGTCCAAATAAAGCCATCACTGTAAGTTATTTATGTTTTCTTTAATTTAAGGGGCATGTTAATTAAGTGTTCTTTATTAAATAATGTTGTGCTTATGCAGGCCACAAGTGTGCTCCAACATCAAGACCTTCAGAGGTTGATTCAAGTGGCCATGAGAAACATAGACAAAATTCTACTAAAGAATCAAAAGGGAAGAATATTACAAATACATCAAAGGGAAATAGGAGAGCAATGTTTGTTGCATTAAGAGAGAAGGTGAGAGCTGCTGGTGGTCCTTCAATCAGTATATTGAGGGTAAGTGTAGAATGTAATAATCATTATTGTTAATTAATAATAGATATATGGTGAGTCAATTACTAATGGGAAAATTTGTCACAAAAGGGTGCCCACACAGGTGAACTTCTGGTTGGCAGGGAAAATCCTCATGCTTTTAACTTCATAACTGCATTTGAATTACAGGTGACATCTTATCTCTGATTAAAATCTATTAGTTGCATACATGATTGCCAATTTTGGGTCATTAATTTATGTTATTTGGTGAGTATGTAATCTACGCATAAGAAGGATAAAAAGGGTTGCTCGAGAAGAACACCCAGTTGGAGAGAACTAAAGCGACAAATTTCAACCATAGTTGATCAACCCGAGTTGTTGTCAACACAACAAAAGCACAACTAAGGGTGTAGGTTCAGGAGATCACCAGAGTTTATGTACTCAATTGCTTATGGTGATTCATTTTTGGCTTATTTTACAGACAATATGTCAAGTATGTCAAGTCTAATGTACAAATCTTACTGCATCTGCAAATTTTTTCATGTAAAACATGATGTTGTCATTTGTTGATTGCAGTTGAAAATTTTGGCATGTGTTATGTATTGAAATGTTTGCAGTCATTTTATAATGAATGTCGAGTTGGAAATTATACTAAATTTTTTGCAGATGTCTTGTATTTGTGATGGAATTTGTTACTAAAATTTTATACAATCTTTTTGTGTTCAATTTGTAGTTTATGTATTACGTTTGATTGGTGAACTTGCAAAATTCTTGATTGTATTGTTTTTGTTCCACTTACAAGTTTGCAAAGTAGAATTGATGTTGTGTCTTGCTATTGGACAAAAGTGCAAATTGTGTCATGTATTGTATATACTATATTTTGTATTTGAAAAATTATATTCTATATTTTTGAATTCTGAGGATTATTGTACAACCATGAAGTTGAAAAATACTTCAAATTGATTTATTGAGAAAAAAATACAAATTGTGAAAAAGACATATCACGAGAATCTTAGCACTTGAGCTGCGGCCCTTATGCATCATCACGGGATGCTCACATGAAAGCTTGCCAATTATTTTAGTAATTTGCATAATCAAAAGCTAAAATTGTGGAATTGGATGGTGATGGTGATGGCGATGGCTCGATGGAGATCTCTTGGCCTAGCGATGATGAACTATCCACAAGCGAGGTGATCCCTTTACGATTGCAAACCTGATGATGGAGATTTCTCAACCTGGTGATGGAGATGGTGATGACTCCACAAGTAGCGAGAAGGATTAGGGCACGCTCCACACGTGGAGAGAAAGATTAGGGCATGATGGTGAAAAGAAGGGATCGGGGTCTCAAATTCGAATCCAAATCAAAGGATCCGAATAAATTTCTTATTAGTTCTTTTATCTTTTTCATTGATTTAAGTGTGTAAAAATGTCAATTCATCAATGGCATCGCCACGTTAGTATTAAAAAATGCCATCAAATCACAAAGAGGCAATGAGACTAAGCAATAGTACGTCTTTGGATTATAATTTTCTGATTGTGAAAGTAGAGGGACTCACTTTAACCAAAAAATAGTAGAGGGACCAAAAGAGGAGATTTGCAGTAGTATAGGGACTAATTAAGAAATTTGACCAAACATTAATTAAGAATGGCTTGCCATAGGTAAATCTTTCGTGTGAGTCATTTGTGTTATAGGTGATTTTTCGTTTTAGTCGTTGTGTTTTCGATTTATATCTTTTTGATCGTTAGATATTGATTTGTTTTTCACTTTTCAGAGGGTCACTTGGGGTTTTCAGACGATTTTAAATGGCGTGGCGGTAGGAAATGCCACAAGCTAGAGAAAGCACGATTAACCGAATCTTGACTCGAACTTTCTTGTCGCGGAAAAATAAAAATAAGCGACGTGACATTTTTGATTTGCTACGTCGTTTAAAATTGGTCGGGAAAAGCACGAGTGATCATCGCGGTGAGAACAAATCGATATCCCAATGAAAAAAATACTAAATCAAAACACAATGATAAAAATAAAAAAATCGGTCATAGCTTGGGTGACTACATGAAAAATGTACCCAACACTCAATTCTATGAGATATATAACCATGCATCATGAAAAATGTAAATATAACAATTTATAAAAAATACATACACTTTCTCAATACTTTTCTTGGACTAATTTTATTTTTCAGACACTACATCATCTATCCATAAAAAGAAACTTCAATTTTTTATATATTTATTTTAATCTTCGAATCTTCAGGTGCCTTCAAAGTCCTGAGCCAACAACACCGGACCTGATTCACCTAAGCTTTCAAAATGGTCATTACAATCCTACATTTGCACTCTGTTTTTTCTTCTCCTGGTGATTTGGGCATGCCTGTGGCATGCAAAATGCACAAAAAAGTCAAACTAAAACAAGAAATAGATAGGCCAAAATACGCATGACCATAAAAACATTAAAAGCTAGTTTTCTGAGCCTGTTTCAAAATGCATAGGATAAACAAAAAATCAGATTAGGAAAACAAAAACGTAGTCCAATACGTGCAATAAAACATGTAACAAGCATACCACTCAAGCTCCCTAGCGATGCACATCAACCTTCAAAACAAGGCTCACTCACAAAGGTGCGTGGTTCAAATAGAGGCCACAGATGATTTTCACTGCTTAGAAATGTAAATTAAAACTACAAAAATAGATTATAGTTCATACATGAACCATGAAATCTAGCACTGCAACTCAAGGGTGAATTCATATAGCTTAGACTCAAACTGCTGTGAAACCCTTCTTCCCCCCTCCGCCTGTTGATCCAGCGGGAATGACCTTCAAGACATTGAACCGTACAGTCTTAGCCAATGGTCTGTGCAAGCAAGCAATGTTTTTAGACTCAACAAAAGATTTAACAGAGAACATGTAATATGAAAAACAATATCAAGTGTAAAACAGACCTGCATTGACCAATAATAACATGATCTCCTTCCTTCACTCGAAAGCATGGTGATATGTGAGCAGCAATATTTGAATGCCTCTTCTCATACCTAAATTCAAATAAGTCAAGATTTTGAACACCAAGAAGGAATTACATGGAGCAGATTTATTTATTTATTTTCATTAACTTGCCTTTGATATTTCTTTACATAGTGAAGGTAATTTCGGCGGACAATGATGGTTCTGTTCATCTTGGCACTATGGCATGTTCCTGCCAAGATGCGGCCCCTAATTGACACATTTCCAGTAAATGGGCATTTTTTGTCAATGTAAGTCCCTGCAAGTAGAAATGGACTATCATCAGTAGAACACAAATATCATAAGGTAAAGGAAAAATTTTTAATAACCAACAGTAGAAAAATATTTTATAATCCACCATAACATAATTTTGAAATATTGGAAATCAATAAATGTGGTTTCTTTAAATAGTGCAAAGTCGCATCAATTCATGATAGGCAACTCTGCTTGCCCTGCATCTTGGTGATCACTGAGTGCTGTAAACTGAATACTTCTCCAAATGAAAGTATATCCAAGTAATATGTTTATCATCATTGGATTAGGATATCAGGGGCAAAACATGACAAATTCCTATGGAATTACCCTACAGATATAGGAAAATGGATTTTATGTAAAAATGGAAATTCAAGTGAGATCAACTTGAGGAGATGCAAGGTAGCACTGATTTATTTATTTATTTTGCAATAAAAAGGAAATGCAAGAAAATTGCAGGACATTTTGGTAGAAATCAAAACTGAAATAAGAGGAAATCAAAGAAATGACTAGCTTTGGATAATTCTATTGCCACTATTTGGGTAAGGATATTTAAGTCATACTTTCTAGGAAAATGTCAACTTCAACCAGCAAGCACTTCAGAGAAGACAGATACAATACACTGATTCAAAGTGTACCAGATTCAATCTGAGAAATTAGATCTCACCGACAAAAAAGGTCAACCGTCTAGTAAAACTTAGAATTGAAGCGCTGACTTTATTTCACCACAGAAACAATAATAATTAACTTGTGACATAATAGAATTAGTGTCATAGGGTATAGAATTTACAAGACAAATAGATTGTTAAAGTGGGTGTCAGGCCAAAATATGACAGCAAAACATGTTCAGTTAAAATAAAACCAAGAGAATTTCAGGACAATGAACAATCAGATGAAGGGAACAGTGACAAATGAAAAATATAGAACGCCCACAACCTATAAAGATGTAAGAAATAAAAACTGGAATTGAAAACTAACCAAGCTATTAGATACATTGAATCTTGTGCATGGTTCATATAAATTTATCAAAAGCCAGATGGAAACTGAAGGTAACAATGGAAATAAAGAATAAAAAAAAAGGAGAAATACCGAGGGATCCAACTTATCCATTTCCAATTTGTTGTACAAATAATTACAGCCATCCAACAAATCACAATGTTTACCAGGAGAGTCTATCCCATTATATGACAAAGAAACACATTTACAAACCATGTCACCGTATTCTTTTAAAAGCTACTAGCTAAAAAGGCCCAATCAAATGCATAGGCACAAAAGCTAACAAAATCCTTCATTTTTGACGCATTGAAAGAACATCACTCACACCTTCACTGTGCCAAAATAGGGTCACTGTCATCCTTGATTTGTATAACACCATCGAAAAGAAGCTGAGGGGATTAAAAAACATATACCGTCCAAAACCCCTGACCCTAACCCAAGAGTGCAATGGCATTGCAAAGTAACAAGTTAATTGCAATATGACCAGGCCAAAATCAACATAACTAGGTAGAGATCGGTTGTGACTGTGAATCCATTCATGGAAACTAATCTTAGGCATGCCAAATTGTGAGCAGTCCCCACAAATCTGTTTATACAATTCTCTAAGATATTATGTAATATGTATTAATATTGAAAGCAGAAACAAATCCTAAATTTGTATTCCACAATCAAAGTGTTGCATTCTCAATTAGGAACTCAATCATTACTCATTAGTAACAAACATAATCATAAATAGCTTACCAACAAGCTGAGTTTTACCAAACTCTACAGACAGAACTAAGAGTTCACACTCTACTATTGAACAAAGAATACTGAATAAAAAACAAGCTTCTAGTTTCACATGAGCTCATTAAGATTCAATGTTTAATGTTAAGCAAATTTGAACAACATCATATATCATGAATGAAATCAGAAGAACTCCCAAGCATTTAACGCCAAGGCAATTGTCATTTTAATCTTGTAAAACATCCTAAATCTAGAATCCCATGGTTTCCCAACTCCTTCAATAATTCAGACAAGTTAATCTCAATACATTATACATCAAGAATAACCTAAACAAGTAAAGATACAGCTGAACTTTTCCAGGTCACATTGAGCTCATGCTAGAGAACCTATATAATGCATTAATTACATTAAAACAAAACACAGAAAGGAATCCACCCTACACATTCCACATTATTAGATACAAACAAAGAAAAAGAAAAATCAGTGACAAAGATTCAAACCCTCGATTGCTTCTCTCGGAGTCTTGAACCCAAGACCGATGCTCTTTCAGAAGCGATTCCCGCCCTTTCCAGGCCTCTTTCCTTTGCCGGTTTTCTTCGAGCTGCAAAAAACCAAAGCTTTCATCGCATTAGCAAGCCTCAACATCAAGCCAAGCTCTAAAAACAACCATCTGCCATTACCAAAGGAACACCTTCGACTGCTTCAAGAACGCCTTCTCAGTCTGCACAAAGATCAAATGCACAATAGAAAGATGTCAGAAGCCAAAACTATCACTCAAAATCAAAGATCGACTATATTTGGGTCTGAAAAACTCAAAACAACATCAAATCGAATTGAGAATGTGTTGGGATCGCAGAGAGATTGACCTGTTCCGCCATTGACGATCGTGAGAAGATGCGAAGAAGGCAACGGCGAACGAGGCTTTGTTCCAACTTCCAAGCAGCCGCAGCGTCTAAAGCACAAGAATGAGAACCCTAATTCTGTTTATATCGAGTTAGTGCTGTAATCGGATCCGGGATAAAAACACTAGAAATCCGACCCGTTAAGGTGCGTTCCATTAATTTTTAATTTCAATTTTCAAATAAAAATGGGTTTGGCCCTTTGGATATTAATTTTCTTACCCTTGAAATGAAATCTTGATTGTATTCCCTGTAAATATAATAGTTCAATTTTCAAAATCAAATGTATTGTCAAATTTATTTTTTTAAGCAACAGTTTTGTCAGTCTTTAGAGCTTTTTAAGTAACATGTAAAAGTGTCAAAAATAAAATTAAATGTTTAATATAATATTTATATTTGATATAATTTTCATTTTAGACAAAATGCATCATTTTCTGCCTTAATAATAAGCCATAAATTAACTCCCAAAATAATAATAATAATAATAATAATAATAATAATTAATAAGTGAAAAAAGCACATACAAGTTTACTGATATTCTACAAAAGCACGCGTTAGTTTTGCAATCCCCAAAAACCCCTTCCCTTTTAAACTCATGTTTTCAAACCCCCAAAGCATGTAACGGATGTCAGCGGAGTAATTTTCAAATTTTATGGGACGAAAATGCCCTTGTATAGGGAGTAGTGGCTGCGACCATTTCGACGGTATGAGAGGAGAGTGGGGGTTTTTCCGTAGAGGTAACAAGAGGCAATTTACTAGAGTCGTTTACTTGTTTTTCTCGACTCGCGTCTTGACTTTTTCAGTTTCAAAGTTGTCTCTACTGGCAGTGACTCTCATAATCTGACTTTTCACTTTCCACGGGTATCTCGAAGGAGAAGTCCCTTGAGTAGTTGGCGTTTCATCGGTTTGCAATCTAAGGTATTGAGTATGGTTTTATGTTAACTATTACATTACAAAAGAATGATTTTTCGGTTTTTGTTTTGTGCTCCCTGTTTTTGTTAGAAGATATTGAAGTCTGCGATTAGGGATTTCTACGGTGGGGTTTTGTTAGTCTGAGGGCAGATTTCTCGGCTAGGATTTTGTTTTGTTTTGCATTTTTCATCTCAGTATCACTATCGAAATAGTTTTTTTCGATTGTTATGATTTAATGTAATATTTATAATGTACATTTCCCATTTCATTTGATATGGTTGCGATTTCTGAATGAGGGTTTACGTTTAAGAAATGAGATGTTCTGAGTTTAAATTTTGTTGTCTCTGTTTAATAAACTAGGTCTCTGTTTAACAATTGATATCTTTTGTTTAAGAGCCGAAGGTTCTAGTTTAAAATCCTTATATTTCAGCTTAAATATTTGTGAATCTTTTGCATGTTGAATGTGTTGTTATTGTCGCGGGAGCTTGTGACTATGGTGATCGAAAACCCTAGTTAATGGGCGATGCTATGTGACATGTAGTGGAGACCTTAGTTGAATTGAAGATAACATGACCCCTCGACATCGGGAGATCATCAGAAGGACATAGTTTCGTGACATTCAGCGAGTGGAAGCTATATACCACGGAGGGCCGCTTCTTGATTCTCTGTGCAAAGATGCGATGGCGGCGCTGATAAGTCGAGGGATCGAGGAAAGCTGCTTTGAGTTTCATGCCTCAAAATGTGGCTCGCGTTCTTGATACTGCGTTGTGATGGCGGCTTGATACGTGTTTTAAGAAGAATAAAAACCCGCTCGGCGTTGAAGGGAGGTATTTATCAAAAACCAGCGAGAGACAGAGACTCCGTCAAGAGGACTCTTATGCGACTTGTTCAACGAGAGGGAAGAAGAAAATTTTGTCGAAACTCGATGGTGTACCTCGTAGAGTGCGATCCTCTTCCCAAAATACATCATGCTCGGGTTCGAGCTGGATGCGTTGATTATGTCGATGATCTACGCTCCACTGAGGCGTCTCGCGTGGACGCGGCGACGCATGAAGTGGCTTATGGAGGAGCGTTACAGCGACGTACAGCTAAGTGTAAGATAGATGCGCCGGGAAGAAGACCCGACACAGGGTATATTAAGGGTTACTCGGTCGCTTAACGTGCGGTTTCTACGGTGACGAGAACGGGAAAGAAAGTCCGTTTGGCGTGATCCCAAGGATGTTGTGCTTTACGGTGAAAGTAGTTACGGGAAGCAAGCGATGGTAGAAACCAGCTTGTCCTCGCTCGAAGGAAAAGAGGTAATAAATCATGGGCAATGTTAAACAGAAGTCTTTAATGTTTAAACATATTATTTAGCGTTTAACTTTATTATTTACTGAGTTTAAAAATTTATTCATAAAGGTTTAAATATTTTTGTTCTCCGTTTAAATATATTCTATAATGTTTAAATATAAAAAAACTACTGTTTAAATATAGTTTTTATAGTTTAAAGCTGAATGATTTCATTGAAATTGTTTGGTTTTGCATATGTTAGTTTCTAAAAACTGGTTCGGCGAATCTTTGAAGAAGAAATATTTGTTGGAGCCTAAGCGATGGATGGATGCTATGTGCTCAGGGAACCACTTGCTCGAGCAGGGATGAGAAAGCGACCTCTAGTCGTGCGCCATCCCTCTAAAAGAAATGAAGCGCTCGGGACGAGCGAGGCGTCGAATTTGACGGCGACGACATCGTGGGTGGGCGTTCCAAGCCGGCCACATTCGAAGAGACTTGCGAAAAAGAGGAGAACAATCATCGTCTCTGTCTCCGCTGGGCGTGACGATGAAACAATAGCAACACCATCGGTGATGGTGTTCTTTGAGTCTGTCGCGGTTGATGACATGGTCGTAGCGGTGGAGGACATCATAGATGATGTGGCCGTTGCAGCGGTTGAGAAGATCGTTTACTCTCTTGTTAGCGAAATCCACGACCCGGTGGAGCCGGGCTACTGCTAAAGTCTTGACATCGAAAGATGGACACGATCCACGAAGAACAAGAACAAGCTAAGGGTGTGTCTCCGGGTTGATCTCTGTGGCTAACCAGGTTGAGAAGATCGTTGAATCATTCTGCGTGGCGCGTGGCCGACGATTCGCATCGGCGGGGACACAATCCCGCAACAACAACAGACCATGTAAGGATGTGTGCGGGTTGATGTTGTCGCCGATCCCCGCGTCGAAGAAAGATGCTGGCTTTGGTCTTGATGCAGTCAAGGCTCAATATGAGTGCCCTCATGAAGACCCCGAGCCCGAGCAGCGAGAGAGATGATCAAGGACCCGATCAACAATGGGACGAGGGACGGCTCAGAAAGTCTTTGTTTCGAAAAAGAAAAATGGGTTGTGATCGCGTCTTAACAAATCTGACGAGGAGTTGATGAGGATCTTCCTCAGCTAGTATGGATAGGTAAGTTTAAAGTTTTTATGATAGTGTTTAAAGTTTTTATGATATTGTTTAAATGTTTATATATTATCATTTAATTTATCTACTTAACGTTTAATTATTTATAATATCATTTAAAAATTGATAATATCATTTAAATATTTAGAATATGAGTACAATTATATACATTGTATCGTTTAACCTCGAGCACTGCGTGTAGAAGAATGACGTTGTCGACATCCACGGGACAAATTATACACTCTACTTGAGGGGAAGGAGATGGTCGCGAGATGATGTGATGGGACGCTTTCGTGTCATGATACTAAAGTCGTGCCAGCAAAGTGCCGTATCCTTACAAAGACGCGCCTCCATCACAAGTCCGTTGGCGTTGTTTATGTCGAAAGCGAGGGATGACACGCATAAAACAACTATGGTTATGATCGGAGATCTTTGTCGCAACTGCGTGAAAGTTCAAATTGTCATCCTCGAGATAATCATGAATGGCCACTTCCATGTCGTCGTCCTTGACTGATGATAAACAAAGAAATACATGCATTATTCTTCATCGCGAGGATTACGAAAAAGGCAGCGTTGGACATGGTAAGTTCTTTAATTATGTCAAATTAATAGTGTTTGTTATTTAATCGGTATTTTAATCTCAACTTCCATATCTCGACGGTGGAATCTATTTGATGATTGTGTCGATCACGGGTTAGTGTCGGCGAGCCGCATAAGTACCCACTCGTTCGCGACATGGAAACCCCACGCCAAAAATAAGGAAGCGTCAATTGCACCATCTATGTCATGCGGTTTATCGAGCGATTACTTTGGGGTGAGAAGCTACTGGCTACCGTAGATGCAGACGATCCTTACCGAGATTAAAGTATGTTTCCGCATACTTAAGGAGGGGAGGCGTAAATGGCGTCCATGAGAAAGGGGTCGTCGGAAGCGGGTTAAATTTTGTTTTCAAGACGAGGACTTGTATATAGCGATGACAATTTTGTTTTCGAATGTAAACCGGGGACAAATTCAATTCATTGTTTTTTTGTTTTCGAAGAACATGACTTGTATATGTCGATGTAAATTTTGTTTGTTTTCAATTGTAGCGAGGTTAAATTCCATTCAATTTGATTTCATTGTTTAATTCTGATGATCGATTGTTTACATTTTAGTTTTAATTGTTTAAATTTACCATCTACCATTTAAATATCGGGTTTTAAATATTTAAAATTACTGAGTTTCTGCTTTTAAAAATAACTATCGTCTCTGTTTAAATAAATGATAACACTTGTAAAGAATAAGAGTTTGAATATGAAAAAGTTGCCACTCAATTCGATTGTTTCTCTCAGAAGTCGACTTATTTCATGATGCCTAGTCGGTGACAGTTTCATTCACAAGATCTCGATTGTGACGGATCCATGGCGGCAGTGCAGATGTAACTTCGCGGACATCAAGCGCTTGCGACTCGATCCTCTTTTCGCCCTAGGGCGCCCTTGGTCGCCTTCTCGTCACATGCGATCGCATAAGCGAAGCTCACGATTTCCGTCCGAAGGCTTATCGTCGTCGAGTATGGGGAATATAGCTTCCTTACTCGTCGGTTTGTAATTGTCGGCGGTAAAGTAGCCGCTAATAAATCGATGAGCGTTGGTGTCATGCTGCATTATTGCGGTATGCAGCGTGTTTGCAGAGGGATAACATAAACTTGTCATCTTCGACATGAACAAGTTCCGATGGCGAGATCTCGAGAGTTCTTTGCCTGCAGTCGATCAGCCATACGCGATCATCGACTACAACGACCAACGCAGATTTTCGGCTATCCTCGACAATTATCTCTACCTTCGAATGTATATGCGGGCATAAGTAGGTCTCTCGTTTGTTCGTTGCTCACGCTGGGTTACATAACATGCTGCATCAACTTAAACCCCGACAAATAAGGTTAAACAAAGGCGGTGATGGTTAAATAATTGGTAAACTTGTTTAAAGCGATTATGGTAAATATTTAAAGCGATTAAATTAATATTTAAAGTCGAGACAATTTTAATTAAACAAATATGGAAATGTTTAAAAGGGTAACACTAAATGTTAAGTGTAAATCAACATTCATGAGACCTTATGGAGTCGACCATTTTTAAAATCACTTTGGTAAATGACGAGCTTCTTTGATCAAGCATTGAGCGACTCCGCGATATTTGAATACATCTCACCCCAGCGATCACTTACGAGCAGATAATTCGACCAATGTGCCATATCAGATTTATTAATCGACCGATGATGGGCTTGGGTAATGTGGCGTGCAGGTTCGTTCAGCGGTATCGTCAGATTCTTTAGCCGTGATGCCCTAGCGCAATCGCAAAAGCATATAGAACCCAGACCTCTCCCTCGATGCCTTCCCAAAGTCGACATTGGCTTTCATAAAAATTGACCTCCAAATGTCGAAGGCGGTATGCATGTGGCGAAGAAGGGAAGACTCTGCAATTGCGTTCACAAGGCCCTTGGACCGTCCAACACGACAGTAATTATCTCGATTATAATCTCCTTCCTCGTATAAAGTATCGCCTAACTTGGATATAAACCAAGTTAAATTGGCGTTGGTCTCGTTGTCGACTATACCGAAGGCGACGTGGACCATTATTTCCATCTTTCCTCTGGCACCCGAGTAGTGTACCATCGAGAAATAGCAGTGACTGCAAAGCCCTCTTGAATCCCACAATACACGCTAGCAAAAGAAAAATAATGCACGTTTAAAAGCGATCAGCGTCTCTTTCCACGATCGTAGCAGCCGAGGGTTTGTCTCGACCACCTTATCCACATACAAAAGCAACAAGTCATAGCGGAGATGTCAGCTGTGACGAGGACCACCCGGCGTGCTCTTTTCCCAACCAAAGCTGCTTGTATGGTATGTGGACACCATGTTCTCAGCAGCATGTCCTTCTGAATATCGATGGCCTTGTACAAGGGTCGGTCCTTGAGCTTCTGAATCACTCGTGCGCTTACCCATTTTTTGGACGCTTTCGGATGTGACGCCGAACCTATTCCACCACCATGAAGTGTGTGACGAGGTTGATTGTCTTTATTTTGAAAAGTATTTTTTTATTATACTCTTTTGATGCATGAAGGCGCTGATGACAACCATTGGCGGTCGCATTCCACGATCACTCAATGTTTTTCGTTCTTTATGAATTTGAAGTCAAAAATTGCATTTGATTGCAAAATTTTGAAATCGTCCCTGAAATGTTCAACACCCGTCACACCTTGTTCGATATCCATGTGACGCGACGAATGATCGGCGAGGAAGGAAGGCGTCCCATGGGGTTGAGCAGGGGCGCTCATGGAATCGAAATTCCACGCCAACACTTAAGTTAAATGAAAAGATCAATATGTTAAGCGGAGAATAGGCTGTTTAAGTGATAAAGTAAATATTTAAGCGTTAAATTAAATAGTTAAAGCGAGTGAAAAAAATTAACTTAAACAAATAGTACAAGATTTTAACCCAGTTGATCGACATACTTAAACAATAATGAACCTATACAACTGGATCAAATAAAAAGAAAAGGAACTTACTGACGAGTAAAACTCGTTTTCATTAGGATTCGACAATGGCACATTGTATGCGTCTCGACAACAAGATCAACTACAGCGCATTTGAAGATGGAGTGCACGTGACACATCCGCTGGAAGTCAACATCGTTTTCTATTAGACAAACCGTTTTATATCCATCGGGTGTGATAAACTTCACCCTGACAAGGGAAACTTGAGACCCCATCGCTCACGTATCTCGACTAACACCAACTCCCAAGAAGTCTGAGCCGCGAACATTAGCACTCTTCCCTTCCCGTTGTATCTATCAATACCACAAAAACTCTCCATAATATATCAGTCGAAAACCAAATCGATACAAAACCAAATGAAAAGAAGAACAAGAAGAAGAAGAAGAAGAAGAAGAAGAAGAAGAAGAAGATGTACAGAACAAACAGCAATCAGAAAGACAAACAAAAAAAGTGCACGGTTGTATGCATAGAGGTTAGACTAGGCGTGATGTGATTGGGCGGTATTTTTCCCTCCATCCCAAGGGCAAAAAGAAATATATGTCATCGTCATGAGGAAGCATATATTGTCATCGCTCGAATGAAAGTTCTCACCTTATCATGAGTCTCGTTTAAACGTCAAGCTTTTTTATGTTTAAACCGATACATATAGCGTTTAAAAATAACGAGTTAAGCTGTTTAAATAAATTCTATATCATTTAAATAATATGTAAACCGTTTAAATATAGTGATTTAACTGTTTTAAAATATATGTTATTGTTTAAATTGAATGCTTTTCACTGACATCGCGTTCAAGATGGGAGTACCTCCCGAGTCATCTGTTTAAACATCTTTATGTATTTGCTTAAACACCGTTGTCATTGTTTAAAGAGTAAATCGATTATTATTTAACTTTTTTTGTTTTTGTTTACAATACCGCTTTTTTGTTTCTCAAATTGTTTTTTTACTATGTCTCATTTAAATTTCACAAGTTATCACAAGTTGACACTCAAATAAGTTTGTTTGTTTAAAAAAATTTAAACGTTTACAATGGAGAATCGATTAAATATCGAGTTCACACTCAAATAAGCTTGTTTCATTTAAAAATAAAACATTTACAACATTTACAACGTCTTCTCGGACCTTGGACACTCTCATGAGTCGACCCTCGTTCAGTCTATTAAGATTTCGGTTTGACTCACTCAAGTATCATGACATTCGAATGCTCACGGCGGTTGCGATAACATGCGCATCGACTTAAACCCTGCACAACATAGATCACAACACATTAAAAAGGTTAAGCAAACACATTCATAAAAAAATGTCTATTAATCAATGTGTCATGGTCTGACTAAAGCGAAGATCCTGAGAGTTAAACACAGAAAGTAATATTTGTAAACCCGACGAAAGATTCTTAAAGCGGTAAGAACAATTCTCGAGTGATAAATATCAACTCCGCTTTAAAGGATGTTTCATGATCTCCTCCTCTAGAGAATCCTCCGCAATCACGCATGATAAGTGAAAAACTTTCTTTTCTTACTCAAGTCGAAAATGCCAGCTAATTGCTTGCCCGTCATCCATCACTGGAGAATCCTCCGCGATTCGAGCGATTATGCGAGAATTTCGACTTGGGCAAGAAAAGATAGTTTAACTTGTTGCATGATTACGGCTGATTGATTCTCAAGATGAGGAGGATCATGAGACATCCTTTAAGATAGAGTTGATCTTTGAATTTTTGTCTGACTCCAACGAATATCATACACAAGAAGCAGATGAGGAGGAGGAGGATGAGGACAACGAGGAGTGGTTGTCCATGGGAAGGGTTCTTCCTTGTCATTTATGGTGTGAAGTCCACAAGCAAGTTGACGCTTCATATCCGAGAAAAAAGTGAAAACACGAGTGGGACCGAGATTGGTGATCACAACGAGCGGGTGTTCGGATATTTATGTTCACGTCGCCAAGAATTAATCGCGTCACTAATTCTTATGCACGGGATACTATAACTCTTGCCACCGCCACCGCCACTGCCAACACTTGAGTTCAAACGAAAAAGATCAATATTTTTACGCAGAGACTTTTGAGAATTTACACGTTAATATTAATAGTTAAACATGTAAAGATAAATTTAAACGGAGACGACAATTATTAAACAAATTTGTAATATATTTAAACAGATAATAGCAAAAAGTTAAACAATATTTAAAATATACAACTAAATAATCATAAAGCGAGGAAAGAACTTTACAACGAAATGAACTCGCTTTTTCGATGAGGTTTCGACAATGGCACATCGCCCTGCATCTCGACAACAAGATCGACTACAGACTCATTTGAAGATGGAGTGCACTTGACCAAACCAATGAAAATCAACTTTATTTTATGTTGGAGAAACCGAGTTTATATATTTCGAGTTATGATAAACTTCACCCGGACTTGTTTCCCGAAAGCATTTACATCTATCATTACCACAAAAACCCTCCATAATAAACACCCGCAGAATGGTCAAAAATGATAGAACGAAGAGATTCTCACCAGATATTCTGAAAACCGCAGAGTCGAAAGTCGAACAAACCAAATGAGGAGAAATGAGGAGAAAAAAGATGTAATGCAACTTCTAGGCATTGCTCTATCGAAACCAGCAGAAAGCCCTCGAAAAGGTTGGACATGATGTGATTTGGCGTTTTTTCCAACCACTTTTAAGGGCAAAAATGGGATTTCACAACATGGATCCATTTGAAGTGAACGGTAGGGGATAAAAGGGAAGTTAAACACTAACGGAAGGGCTTTCCGGGGTGTGTAAAAGTAGGAAGGGGTTTTTGGGAAGTTTTGAAAATTACGAAGGATGAACAATAATTTTCCCTAATAATAATAATAAACATGAAATAGTCTATTTGCTGGTATTGGTTTAGGCGTTTAGCCAACACATCAACAGCATTGCCATTGCAGAAAACACGCATGTTAACCCAGCAGAGTTCAATACTATTCATATGTAAAATCATTCACCATCACATATAAAGTTTTTTCCCCCAAAAATACATTGTTCTCATGAAAAAAATTCATTATTCTCAAGTATGATGTGCAAGTTAAAAAAAAAAACCTATTGAAACCTATATCAAATGCTTTTTAATGTCGTAAAACTCAGTCAGATCTCCACTTGGAATTCCTTCTTTGACTTAATTTGACTGGGGCAAAATTGAATTTGCCATTTCATCGGTGTTTCATCAGTGTCTACCCTTAGACTCATTTACAGGAAAGTGACCAACATTTAGGAAGTTTCAAGGGTTTGTTGGGAGGAAAGTGAACTGGTGTTTGTATTTGGAGGAACTTTTGCAGTTTTGAGGCCGCTTCGAATGCTTCTTAATCGCATAAATGGCCTGCCCAAGAATTGCCATCCACGAGGCTTCATCTGCCCCATCAACTTAAGCTGTTCTCTTTGGAATTTTCGGTTGGCAAACCATAAGCCTCCTCGCCATCCAAGACCATAACTGCATTTGAACATGAAAGGTAAGCAACCAACTTCTGAAGGAAGAATGACGGCTACAGGTTTTATTCACTACAATTTCTACACCAATCTAGCCAAAGGTAAACAAAAGACTTCTAAGGTCCAACAAACAGAACAAGTCGGGGACAAACCCAAGTAGTAATGCGGTCCAAGCAGTAGCAATGCAAGCTTCAGTGCTGACATTTCCTGAATTAACAATTTTTTTTATTTCCTTGTGTTCGGCATTGTTCTTGTGTTTCATCTGCCAATCAAAAACATAATTACTTATATTAGAAATTC
Source organism: Dioscorea cayenensis subsp. rotundata (assembly GCF_009730915.1). Taxonomy (NCBI): domain Eukaryota; kingdom Viridiplantae; phylum Streptophyta; class Magnoliopsida; order Dioscoreales; family Dioscoreaceae; genus Dioscorea; species Dioscorea cayenensis. The sequence goes on along the minus strand of NC_052486.1, from coordinate 15,050,717 downwards.
AAACTCTGACCAGAATGAAACTTTGAAAATTCAATGCAATCTAAAATTTTAACAGCAAAATACAAATAGAAAATAAGTATCATATAGATGCCAATGGGGAAAATCACACCGAATGTTCTGCTTGGTCAATGCTCATCATTCAATTTTGGGCATATAATACCATTAATTTCGGTTTTGTACACAGTAATTTTCAATTCCTAGGCATTTCCACATAATACATCAAATATTCAAAATAAGTTCTATAAGTAGGTTTTACACCTATGTAACAATGACAATGGCTGAAAGGTCTTATCCTTACAAATCCTCCACAAATTCAAGTAATAATATGAGCAAGCGCTAACACAAGTTAAACGGGAAATAAATATGGCGAGTAAATTTACTGTCACATCAACCAACATAAGACAAACCAAACCTATAAACTGATAAATAGAAAGTACCAATGCCCAGAAGAGAGAGTTCACAAAAAAGTAAACCATTGCGGGCATGATCAGTTCTTTCATGGCATCAAATTTGTATTTATAGACGTCTAAACTTACTCCAAGCATTTGAAAAGGTGAAAATATTCCAGCTGGAATTTCTAAGGTTATTTTTTCTCAATAATATCATACTCAATCAACACAAATTGCAAATTTAGTAACAAAAGAATAAAATAAAATAATGAACTCAGCCTTTCTCAGATGATTAAACAATAAAAATCACTTACAGCTTCTTCAATTGACATAAGTCTTTCCTCAACTCTGGAGTGATGATAGTGACGTAACGAGTAACCTGAATTGTTACATAGATATTGGAATGGAGATTAAAATAAGCATAATTAAACAACAAAATAAATTCATACAACATTGTTCATTGGTGTCAAGGAGTGAAATTTGATTTTCTATGCTAAAGAAGTTATATCTACTGCCACAGGCGAAATTGTAATAAAACCAAGTTATTTGGCAAGATTAAAAAGCTCTAGTAATCAGAAAGATGAGGTAGAGTTCTATAGGAAATGGGAAGCAGTATAATCAACAAAATATCACATAACAAACTATGCATTAACAGCAGGATTTGCTTAGCAACTTGTTAATAGCATGTAACTTGTAACCCTTGCAGAGGATAGACCCAGAGAGGCCTTCTGAACAAACATTATTTACATGCAGATATAACTGACCATTTGGAAGTCATCTTTACCAAATGGATTCCCTATTAGCTTGGAACTTTGCTAAAAATAGTTATTAACCTTTAAGATCATACAAGTTAACTAGGTAAGCATCAATCTTCTGCAATGATTTTCACTGACAATGTGAGTGCATACAGTATTAGTAGTAAGCCTACTCTGAAAAAAATGAAGTGCACATAAACTTTCACTCAAATAAAAAACATGAGCAAATGCATTCTTGAATTGATTGCTTCAAGAACTGCTAGCTTTAGCAGTTCTTGAAGCAATCAATTCAAGAATGCATTTACAACCCATAGAATCAACAATGAGAGTTACTGATTTCATCAACAAACACTGAATAACGAATATCTCAGGTGCATTGTTATCCATACATGGTTTAAGTGTTCAAACACAACATAAAAGAGGTAAATCATTGCAAAACAAAAACACTACAACGTCTGACCTGCCCATGCGGTTAGTACAGATGCTACGGATGTTCCAATGGTAAACACCACTCGATGCTTCTCAAAGACTTCCTAGAGGATTGAATATGCAAAAATGAACACCATTTAGTTAAATCAACAAAAGAACTCCAACAGACCCAATACACCAAAATAATCATGTATCATCCCATATGACAAAGCACATGTCAGCAGCAGAAAAAAAAAAGTGAGACAAACAGCAAGAGTTAGCCCTTCTGTCATAATTAGGCTTTTCACATCACGGCTTATACATATAGACGGTTTCTCATAATTTGCAAGTCACTACTTAGCAGAATTCAGAACTAGGGTTTTATGGATTCAAAACTAGGGTTTTATGCCAGAAGCAAATGAAACTACTTCGAATTCCTCTATTTCTTCTCTATGTTCGTACACTAAATTCAATTTGTTATCCATACAAAGAATGAGGATGATCCACCAAACAGAGAAACAAATTCAAGCCACATAAATCCAAACGCAATAATACGAGCAAAATCAAACAACCAGTGATGCAAACTCAATCACAACAACAGAGAAATTGCATTCATTTCTAGATGAAATAAACTCAAATTACAAGATAACAACTAGAAATCTAAAAAATTAAAAGGGAAAACAAAACCTTGGTGGAAAGATAGGTATCCTGAACAGCAGACCACGAGTTGGAGGCCTTCCGTCTGAGGCTGGGAACGGACAGGGCATCGAAAGAGGAGCTCCCATCGCCATAGCTTGACCTTGGCCTGACGGCGCGAAAGATAGCTCGGCCGGAGCTCCGGAGGCGCTGCATCTCGATCGGAGGAGCTGTCCCTGATTCCCGGAGCAAAAGGGAGGGTTTTTGAGGAGAAAGTATGCCAGCGGGTTATCGGATTCTATTCATGCGATCCGATAAGCTATCGGATTTTATCCATCCGACCCGATAAGCATTGGCAATCTGTCTTTGTGATTCCTCTTCACTTTTGTTTGTTATTTGCATGTTATTTGATTTTTTTTTTTAAAGCAAAATTTGCAAAATCATGATCCTGTCCTTTAATAAGTTTTATTTTGAAGATTATCTTGTTTTAAATATAGCTTTTTTTTAATCTTGTAGCTTGGAATTTTAAGTTATTGAGAGGCAATTTGTTGTTTTACTTCAATTTTTCTGGTTTCACTTGGGTGAACTGACTTGACACACATTTTTATTGATGCTATGGGAAGTAATATATATTTCTAATTTTTGAGGCTAATGAAATTCTGTACTCAGGGCTTAGTGGAGCTGCTTATAGGACTGATATAGTGCCATTTTACTCAAAATTATTGCTTATTTACCACTACTAATAAAAGCAAAATCAGACTGTTGTAATATTAATTCAGTCCCATTTTACTCAAAATTATTGCTTATTTATTATATTAGTTCATAAATATCTAGAACTTCATGAGTAATAAAATGGTTAGGTAATCTCTTTTGCTTATTTCATGATGATTTTCCTTACCTGATGGATCATTTATTTTCTTTATGCATTGCTTCATAAAAGCTGAAAAGAGAAGATTTGCTTGCTTTTTTTAAAAAAATGTTGTTTTCGGTACTTCTCTTTTCTTCTATACGCACTGTTTTCTCTTTATGAGATGGCTGACATCCTTTCCTGGCTGTGTTAGAGATTATCCATGTGATGCAAACTAAACTTCAAATGCATATGTGGATTTCTGAAACAATTAATCAGTTTAGGAGTTAAATGGGAATTGGTCAATTCTTTAAATAACTGAAGCTGCTTTGTTCTTTTCTAGTTGGACCAATCGTAATTCACATCCATTCTCATGTAACTGGCCCTAATTTTCTGATTGACTGGTACAGTAACAATAAAGGCTGATTGATTTATCAAATTTAACTTAAAAAAAAAAAGACATAAATATGTGTGTATCTGAGTTTGCATGTATGTATGCATGTTAACAATAATTTTTTTAAAAAAATCTACAAAATCTACACACAAATGAACTATTTGTGTGTTCTAAAGCTCAGTTATGTGATAGAAATGAACTATTTTGAGCCTTATTTCATAATATATGTGTGTATGTGTGTGTTTGTCTATCTGAGTATGTATTTCAACAATGATTCTGAATGTGTTTTCTACAAAATTTGCTTGGAGAACTAGCAAATGGAGTAGAAGTAGGGGAAGGGAGTCAGGAAGAGGAACAATAAGAAAAGTAGAGGAAGAAATATGTTGAAAAACCAAAAGCTAAATTAGAATAATAATCATATGGTACCATATTAACCTAAATAATCTGAAAAACATAAGGAGAGAATTAGATAGTGTTTTTTTTTTTCAACAGTGAAATTTTGGCATCTACATAAAAAGGCACCTCCCTCCTTAAACACATGGCTATATATGTGGCACTCGGACTAATCAATGCACCTTATGTCAACTTTTTAAAATTAAAAAAAAAAATTTATTTGGAGAACATACTGCACATGAGAAAGAAATGACATAAAAGAAAATTCTAATACAGGCTTTTTCCTAAAGTAACCTTATTTTTTATAATATTGTCTAAATGGTCCTAGAATTATTTTATTTGTCAAAATAGCTCTAAATCACATCAATGTCCAGTCAGCACATGTCAGTATTATATACTAGCTGACTGGGAATTTTAAAAAAAAATTCGTTTTCTTTACATTTTAACCCCTCATCTCTTTATAATTATATTAATATTTTAGATTATTATTAGAGTGGCAATTAATGGAATATTAATTATTTAAAATTATTTTTATAAAAAGATCAGAAATTTTGGAAGAAAAAACAAGATGTTTCTTTTGTCCTTTCCAGGCGATCGGAAAATAAAGAAATGGTTGATATATTCAAGATGGGATAATTACGTAAATATCCCATTCCAAAAATAGAAAGTTCGAAACAATTGGGACTTTTTCGGAGATTGGATGCGATTACTAATTCATGATCCGGCATGTACGAATGAAAACTTCATTCTCGAGGAGCAAAAGGAGGAATCCGCCCTGAGGAGGGGCTCGCGTCCCGATTAGCTAGTTGGTGAGGCAATAGCTACCAAGGCGATGATCGTGAGTCGGGTCCGAGAGGATGATCGACCCACACCGGGACTAAGACACGGCCCTAGACTCCTACGGGAGGCAGCAGTGGGGAATTTTTCCACAATGGGCGAAAGCTCTGACTGAGCAATGCCGCGTGGAGGTAGAAGGCCCTACGGGTCGTGAACTTCTTTTCTCGGAGAAGAAGCAATGACGAGTATCCGAGGAATAAGCATCGGCTAACTCGTGCGCGGCACCGCTAGAAGACGAGAGGATGCAAGCGTTATCCCGGAATGATTGGGCGTAAAGTGTCCGTAGGGTGGCTTTTTCAAGTCCGCCGTCAAATCCCTGTGGCTCAACCCCGAGACAGGGTGGAAACTACCAAAGTCGGAGTGCGGTAGGGGCGGAGGGAATTTCCCGGTGGAGCGGTGAAATGCGTAGAGATCGGAAAGAACACCAAGTCACATTAATTTGTTGACCGGCTCGACCTTTAACTACCAAAGCGTTATAAATATTAGGCATCTTTCCCGGGGAAAAAGGGCATCCAAGATCTGGGCCAATAATTTGAACGATACGTCCTAAGTTTTTCTTCAAGTGTGGAAATCATAGGGACCGTAGTAGTAGGATTGATTCTCATAATAAAACGAAATATGTCGAGTAACCGGTTTATGGATGAGTGCTCTTGGGGTAGTTGAGTCCGGCTCGAAACTACGTGCCTATGACTTCGCTTTCCCAAGAAATCCGTGCGAGAAGATCCGGGAATTTGAGACTTTTCATCTCGTACGGCTCAAGCAGTAACACACAAATACTGGTTTTCAACAGATATGTAATAAAAAGTTCAAAACTTCTTAGCCACTTGATTCTATTTTGCCCGAAAATACGAAATAACAAAAAGACGGAATTTCTTCTTTGTGAAAGATAATACCAAATCAAGTTGGCTCATCCGTCTTTCTTTATGTTAATCGTTAAAGGAGTTTTGAATCTTCTCTTCCCTATTTTTTTTATTTGATCTGTTGTTTTTTTGTACGTAATGCAGATTTACTCTTGTTTTATTATTAATAGAATATACTATTAATAGAATAATAGAATAGGAATTCTCTTGTTGAGACCCCATGAATCAATTTAAACCTCAGATTCATACTAGAACCACGATGATATTGAATAAAGTCCCAAACTAAACTCAAAGGTTTTTTGAGTAAGAATCCTTTGATCATCACTTATTCAATAAATAGATGTAATAACTCAACCAAATCTATAGAAAGAACTGTATTTCGGTGAAAATAAGTCTAAAGGAAGAAAAATCGTTTGATTTCGGAAATACCTATTTTTTTTTTAGTCCGGTCGCGAAGTGAGTATGAATCATAGTTCAAATATTTCTTTTTTTTTATCTATTCTATATATTATATTCCGTGCTCAAGATACTAGAATAAATATCTGACGGGGTAGAATCGCCTTGGTAAAGATGACAGACTCATTCTCTGTATTATCAATAGGATCAATTATAACAAGTCACACACTCATATTCCGGAAATACCGAAACAAAGAAATTCCACGGTCGAACTACCGGAATGATCTAGAAATTCGAGTTTTAAGTAATTTTTTTTGATTGAAAATCTAGGACTTCCTTCATAATTCTTATAAACTTAACTCGCTGAAATTCCATCCAGTAAAACAGAAGAATTATAAATTTCCAAAATAATAGATAGGAATACCGCAAATAAAGCCATTGCCACCCCCATAAGGGGTGTAGTACCCCAGCCTGGAGCTACTTTACCATATTCCGAATTCAACGGTTTTAATAAATCCCCTATAATAGTTCGTCTTGGCCCAGATCTAGAACTACCCTCTACGGTTTGTGTAGCCATAAATCCTATTTTATTTCATTATTGGTTAAGATCTGTTGACTTTGTATACCATTCCGTTGTAGTTGTAAATAAACTATTAAACGATCTTATTGTAGATCCATTGTGATCTTAAAATTATCTAAAAATGGAAACAGCAACCCTAGTCACCATCTTCATATCTGGTTTACTTGTAAGCTTTACTGGATACGCTTTATATATCGCCTTTGGCCAACCTTCTCAACAACTAAGAGATCCATTCGAAGAACACGGGGACTAATTGAAGTAATGAGCCCCGCCAATATTGGCGGGGCTCATTACTTCAATTAAGGTAATGAAAAATTATTTCATTTTTTTAGTCGGAACCTTAGGTGGTTCTCGAAAAAAGATAGCGAAAAAAATTATCCCTAACGTCGAGACTAAGAGGAATGTATAAACCAATGCTTCCATAGATTCGATTGTTATTTACAATTATAGCTTCCACATCTATTCCTATTCATTTGGGATCATTTACCGTATAAAGAAAGTGAAAGAGTAAAAAAAAGATGGTGATTCAAGTCAAAATTTATTCAGTACATTGTCTTTAGTACACTATATCAAATAAAACAAAAATATATAGGCGGAAGATAACCCAACAATGTTGTATCAGACTGCCTGTCTCCGTGTAGTTGGATCTCCAATTTTTTGGAATGTTCCAAATTCCACTTGAGCATCCAAATCTGGATCAATACCAGCAAAAACATCTCTGAATAAGGTTCTAGCACCATGCCAAATGTGTCCGAAAAAGAAGAGCAGAGCAAATGAGGCATGTCCAAAAGTGAACCAACCTCTTGGACTACTACGAAAAACACCATCGGATTTCAAAGTAGCCCGGTCTAATTCAAAAATTTCACCTAATTGGGCACGTCTAGCATATTTTTTCACAGTAGTGGGATCACTATAACTGACTCCATTGAGTTCGCCACCATAGAACTCAACAGTTACACCTACTTGTTCAACACTATATTTTGATTCCGCCCTTCTAAAAGGAACATCGGCTCTAACAATTCCGTCTACATCTACCAAAACTACCGGGAATGTTTCAAAAAAGGTAGGCATACGACGTACAAAAAGCTCACGCCCTTCTTTATCTCTAAAGATGGGGTGTCCTAACCAGCCAACAGCTATTCCATCCCCGTTGTCCATTGAGCCCGCTCTAAATAATCCCCCTTTTGCTGGATTATTACCAATATAATCATAAAAAGCTAATTTTTCGGGAATTTTAGACCAAGCTTCTGATAAACTCAGATTTTCGGCCAGTCCAGCCCCAACTCTTCGATATATTTCTTGCTGGAAGTATCCCTGATCCCACTGATAACGAGTGGGGCCAAATAATTCGATTGGGGTAGTTGCTGAACCATACCACATAGTTCCGGCAACTACGAAAGCTGCAAAAAAAACAGCAGCGATACTACTGGAAAGTACAGTTTCAATATTTCCCATACGTAATCCTTTGTATAGACGTTGAGGTGGACGAACACTAAGATGGAATAGACCCGCTAATATGCCCAATGTACCCGCTGCAATATGATGAGAGGCTATTCCTCCCGGAACAAAAGGATCAAAACCTTCCACACCCCATGCTGGATTTATAGATTGTACTTTTCCGGTTAGTCCATAAGGATCGGACACCCATATTCCAGGACCATACAAGCCTGTTACATGAAATGCGCCAAAGCCAAAACAAGCCAATCCTGAGAGAAATAAATGAATTCCAAAGATTTTGGGCAAATCCAAAGAAGGTTTTCCCGTACGTTCATCACAGAATATTTCTAGGTCCCAATACACCCAATGCCAGATAGCTGCCAAAAAGCACAAGCCGGAAAACACAATATGTGCCCCTGCCACACCTTCATAACTCCAAATACCCGGATTCGTTATACTTCCCCCTGAAATACTCCAACCACCCCATGAATTGGTTATTCCTAAACGGGTCATGAAGGGTATAACAAACATACCTTGTCTCCACATTGGATCAAGAACGGGGTCAGAGGGATCAAAAACCGCTAATTCGTATAGAGCCATCGAGCCGGCCCAACCAGAAACTAGAGCTGTATGCATTATATGGACAGAAAGTAATCGACCGGGATCATTCAATACGACAGTATGAACACGATACCAAGGTAAACCCATGGAGATACCCCTTTATCAAAAAATAAATAAATAAACACTATGTAACTTTATCGCATTGGAAAAGACTATACTATGTACTTAACCTTTACAGTGGATTCTGTATTCGAAAGAATTAATATTTATTTTATTCCGTTCCCTTGAAAATAAGGGAACAATTCTGTTCAGTTTATAAGAACAAAGAGAAGCAGATCTATTCTATACTATACCCGATGAGTACGAATACGCAATGGAAGGGTTGGTCCCATTTTGGGGGAACGAATGCATAGAAACTTGTTTATCATTCGAATGATCGATCCTTTCATTAAAATTTTTCTTTATTCACTAAGTTTTCCCTTCTAATTTAGGGATAAAATAGAATAAACAGAAAAAAAAAAGAAGGAAGATGAAGACAATAAACCCATTGCATTGTTACGTTTCTATATTAAAGTGAAGTATAGTGCTTAATTTTTTTGTTTAATTTAATGCCTATTGGTGTTCCAAAAGTACCTTTTCGGAGTCCTGGAGAGGAAGATGCGGTTTGGGTTGACGTATAGTGCGACTTGTCAGACATATTGGGTCATATGGGATTTACCCCGTTCTTTCCCCCGATCGAGATATCCTACGCTTCGCCCAAGAAATATTTACTGTTAATTATTTGTAGCGTGAAGTGCAATTAGATCAATTTATATTCGGGATCAACATTATCGATTAGAAGAATTTATGGTTGACTTAGACCGATAAAATATTCAGGCTTCGTTCAGAAAATACCAAATTGGTAATATATCTACAATTACCACTTCTATAATAGATGAACACAACGAATAGTTTGTGGGAAGGTAAGTAAAGCATGAAACGAATTGAAAAAAAAAGAAGTGGTACTGAAATTATTTGTCCTATATGTACAAATGGAATTCGGACAGATCTTTACCCGGAGTAGAACATGAACCTAAAAGAATTCAAAAGGCCCATTAAGGAACAAGAAAACGACATTGTGATTTAAATCGTGATGAAACAATATATCAATGAGAGGTTAGTTTAATAAGTTCAGTAAATTCTTTTTTCTTATTTTATAGTTTTTATATATAGTATAGGGCGGGGTCCAAAAACCCTTTTTTTTTGAAGAAAAAAAATCCTTTCATTTCACTTTAAAACCTGTTACAAAAAAAAAAGAAATGGAACTAGAATCGACACATTGATTATTTATTTCGCAATTTTTTTTTGAACCGTATGCATCCAAAGGTGCACGTACGGTTTCTGGGAGATAGAATTTTGTCCTAATCAACCGACTTCATCGAGAAAGATTACTTTTTTTGGGCCAAGAGGTTGATAATGAGGTCTCAAATCAACTTGTTGGTCTCATGGTATATCTCAGTATAGAAGATGCTACTAGGGATCTTTATTTGTTTATAAACTCTCCCGGCGGATGGGTAATCCCAGGAATGGCCATTTATGATACTATGCAATTTGTGCCACCCGATGTGCATACAATATGCATGGGATTAGCCGCTTCGATGGGATCCTTAATTCTAGTCGGAGGAGAAATTACCAAACGCCTAGCATTCCCTCACGCTTGGCGCCAATGAGTTTGTTTTTTTGAAAAAAAAAGAAAGAAGACTATGCCTTCGCCTGAGAATTTCATTGAGAAAGAAGACTATGTCTTATAGAGAGAAACGCGCTTTCACATCTTCTTAACCCGAAATAGCTGAGGAGAGGAAAGGTTCCTTTTTGAGGGTACTCCCGAGAACAGATCCAGTGGAGACGGGGTGGGGCCTGTAGCTCAGAGGATTAGAGCACGTGGCTACGAACCACGGTGTCGCAACAAAATATTTTCTTTGTGCGTCGGTAAAAAAAAACATATTCTTTTATTATTTGTAAAATATTATTATTATGATGGGACCACTTGGCACTACATGAAACTCTTTGGGTTAAATTTCATCAAGTCTAACAAAATTGGTGGCCGGGGGACAGGTTCCACAATCGTCAGCACGGCTCTGTCTCCTGGGGTCAAGGTGGCTCACCGATAGCCACCCAGACATGCTATGTCCAGAGCGATGGGGAGCACCGCATGTGACCCCAACGCACCCAACTGAGCGGGACACCGGCTTATAGCCGTTGGTTAGCGCGCTCTGGTTAAAGTCATGATCCCTACGTGATTTTATCAATAAAATAATTTAAAATAATTTCCATCATAATTATAATATTTTACTAATAATAATAAAAATAATTTTAAATAATTAATATTCCATTAATCGCCACTCTAATAATAATAATAATAATCAAAAATATTAATAAAAAAATTTAAAAATAATTTCTTTTTTTAATAAATCTCATGTTAATAATAATAATTCTAATTTCAAATAATATTTTCTATTTTAATAAAAAAATTTAAAAAAAATTGAATTAGAAAAGCCACAAATAAGCTATTTATATGATTATAAAAGAGATGAGGGGTTAAAATGTAAAAAAAAAAGAATTTTTTTTTAAAAAATACCTAGTCATGGGTGCTGACTGGGCATTGATGTGATGGCCTTATGGTTATTTTGACAAATAAAATGGCCTTAAAGCCATTTGGACAATATTATAAAAAAGGGAGGTTAGTTTAGTTTGGGAAAAAGCCCTTCTAATACTCCATAGTAGGAGTCAATGGCGGAACCAGAAACAAAATAAAAAAGTGTTGAATTTAAATTTAAAATAATTATAAATTTTAAATAATTCTATTAATTCAAATTTGAGATTATAATAATAATCTATATAAAATATATATACATCTAAACATTTTTTATCAAGTGTAAAAAATCTATCATATCCACATTATTAACAATTAACTCAAGTAGAGAGTAACAAATAATGCAACTCAAAAACAAATTAATGCAAATTCATAATCTAATTCAATTAATAATCTATTGAATTATCAAAATTTTCACAACAATTAATCAAACAAATATTTAACAATTTTTTACAATACTTTGTACAATAAATTCTTCATAACAAATTTTCATAACAAATAACAAAACAAATATTTAACAAATAGCAAAAATTCATACAAAAATAATCAAACAATTAATGAAACAAATTAAATTAGATATAGAAAAAAAAAACCTAGATAGGTCCTACATAAAATATAAATTTGGAAGAGATTGAGCAAAGAGAAAAACTCACCAATCAACCTAACTAGCAAATGATCTAGAGTTAAATTTCGACCACACTTTTAATTTATAAGAGAGGGAGAAATTGCATATGATCTTGAGAACTAAGGATTACATCTTTTTAGAGATTTTTTTGATATAGTATTTGTAATAGGTTTTTTTATTTTATTTATTATACTATTATTTTTTTTAAATTAATATTCTTTAAAAATTGATAATTATAAATTTATAAATTCAATAAAAATATTTAAAATATAAAATTTAAAATTGATACAGATTTCATTGCCCATATTATATTATTTTTTATTACTATCACTTAACATCGATTTTATCTAATATAATAATTTTGTTATTTTTATTCAATTTATTTTAAATAACATGGGTGGAATTTAAAAAAAAATAAAGAAAAAAACACTATAGATATATGAATTGCTAATATTTTAATTATATATATCAACTTTTCCATGGGGCAAGGGGGTGCTCAAGCACGCCCTTGCCCCCTGAGCACCCCCTTGCCCTCCTCCTGTTTATGAGCAAAGTGCATTTTGATAGTCAAATCAGTACTGACATGATTTGATCTCACTGTGTTGGGAGAGTATGAGAATACTAGATCGTTGCTATAGAATAGTAATAGACGGAAATAAAAAGTTAATTTCATTTAAATGCGTATGTTAGTTACTTCTGACTAGGGGTGGACATAGGCCGGGTTGGGTCGAGATTTGAAATGCTAGACTCAAATATACAACCCATATATTCAAAATTTTGGGTCGGTAGGGCCATGTTCGGGCCAAATTGTTTTGATCCAAACCCGACCCATTCAATTATCATTAGGCCCAGGCCCAGCCCAACCCGACCCAAAAAATAATTAATTTTTTTATGAAATAATTGAAATAACTAAATAAAACTACTACTATAACCTCTAAAAATTTTTTTTCAAACATTTAAAAAATACAACACAAGTATTATAAATGTTTACTCTTTTTCAAAGCCCTATTACTATTATATATATAATTATATATATTATAAATAATATATGATATATATATTATTTATTTATTCGGATCGAGCAGGGTCGGGTCGGGTCAAAATTCAGTGACCCAAACCCGACCCGAAATTAATCAGCCAAAAATATTTGAGCCCAACCCTGGGTTTTTAGACAACTTTCTAAACCCAGGGCCCTCAGTATTTTTTTGAAATTTTGAGTTCGAGCGACCCTATGGATCGTCCCGGCCCATGTCCACCCCTACTTCTGACCAAGCCAGGCTATTTGTTTCCATAGCTCCCGAAATGCGTTTATTGACATTTTATATTTTTATTTGTCAAAATAACCTTACAGGTATCACATCATTACCCTGTCAAAACATAGGTGGTGATTGGGTTATTGACTGACTATATAAAAATAAAAAACTATAGCATTTTGTATTTTAACTTCTTTCTTTTAAAATTATTAAATTGACTTATTTTGGGCTTTCTTAGTCCAATTTTTTTTTAAAAAAAGTTTATTATTTTTTTAAAACCCCTTTAATATTGTGGGATTTTGCTGACGGACTATTTTGGGCTTTTAAAGCCCCTTTTTTTTAAATAATATATTATTATTAATATTATAATAGCATTTATTTTTTTGCACATCTTTAAAATCTAACGGAATTTATTTTTATTTAAAACACATTTATTTTAATTTTATAAAATATAGTGTGGATTCTTAATATTCACAAATCACGCTCAATTGCTTATTTGGTCAATTCTAGCTTCCAATTTCCAAAGTCCTTATTGGAGTCCTCAGCTGAACTTCTCGAGTAAATTAAATTGACAGTTATTATTATTATTATTATTTTATACATTGTAAATACAATGTATAAAAATAATAATTCTTAATAATAATAGTAATTTAATTTAAAAATATTTATGGGCCTATATGGAATGAAATTATGGTTATAAATGGGAAATGAAATTTAATCACATCCAATATATATTATAAAAATTAAAATGGTTAGATTTTAAAAATGTACAAAAATGAATGTTATATTAATAACGAGCACAAACAATAATAATGTATTATTTAAAAAAATAAAAGGGATTTTTAAAAAATTAATAAATTTAAAAAAGCAACGACAAATTAAAAAAGTTTAAATAAAACAAAATCAAGTTAATTTAATAATTTTAAAAGAAAAGAGTGGTCAAAATGCAAAAAAACCACTGGTTTTTGTCCGGTTGGCACACTAGTCAACAACTAAGGGTGCATTTGGTTTAGAGTAGTGGAGTGGGAATGACTTTTTACATTGGGTAAGTATTTGTTTGGATGTGGAGTAATGGGAGTGGGAGAGGATTGAGGAAAGAGTGAAGGGGTTGTGGAGGGGTATTCACAATCCTGAGAAAAATGGAGGGATTCTTGATTCCTTACTCATGAAATAACTATATTGCCCTTGTGTAAATACCTATCTCCAATTTGTAATTGGTTATATAGATTAGCTAATTAATTATTTATTATAATATTAATAATAAATGTGGAAATTAATCAATATTAATGGCTAAAATAATAATAATAATTATTCATAATATATTTATTTAAAAGTATATTAAAATTGGTAATTAATTAATTATTATAGTTAATTATTTGCTAATTATTGATGTTAACAAAAAAAATTGAGATTTTGTGACTTATTAAAATTAAATATTTATTTATAATAATTAATTTACTTTAATATTTAAATATTTTTTAAAAACATAATCCTAACAACTCATTTGTATAAAGGGCATAATAGTCATTTTATCATATTTTCCTTTTTTACTTTTCTCATTCCCAATAAACTACCTCTTCAATCCTTCCAACCAAACATAGTTTTAATTCCCATTCTTTTTCCAATCCCTCTCATTCTCATTACTCTTCCACTCCTTTCCATTCCACTTCTTGCAACCACTTTTACGGCCCCTAAACAATGATGTGGTGACCCCACTTTTATTTTGGGAAATAAAATGACTCTAGGGTCATTTAAGTTATTAAATTTAAAAATAGAGCTATGATAATATTTACGGGGAAAAAAACATATTGGTTTTTATAATAGTGACAATATGAGTGTAATATTTTTTTCAATAATATGAAAAGATATAAGAATTCAATCAAATAGTGAGAGTGATAAAAAATGATATAAAAATATTTAATTGTTATTTGCAAAATTATAATGATTAAGAAATGGTTATAGTGATTGGAAAAAAAAAATCATCCATGCCGGCAGAGTCATGTGTAGGATTATCTCCTAATTAAGCCTCGTTATCCTTGTTGCTAGAAGATCCGGTCTGTAAAACATATAGAGCTGCAAATTGGGCCGGTCCGACATGGGCCCGCTGTGACCCGAGCATTGTGCATGCTTAGGTTGGCGTGCACTGTACTGTGGATGTCCGCCCAGTCCAAAGCACGGCCCATGCCAGCTGGGTTGGGGTCATGTCGGGCCGGCCGAGCCATTTTCTTTTTAATTTAAATTTTAAATTAAATAATTTTTAAAAAAATTTAAAATGGTAAAATTCAAGGAAAAAATCTAAATAACTGTAGATATAAGTTTATTCATTATTAAAAAAATACACAAATCATTTATATTAAATCTGATAGAGCCAAACTCAAAAAATTCTAAAAATCTAATACAGTCCGCGTGCTTCAGCTAGCACGGACCGATGCAGACGGTGATCCATGGCGGCACACTGACCGCAGATCCTTGGCCCAGCATGGCCCAGTTTGCACCTCTAAGAACATATATTAATTGACACCAAAAATATATAATGTATTAATTGACACCAAAAATATATAATGTACTAATTGACACCAAAAAAATACATGAAAGTTCGAGTAAAATAAAATGTATTCACTAAATTTAGTAAATTAAAAGAATAAAAATAAAGGCATTTAATCAAAACATTAAAAGAAACTCAAGATCAATCAAAATATTAAAACTACATAAATGGAGATCTTGAAAATTTTCTCAACCCTTAAACATGTTATAGTAAAAGAACTAATGTTGGACAATCCTGCGCAAAGAAAAATAGTTTTTGTGTCCTTACACTTACTCTTCTCTATCTGGTTCTGAAGAAGCAATGGTGGGAATATAAGAAAAAAACCTGTAAAGAGCTGCAATCAAATAAGGTTGTTATTAGGTAGTTGGGTCCACATCCTAAAAGGCTAGTCTGATAGACGAACAGACTCCTTGCCCAAAATACCTTATGTCTTAGTCAAGAGGCACATGGACCAATCCCCACCCCAAGAATTAGTCCAAAGACCCTTTTAGTCCCGGGGCCCAATATTAGGTTTTCACACCACTAGCACCCCAAAGTAGCTCTGATACCACTGTCAGACTATTAAGTCTAAATCCCAAAAGACTAATATGATAGAAATGGTCATCGAACCTTCAAAAAGTCCAGGAATACTATAATATAGCCAACGTCGTACTGAACTTGGTTGTGTGCATGTAACAATTGCCACAATGGTTTTTTTTTTTTAAAAAAAAAATAAAGACATTAAATACTCCGGACCTTTTCTTGCGTCCAACATAAATTTATTATATTTTCACATAACCTTACCTAATTTTTTAGGGGTTTATGTGAGTGATAAAACCTTAGTCAAAAGCAAACACAAGTAAACCATTAATGTAATAAGAGCTCCTATTTTAAATTACATTGTTTTGTTTCACTCCCCCATTCAAATAACTAAGTTGAATGAAGATAGATTACAAGAACTTCTCATTGAGTTATTTTTGTTATGTTTTGTTGCCCCCCTAACAATTAATGATGGATTTGATTTGCACAATATCCTTGTTTGGTACACATCAAGTGTTGACCAGCGCAAAAACTAAAGCAAAGGCAATCCAACAAGAAAGTATGACAACATTTTCGGAGAGCAAAGAAAATCAATGATAAAGGAATTAATATATATATATATATATATAATCATATCGAAGTCACATGAGGTGATGCATGGTTCGAAAACTCTAAAGTGCATGCGATTGGATTCAATACTCCCTATTTTTAACTTAAAAGGCTAAACTGTTCAATAGCTTACTGATTGCAATAATTAGAAATCTTCAGTAATTTCAAAATAACCAGCTTTTTGATTAAACTTTGCTGGTAATGAGTAAATTAGATCAGCTAACAATCTAAGACAGTCAGGAGTTGCTAAAAAGGCAAAAAGGTAAACATTAGAGAGAAAGATCTATACCAACATAATTTAAATCGACAATAGACACTCTGCATATAAACAAGATATCGAGGTTTATAGATGTGAAACTCTCTCTTAAAGAAAAATCATCTAGATGATGAATTGAAATTTTTTTCATATATCAACTATTTAAATTGAAATTTCGTTGTCAACAAGTAAATTCCACTAGTCAATTGGTGTAACAAGTAAAAGCTAATAAAAAGCCACAATGATAGCAAGCTCTCCTCAGTTTAAAATTAAAAATATTCTATTTACATTCCATTGATTTGTTTCAGCCCCTCATTTTAAAAATAATAATGTTCAAAGAACAACAAATATCACATTTATCCAAATTATATGTTCCCTTGCCTTCCTAGTAACTTTGATGGGTTCACTTTGTAAAATATTAACCATTGAGGTATGCATGGAGTATCTATCAAAACAATAAATGACAGTGAGGTATCTTAAGTATAGATGCACCACCAAGAAAGTATAATAAACAGTGTTTTCAATTAACATGGTACATCAAATGAAGAGGGAATGTAATTTGGTGTGGTGGCATTTGATGCATGATAAAATAAAGCAATGGTGTTCTAATATAGCACATAATATATGCTATTCTTACCACAATCCAATACATCCTGTTTAGCAAGAAAATTAAAACTTACTCTATGATGCATAATGGAGCAACTTTGGATATGTAATATGACGATCCATCTCTCATTGGCATCCTAATATATATAAGCACATAAGACCAAGCGGGGGAAAAAAAATTTCAGTACAAAGAAAAAAGGTCATTACCTTTCATTATGATGCAAAAATATGCCTCTAGGAACTACAGATGCCTGTAAAACCATAATAATAATAAACTTAAGGTCCTAAGTTCTTTATAAACAACACACATGCTACCAGTAAGAAACCTTTACTATGTATACAAGTTCATTAGGGTCGTTTTCTTTTATTGTAAGCATTGTAGTTGCATACTTGCATACTTGCAACCACTATTTGAATACTCCAAATAACCAACCATTGAAAGATTCCATTTATTTCTTGGATAATGAGAAATAATTGCAAAACCTTCAGCAACAATGTCAAGCACAACACAACATAGCAAAAGTGGTGCAGGATAAGTAAGACAATCACACAAGCAATCACACCTAGAGAATCTATGCCATCACACTTAATTAGAAGAAAAGCCAATCACACCTTAAGATGAAGCATTAAGCCCCAAAAAAAGGGAAGAAACTAAGAATAATTCACTGATTGATTTCCTAAGAAAACTAATCTCCCCATTTATAGAAATTTGAGAACTTATCTAAGCAAACTTTGAATCCAAATAGGAGAAAAATTATTTAAAATATAACTTGCCTAGACTTATCATAATCTCAAGTATAACAAAATTCAACACAAATCCACATGATTTGGCACACTTATGTAAGCCAAAAATTGAAATTACCAAACTACATATACGTCTAACACCTAAGCAAATGATCTTTATTTTTGAACAACTTCTCATCTTGCTTAATAATAGTGGCCCATGTTCTACATCACAAAGCTTCTTGACATCTCAGAAATAGCCCAAGCTTTGCAAGTTTGGATAACATATCATATTAAAGTAAACAACTAAGCAAGTTTAAGGAATAATCATACAAAGGCCATACATGTGTGAACCAAGTTTATGGTTTTCTTCACTTAATAATTGATTGAAAGATCTACATATGCCTCAAATTTGATAAACAAAGACCACATATGGAACTTTTTCTATCATCTTCTGATCAATCTCAACTTCATAATTGAAATAGATTCGACATCCTTCACAACAGTAATCATCAGTGCAACAATATCCTTCAATTTGGGATGGATATACATTACTTGAAGTGGTCATAAGAATTAAAATGGTTTGTACACAGCCTGCTTCAGCTGATGTAGATAAAGAATTTTCTGTTGTTGATATAGATAAAGAACCAGATGCCATTATATCTCTTTTACTGAATTATATCTCACCAACTTGTGAAGAATTGACTCGTCCACAGCCTGCTGTAGTAAGAACAAAGCCTTTGCATCATCTTCCATTTCTTTTTTAGTTTGCTTCTTTTCACTAAAACCTTCTTCAACAATTTTCCACAGCTTCAGAGACCTGAAAAAAGTCTTCATCTTAAAGCTCCAGTGTTCATATCCTTCTCCTTTGAAAATTGGTAACAATGAATGAGAAATTTCTGTTGTTGATGTAGATAATGAACCAGATGCCATTATCAGTTTACTTTACAGCAATTTCAACCTAGTTAAGGCTTCACACAACCACCTGCACTTTACAAACCTCCAAGAACACCTTCACCAGCTACAACATCAACCTCCAGAACAAATATTCCACACAACCCACGTAAAAAGAAAGCTCAACACCAAAAACCAACACTGAAAACACCTCACAATCAACATACCAACACACACCAACAACTCTCATCTCGTAGCTTTGATACCACTGATAAACACTACATATAAAGTAGACACCATAAGGAACAAGATTCTTATAAACATTAAGACTCAAATCTCACTATGTTAACCAGGAAAATTCATACAAGGGGAGATACAACAGAAAAACAGAAGAAAAAAAAACCATTAGAACACACAGAGAAAAACAATTAAAACTGTCTTTTATACAAATTTTGGTGACTGAAAAGAAACATAGTGGATTAGTCATCATCCCAAGCGTCTGCACCAAATCAACTCAACCGCTCATTATCCAGCCAGTTGCTTTGCCTCGAACTAAAGATATTTATCAGTGATGATGAAATCTCAACCGTTCATTGATTCACCTAACCTTTGCTTCAGCTGCTGCCTCGAAACTTGAACGCACCTCTTTGATAGATTAGATCTAGACCACATGATCGTAATCCAACCCCGATGCTTGCCTTGAACCCCGATGCTAAACTTTCTCTTCTTTCTCGAAACTTACTCTTTTTCTCTGATCAAATGCATCTTAACCATTGATTTATTCCCAGCCAAAGACTAACGAACTTAACCACTATTCAAACACCTGAAAAGACTCTACTGCCTTTCCAATCCAAACTAAAGATACCAGGACATTCACAGCAATAACCCACTTGCTTTCTCTACTCTAATTCTTCTTCAATTCTCTTCTACTTCAATCATAACTAACAGATGCTACCTATACCTTGGGTGGTGTCCATTTTCTTATCTTTAATTTATTTTAATTCAATATCTTTATTTTATTTGTGCATCTCTGTATCATTAAGATGAAAACTAGTAAAATATTGTATTTTGAATATGAAAAAATAGTTAGATTATTACTAAAGTATTCCTCTAATTTATTTTGTTTTAAGTATTTTTATCTTAGATCTAAATTAGATGGTTTAACCAATTATTTGCTCCTTGGTTATTCATGTTTAAAAATTGAAGTTGCTGAAATTGTTATTTTTCATTTATTATTCAAGTTATTGAATTTCTTCTTTTTAAAACTAATAAATAATTGGTTAATCTTCTGAATTATCTAGTCAAGTTCATAATGAACCAACCTCTAGAATAGGTATAGGTGATAAATTATATTTTATTGTAAGAACATTAAACACCCAGGTCCTTGAGTAATATTTATGAATTTGATATTTATCTAACCATTATTTTTTAGTTTGGTGATAGAGGCACAAGTAAAGAAGTTTTAGTTCATGAATAATTGCATTGACACACAAATACTTTTCCCACCTTCCTATTAATTGCTAAATAAATTTTGACCACTCTTTCTTTTTGTATTTGAACAAGTTTTTAATAGATGTGGGTATGTTGCAGGATGCCTAAAAAATTGTGGGTATGAAACGAGAAGTTGACTGGTCAGCTGTAGTCAAAAGTGGAATGAAATTTGTTGACTATGTTTGCAACTAATTAGAATGAAAGGTTCCCACTATCTCAATCTCTCCAACAAAGATTGCATTTTCAGTGACCAACTAATGAAAGAATATCATTGTGATCCTGCAGCCTTTTGTCTTTTCTTATTATGGTGTGAAGTACTAGATTGGCTTCTTTTTGATATTAGGTATGGGGAGATGTTACTTTGTCTGAGAACTATAAGATATCAATTTATAATATTTAAGTGTGGTACTTACTTTTGTATTAAAGGCTTTTGTGGTGGTTCAATAAATTAAAAGTAAGAGAGGAGGTAGTTCAAAAGCCAGTGAAAAAGTTTTCCACTGTTTATCATCTTCCTTGTAGGTCCTCTGTCTAGATAAATTTCAATATCTCTTCAGAGATTATCTTCATTTTCTTGATCAGTCATCTTCAGTGGTATCAGAGCTTGGCGTTGAGAACGACAGCTACAGATGGCAACGAACAACAGCAACTCAGCAGGAGTCTCGGGACCAGTAGTGCCCATCTTTGATGGAGAAGATTATATATGACCTCTGGTGCCTGATGATGAAAACCCTGTTTAGATCACAGGATCTCAGGGAGCTTGTGGAGAAGGGCTACTCGGAGAAAGAAGATGAAGCAAAGATGAGAGAGAATAAGAAAAAGGATGCCAAGGCGTTGTTCTTTATACAACAAGTTTTCTCTCAACCTCTTCTGGCTCGCATTGCCTCAGCAAACACTGCAAATAAGGCGTGGGCTACTCTGAAGAAGGTGGTCCAAGGTAATCCCAAATTCATGGCGGTTAAACTCCAGATTCTGAGACAAGCCTTTGAGAATCTCAAAATAAAGAACAATGAAGGAGTTCAAAACTACATCATAAGGGTTTTGAAATTAGCAAATCAAATGAAAGGTTTGGGAGATACTATTCCAGAGGCCATAGTTGTTGGGAAGCTGCTGAGGAGTTTGGGACCCTAGTTTAATCATGTTGTCACGGCAATCGAAGAATCTAAAGACCTCACAAAGCTCACTATGGATGATGTGAGCAGTTCTCTACTAGTTCATGAAGCTAGGTTGGCAAGACAAGCGGATGACCAAGTAGAGAAGGAAAAGAAAGCACTCCATATCAAAGGTGAAACATCAAGTCCTAAAGATAAAGAAAAGACACCGTGTAGAGGCCACGGGAGGGGTTTCTCTCGGGAAAGGTCACGTGGAAGAGGAAAAGGCAGAGGTACTGAAAATAGACAACATTATGGTGAACAGAGAAGCTATAGAGGAAATATACAATGCCATTTGTGCAAGAAATTTGGCCACATGAAGGTTGATTGATAGTATAAAGATAAGAATACAGAGAAGGGAACCACTCTTGTTGAAGAAGAAAAGGAAATTAGTAATCTGTTTATGGCTCAATGTGAAGATGAAAAGGAAGCCACTACATTTTGGTTGGTGGACAGTGGGTGCTCCAACCACATGTCCAGTGCCAGGGAGTTGTTTGAAAACCTTGATGAATCCCAAAAGATCAAGGTAAGGTTGGGGGATGATAAAGAAATACAGGTTCAAGGAAAGGGCACAGTTGCTCTTGCTGCAACGGGAGGAAGAACGAAGCTCTTACACAACATGCAATATGTCCCTGTTTTAGCTTACAATCTGTTGAGTGTTGGGCAATTGTTGGCAAGTGGATAGTCAATGATCTTTACTAAGAATTCATGTATCATTCGAGATGATAGATCTGGAGAAAAAGTTGTAAGTATCTCTAAAACTAGGAATAATATTTTTCCACTTGATGCTTCCAGGGTTGAAAAAGTTAATGTAGCATTGAATGTGGAGAATAATTCCAAACTTTGGCGTTTAAGATTTAGTCACTTGAATTCTGAGTCGATGAGAAGCTTGACAAGCAAAGGAATGGTGTTGGGATTGGCAAACATTGGAAGAATGAAGCACTGTGAGACATGTGCAATGGAGAAGCAAATAAGAAAGCCCTTTGAAGCTAGAAGAAGTGAAACTGCTCATACTCGTCTGCAGTTGATACTAGGGGTGTAATCGATCGAGTTCGAGCCGAGTAATAGCGAGCTCGATCTCGACTGAAAATTAGATACTCGATACTCGGCTCGAACTCGACCGGTATACATAACCAAGCTCGAGCTCGGCTCGATACACTATTCGAGCTACTCGAGCTCGATCGATTAAAGCTTCGGAAATGTTGAAAATGATCATAAACAATTATGCTCGAGCTCGAGCTCAAAAATTTTTTCCATTGATTTTCATAAAAAAAAAAATCAATTTTTTTCATCCATTCTAAAATGACTACTTTCAAAAAAATTTTAAAGGCAACAAACACAATTCAAACTTAACCAAATACAAGAACTAGAATAATAACATTCTATAATTTTTTTCAAAGATAAACAAATACATTCATATTTGATGAAATGCAACATCAACTAAAAACAACAACATTCCAAAAATATTGTGAAAAACAAATAGAACTCATACTTAAACAAAAATACAACAAATAGTCCAAATAAGTCCATAATTATAAAAACAAGTAAGTCCATAGTTAATAAGTCCAAGTAAAAACAAATAGAAAAATAAACAAGTGCTAATACAATTCATTGACAACAAACAAATAAGTTCATAGATAATAAGAAAAACAATCAATCCACCATCAACATCCATTATCTCAAAAAAATATATGTTCTTGAAAGTAAGGGTTTGGCCCAATGTTTCCATCAAACCTATACAAAATTACAAATTAGAAATTAGAAAACAAATCATTTTTAATCATTGATGGTAAGGATGAATAAACTTAAATGTTACTTACATGCAAACATAATTCTTTCAGTACCATTTTAAACTTGAGCTTCAAGGTATGTCAAGTGAAATCTCAATTGGTTTCTTCTCCTTCTAATATATACAAAGTGAACAAAGAATAGTCAAAAAAATTACATTAAAAACAAGAAAAAAACCATGAAAAAAATAAAAAAATTATATTAAAAGCAAGAACAATTATAAACTCACTTTGTTTTTCTTCTTCACTCCATGAAGATTTCGACACCAATCTCCTCCACAAAGCAATGATTGCACTCGTCTCGGAGCCAATGAAGAGCGATAAGTATCAATCACTCTACCACCTGCATGAAAGTAGCCTCCGAAAGCCACTATAGTAATAGGAATAGCAAGTATGTCACGAGCCATTCTAGACAAGATGCGATATTTTTAAAGTACTTCCCTTCCACCATTCTAAGGCATTAAATTGATCGAGATTTCCTTCAAAAAAATGAAACAACCTTCAGCTAAGTATGCATCCAAATCATTGTTGTGGAGAGGCTTTTTCAATAGATTTCACATAACTTGAAAATTCGGACCAACCTGACGAGCCTTTGCCACTAGTACCAACATCATCATTATTATGCATTGGAGTTTCACCACTATGCTCATTGCCATGTTGATATTCACGAACATATTCTTCATAAATCTCATGTAGATCTTCTCAAACTTTAGCAATATTTTCTCTTGCTTCTCTATCGGAATACATCCTTGCAAAAAGTGAAATCAATAACCCTCATTTTGCATCTTGGATCCAAGGCAGTGACCAAGGACATGAGCAAATTGCATTCCCCCAATATTTATCAAATTTAGCCTTCATTTTGCCAATCATTGCTCGAATAAAGTCATTTTCATCATTAGCCCTTTTTGTCTAGCAACATTTTCACCCGATAGACTTCATTGAGAAACAAATTAGAAGTTGGATAATCACTACCGGAAATAATTTTTTTGTGATGGCATTGAACACTTCTAAAATCTCACATATTTTCTACACCTTTTTCCCAATCTTGGGGCATGGGCAACAATGATAAAGGATTTCCCGATCTTTGAACATTGGAAAAACATCTTTAAATTTCATTGCAACTGATAGCATTTCAAATGTTGAATTCCAACGTGTCTTGCAATCAAGAATAAGTTTTCTCTCCGGCAATTGTAGTTGTTGCACAATATCGAGAAAAATGACTTCAATCTTGCTTCACTTTGATTAATAAACTTCACACTTTTCATGAATATCTTCAATTATTTCTTCAATTTCAGAAATACCATCTTGCACCATGAGATTAAGAATGTGTGCACAACAACGAACATGAAAATAACTTTCCTCCACAAAGCAACCTTTTTAGTTTCTTTGAAAATGTGTCTTTAAGAATCCCCGATTGCCACATCATTGCTTGAAGCATTATCAATAGAGATAGTAAAAAACCTTGTTCTCAATTCCCCACTCCTTCAATCACTTAAAAGATACCATCGACAATCTCAACACCACAGCGAGGAGGTGGAAGGCGAACAAAAATTGATAACACACTTTTGCAATCTCCAATTATGATCAATAAAATGAGCTGTTAAGACCATATACTTGATCTTTTGATTGCTAGACTTCCATAAATCCGTTGTCAAGCTTATCTTGCTAATATTCTTGAGCAATGTTTTCAATTTTTCGGCTTCATAAACTTGCATACAATCTTTCTTGATAGTAACCCGCGACACTTTTTCCCATTCAGGCATTCCACATCTTTGCATCATATTAAAACCTTCCTTTTCCATTCTTTGAAAAAGGATGCTCATGCATCAATATCCAATGTGCGATTGCTTCTCTCATTTTTTTGCCATGTCAAACTTGCCATTTGTGAGAGCCGGTTGCATTTCAACATCCCCATTACCTCCTTGTATAGGTTGGAAAGAAATTTTTTTGTTGTTGATTTTTGATAAATTTTTCTCTTCATGCAAGTTGACAAGTGCCTTTTTAAATTGAGTTGTACTCTTGCTAGCATTTATAGCCAACTTCCTCTTGCAATGAATACATTCTCCTTTTTAGAACCATCAGGGAAGATCAATTTCTTTAAACTCCAACCATACACTTGAAGTCTTGGCCCTTTTTTCTCATTACCTTCCTCTTCTTCCCCCTCACCAAAGGTCAACAACATCATAACTCTTTTCAATTGGATCATTACTTTTATTTGCATTCCCATCATCACCATCAAAACTTTTTGCTCATTGAAAAAAATCACCTTCCAACACGGCCCGACTAGTTGATGAATTCGTTCCGGGATGAAACGGTGTAGATGATAAATTTGGTGTGCTTGATGACATATTGCCTATCACAATAAGCAACCAAATAAATAAATAAATCAACCTTTTTTTGTATTAGACATGTACTACTAAAAATAAATCAACCTTTTTGATGACATATTGCCTATCACAATAAACAACCAAATAATAGCATGGTTAAGATGTACGACCTTTTTGTGCAAATATCCTATTGTATTAGGCAAGCTCAACACCTTTTTTGCAAATCTCCACTTGTTTGTGCACATGAAAGCACCACCACAAAGGATGAAAGCACTACCTTAAATTTTTAAAAAAACAAGCAAATGGTTTGAATCAAATAAATGCAAAAATAAACAATGAACTAGTGATGACATAAAACCAAAAAAATACCTTGTTAATTTGTAGCCACTACCTTTATTTAAAAACAAGCAAATGGTTGAATCAAATAAATGCAAAAATAAATAAATAAATCATGATCGGGGATGACATAAAAACAAATAAATGCAAAATAAATGAATAAATAAAAAAATAATAATCAACAAATTATTAATATATATATAACATAACAATTATTTTTAATAAATTTCTATTCTAATACGGTAAGACATCGATAAGTTATTAATATATATATATTAATTATTTTTAACAAATTATTAATATATATATAACATAACAATTATTTTTAACAATTATTTTTAATTATTTTTAATACACACACACAAATGAAGTATTATGGGTCTCCAATCTTGTTCCTTTGTGTACCAAATACCAATAAGTTATCACATGAGAAGACAAATTTTTAATGATCGAGTTATGGTAAAAGCAAATGGCAACATTATGTTTGATCTGAGGGCTTAAATGATCGCATTTACTTTTGCATGATTAACGAAATTAAAAATAATATCGATATGTCAAAGGCATCCCATATATCTTCCTCTCCATCCCATCATATACTCTCAACATAATAGGACACTCACTTCTCAAGAGTCCGGTTTGTGATTCCTCTTTTTCGAGTCGCTTTTAGGAATATCAAGATACTCACAAACAAATACTCCTCCAGTAACAACACACACATGACCACTCAATAAAAACAAACTTCCCAACCTAAAAGCTGTCACATTGCAATGTACAGTTTCCACCAAGGTTTCACACATAGAATAAAAATTTCATCAAGATAGCCACAATTCACAATCCAAATTTACTTTTTCGGTTTCTCCAAATGGATACACACAACACAAAAACTACAATCACAATAAGAAGATGATCTTTCTCAACATGGCACCTCATCAAAAGCTTTCATCGAGTTGACAATTCAAGTAACAAACAATAAAAAAATCAACATCAAAAACACATTAATGGATTATAATGTTCAATTTTTCGAGTGCTTTTATGATACCATAACTTGTCATTCAGCAAAATCACTAGTAGTTTATCACACCCAATTACTAAAACATATATCAAATTCCAATTTTAAGCTCCCAAAAAACAAACTAGCAATATCAATCCTTTATAGCAAAATCTAAATCAAACATTAGGTATATCGAGTTCAACCTAAAAAGTTCGAAGCCGCAGAGGCAAAACACAAACAATAAAAACTCCGACTTTTCTCACTCGAATCCATCAGAGGTTCTCAATCTCCATGACGCTCTTGATTTTAGGGGCGTAGAGAGAATAAACCATGGCTTGCCTCTTGGCGATCTCGAGCTGGGACTTCCCCTCCGCGAAGGCCGATGAGATCGATGAAGCATCCACCCGAGGGCACGAGTCACGAAGAGGATCACCGAGGCGGCATTGATGGAGATCAAGGGTTTCAAATTTCATCGGAGATGCGAAATGGAGACGAAGAGCGAGAAGAGGAGCGAGTAATGGCGTGGGAATTTGCAAGCTCACTACTTGGTTTGGCACCTCACCGCGGTGTGGCTAGTGGCGTTTAGGGGTTGAAGGATGGGATGAATCGGGAGCTAGGATGGGGATGATGGGGGCGGGCTGAGTCACGGGCTCAATTCTCTTTCTCATTCGTGAGAATGAGAGAAAAATTTTGTTTTGTTAAAAAAATATTAATATTTTAACTTTAAAAAGATATAATGGTAATTATATAATAAATATTATATATATATATATATATATATGTCACTACTCGATTAGGCTCGTGAGCACTCGAGCCAAGTATCTAACTACTCGAACTCGGCTCGCTCGACTACCGAGCTCATCGGAACTCGAGCTCGGCTCGACCATGACCGAGTCGAGTTCGAGGTTTTCACCCGAGTCGAGCCCGAGTAGCTTGCCGGTGAGGGTGTATCATTTACACCCCTAGTTGATACATGCGGACATTTGTGGGCCGATGCAAACAACCTCTCTCGGTGGCAGCATGTATTATCTATTGTTTGTTGATGATTACAGTTGTATGTGTTGGATATATTGCATAAAACAGAAGTCAGAAACTTATGAGGTATTTCAAAAATTCAAACAAATGGTGAAGAAGCAGACATGTTCAAAGATCAAAGTGCTGTGCACAGACAGAGGGATGAATTTACAAGCAATGAATTCAACTTGTTTTGTGAAAGAAATGGCATCGTGAAGCAACTCACAGCTTCTTACTCACCGCAGCAAAATGGGATTTTAGAGAGGAAGAATAGAACCATCATGAACATAGCCAGGGCATTGCTTAAAGAGAGAGGAATGCCAAACGAAGTTTTGGGCTGAAGCTGTAACTACGGCTGTGTATCTTATTAACATTTCACCCACCAGCATCCTAAGAAACAAAAAACTCGTATGAAGCATGGTATGGATACAAGCCTAGGGTGCACCACTTGCAAATATTTGGAAGCATTATATATGCTCTTATTCCATCAAATAAACTGCAGAAGCTTGATACAAAGTCTAAGAAGTGTGTGTTTATCTGCTACTACTCAGACACGAAAGCCTATCGCTTATTTAATCTAATTACCTCTAAAGTTATTGTAAGCGGGGATGTAACTTTCAATGAAGATGCAGGGTGGAACTGGAAGTTGAGCAGCAAGATTGAAACAACACCATTTGTTATATATGAAGAGTCATCTGAGGAGTCAGGTAATTCCCCAGTTGAAGGCAATGCAGCTTCTAGTGTGAATATACCTGCAGAATCAAATAATTCTGGTGGAACTCAATCTGGGGCAATTGGTGAAGGTAGCTGTGGTGGTGAGCATGACACAAGTGTTGAGTCACCAGCCAGAAAAATAAGATCGCTAGCAGAAACTTATGAGAACTGCACATTTGCCCTGAATGTAACAGACCCATGTACCTATGAAGAAGTAGAAGAGATTGAAGTATGGAGAGAAGTAATGAATGAAGAATTAGAGGCCATCCGGAAGAATAGCACATGGGAATTGGTTGAACCTTCCCATGAGAAGAAGATTGTGCAACTAAAGTGGATCTACAAAACAAAATTCCACTAATATGGCACAATTCAAAGACATAAAGTCCGCCTGGTGGCAAAGGGGTATACACAGGAAGCAGGAATTGACTTTTATGAAGTGTATGCACTAGTGGCAAGAATGGAAACTATAAGGCTTCTCCTTGCTGTTGTAGCTCAAAGAGGATGGTCAGTCTATCAGTTTGACGTCAAGTCTGCCTTCCTCAGTGGAGATATTCTTTAAGAGGTGTATATAGAGCAGCCTCTTGGTTATGAAATAAAGAGAGAAGAAGACAAAGCGCTTAAACTCAAAAAGGCACTGTATGGGCTCAGAAACAAGTACCCAGGGCATGGAATGCGAAGATTGATAGCTATCTTCAAAATAAAGGGTTTGAAAGGAGCTTAAATGAACACACATTATACAAGCGAATAGATGGAGCTGGTCACGTACTACTGGTATGTATTTATGTTAATGACATTATCTATTTAAGCTCTTCACAGTCTATGTTTATGGAGTTCAGACAAGAAATGAAGGTTGCTTTCAAAATGTCTGACTTGGGACTGTTAAATTATTTCTTGGGAATAGAGGTGAAGCAGAAAGATGGGTGTGTGTTCATTACACAAAAAAAAGGTATGCCCAAGAAATATTGAAGTGGTTCAAAATGGATCAGTGCAGGCCAGTTAACACTCCTATGAATTGTAGTAAAATACTGCAATTAGAAGATGATTCAGGTCCTACTGATTCAAAGATTTACAGGAGGTTAGTTGGAAGATTGTTGTACTTGACACATACTCGGCCTAACATAACCTTTGTTGTAAATATGCTGTCTAGATTTGTCAGTAAACCTACCAGAAAACACCTTGGAGCTGCCAAACACTTGCTGAGATACTTAGCTGGAACAACAACCTATGGATTGATATATACTAGGATTGAAGAATGCAGGTTGAGAGGCTTCATTGATAGTGATTGGGGAGGATCAATTGAAGACCGTCGAAGCACATCAGGAAAGTGTTTATAATTGGTTCTGGGCTGTCTCATGGGGATCAAAGAAACAAGAAGTGATTACTCTCTCCACAACTGAAGCAGAATATATAGCAGCAACTACAAAAACTTGTCAAGCAATATAGATGAAGAGGATGATGGAGGATTGTGTATTGAAGCAAGAAGAGGTAGTGGAAATCTGGTGTGATAATAGATCAGCCTGCCAAAAATCCTGCACTTCATGGAAGATCTAAACATATTGACATTCGATTTCATTTTATTTGCAGTTTGGTGACTGATGGATTAATTGTTCTAAAGCATTGTAAGTCTAAAGATCAAAGGGCAGATATATTTACAAAACCATTGCCTGTGAAACAACACAACTTCCTTAGAATGCATCTGGGAGTTGAAGAATTTTCAAGCATGGGAGGGATGTTGCAGGATGCTTGAAAAATTGTGGGTATGAAACGAGAAGTTGATTGATCAGCTAGAGTCAAAAGTGGAATGAAATTTGTTGACTGTTTTTGCAACTAATTAGAATGAAAGGTTCCCACTATCTCAATCTCTCCAACAAAGATTGCATTTTCACTGACCAACCAATGAAAGAATATCGTTGTGATCCTGCAGCCTTTTGTCTTTTCTTATTATGGTGTGAAGTACTAGATTGGCTTCTTTTTGATATTAGGTATGGTGAGATATTGCTTTGTCTAGGAATTATAAGATAGTAATTTATAATATTTAAGTGTGGTCTTACTTTTGTATTAAAGGCTTTTCTGGTGGCTCAATGAAAGTAAGAGAGGAGGTAGTTCAAAAGCCAGTGAAAAATTTTTTTCCACTGTTTATCATCTTCCTTGCAAGACCTCTGTCCAGATAAATTTCAATATCTCTTCAGAAATTATCTTCATCTTTTTTTATCAATCTTCTTTAGTCGCCGCTGAGGGGACAAAATATTAGATTAGACATAATCTATTATGGTCCTTGAATCCTTAGAAGCTTAAACAAGTTTGAATAATTGGACTAAGGTGGCCTAAAAGGTGTAAGAGAACATATATGAAGGACATATATGAATCTTTATTTGACCTAGCAATTGATGAGATAACTACAGGTTTTAGCAATGAAAGCTAGTAAGTTAGGATATTATCTAATAAAAAGTAAAAGAACTACCCTAGTTTCGATTCATCTAATTGTTTTCTTAGTTAATACAAGGTATTACTCTAATATTTGGTCAAAACCACCCTAATTAGACCCTCAAGCTGCCCTCTTAACTATCTCAAACTAGAAAAGCTAGTTTTTAAAAGGCCTTTGAATTGTTCCTTGGTTGTTTAATTATATATGGTTCCTAGTTTTTTTATTTTTTTAAATAAAAGTCTTTGGCTCACATACAAAATGATGGCTGCCAAGAATGCATTATTTGACTACAAAAATATTATACTAGAGACAAAATCTGATAAAGGATATATCATTGTTGTAAAGTGATTGAAAAATGTCATGCTGGAGGGAAAGGAAACAAAGAAGGGAATTCAGGAGTTCAAGATGGAAAATTGGAGCTGCAATTGCAAAGTCAGTTACAGCTGATCAATGGGAAGAAATGTTATTAAAGCTGAGCAGTGTTATGTCTTCTCAGCTTTATATTTTTATGTAGTGGATTCTTCTTATCATATCAAGTTAAGAAGAAAAGTTTTTTCTTGGGATTCTGCGTGTTAGTAAACGCAACCTTTTGTAATTTAAAATATGTATATGTATTATGAATGAAGAAGTTGATGGAGCTGGTAGTGTGGCTGTAATAACGAACAAACATGCAGCAATATTGCACACTATCAGCAGCTTCTCACAGAGCAACCACACACTATATTTAAGGAGATACTCAAAAGGATAGATTGATCATTCTTTAGCAACGATGCTTACAAAATATATAACACAAAACGAACATAACATGCTTCATCCAGTACATGCATATTAATGCAAAGAAAAAAAAAACATCACACCCATCACATATTAAGTATTACAGTGTGGTTACATTAAGCTCATTCATAAAGAGCAAATCTTCAGCATATCCACCATAGCCGGCATATCTCCAGAGAATGGGATGTCTCCTTCCATTTGTACTTGTTCATCATCATACCACCATCTTCACTCGCAGATATCAGTGGCTGCCGTTCTAGTTAGAACTTCATCTTCTTCCTCTCAAAATAACTCTCATCTTCTCAACATAAACATACTTTCAGTTAACCGAACACAACAACACACACACACTAAAAGCATCCCAACAATCATTGAGTTTGCTAGAGGAGGTGATTGCGACTGCATGGTAGAAGATGAAAATTAGTCTTAAAGGGATCAAAGTGGTTCAGCTACCTCCGCAAGTGATGGGATCAATAGGCAGTTAGACATGCTCTTAAGTTTCTACCAACACTTTATTTATTTATTTATTTTTTGACAAGAGGAACAGATAGCCAGAAGGTCATGTTAAACCATTAGGGGCGTGCACAAGCCTCAGTGGAGCAAGTTGGGCAGGGCCCGCGCACACATGGGCGCTAAGACCACCCGCACACAATCACCGCTCACATCTCCCAGAAATGTGAACTCTCACCACTCGATGAAGAGCTCTATCGGCGACCCGTATACCAATAAACCATTTGGTTGTTGGCACCAATCTTTTATTTTTGTCACTATTTACTGTTGCCCTATGCTTGAAGAAGAAGAGGAGGCAGCTAAGGAGTTTTTGGGTTTACTGTTTTGATGGTTGTGTGTGTTTGTTATTTTGAGTTGGTGTGTAGTTAGTTGTCTGAAGGCGTGAGTGTGTTTGATGAGAGTTTGAATGGTTGTAATGTGTTTGAATTTAAAAGTTAGGTAAGTTCGTTGCGTGTGTTTAAGAGGGAAAGCAGGAGAGCGGATTGAAGAGCGATTCAACGGCTGAGATTACTCCATTAGTCTAAGTGCATAAGTTCAGGCAAACAGGAGTGTAAAGCTATATCGTAAATAAAGCCATCAAATCTTTGGTGTGCCTCTCTGCTTAGTTGGTTGCCACCTTTCACCTTCTTATTCTTATCATGCAAATTTTTACACCAACAGGTGGGTAGTTGATTATATATCTCATGGCATTGATCTTTGATGTGACTAAATTTCTAGTATTGTTTATACTTTGGCTTACCCAAATCTTTAGTCTCCTCCATCTATGTTATTGAAACACACAAGATATATAGTTATTGCCACTACCTCCATCTATGTTTAGTCTCCTACATTGAAGTGTCATTGAAGGACATCTATGTAGACTTGGCAACTGGTTTGCATGGGTTAAGTATGTCCCCATTCGATATTCACTGAATGGCGCCTTTGAGTAGTTATTATTCTCAATCCTACACATATAAAAAGCCTTATTTGTATATGATAGCCTTATTTGTAAATTTTAATTCTCAAGTTTTATGGTAGTGCATACACAAAATTCCTTTTAAATTGGATCTATTTATTAATCTACATATAAATGATCAAGGGTTAATAAACTAAGGGAGTCAATAAATAAAAGGAGATTATTAGTTTAATTATTAATTTAATTAATACTTTGTTATTTATTTAAATTCATTTCATATACATTCCATTTTTATAAATAATGGAATAATGCTAGTACTTTTTTTCAATGTTTTTAATAAAATTAATTTCATTCATATCTTGCGAAGATCTAAACTTTAAATGATTGATATTTCAAGATTTTTTTTTAGTTTATATGGACCATATGGTTCATTACTTGTCTATTATTCTTCATGTATCCTGGTTTCTTTTTCAAAAAATTAGATAAATTACATATTTAAAACTCTTAATTTATGATTTGGAGGATACATCAAATACTCTCTTGTTACAAAGGTTCTATAATTTTTTTATAAACAAATTAGTTATAAAACAACTCTTCAATGGGAGAATTTGTATCTTGCCGACATTGTATTTGAATAACACTTTATTTAAAAAAAAACATAGACATACATACATAAGCATGCTACAACTTACTTTTTTATTAATTAATTAAATATTAAGAGAAGAATAAATATGCAATGGTCCACAGATATTCATGGTTTAACACTTAACATAAATCACACTCGATAAAAATAGAACTATAGAGTTCCATTTCATTGCGAGTTATCTAAACATACAAATTCGTCAAACTTTATTATTGATGCTTGCGAGAATCCGCCATCCATCCATCTATTTGATACTGCAAAATTATCAACAAAAATAGAAAAAAATTAAATCAAGTAACTGTAAGAAGTAGTTAACAAACTTTAAAAATCAACAGTGAGTGGCAAATGATTCATTAATCAGAATATTCGTCTCTAGTTACTTAGAATTAGAATTCTTGATTCTTTCATTGCATATCCAAGAACATAAAATTTTAACAATTGAGTGTATTTATTATACAATCCATGCATTTAAGACCGAAAAAAATAGAAGATTATTTAAAAAAATATTATTAGAGAAAAATGCAAATATCTTTTTATTTATATATTTTTCTTTTTTTAAAGAAATGTGATAAAAAACCATGCGGATGTAACCTTCGACCACTGACTGAAGAGGAAAAATAATATTCTACAGAGTATCGACTTAAAGACATGTTTCTATTGAGATCATTCCTCGACACTGGAATACTCTAGTTGATAAACTCATCAAGCAAGGAAGACATTATCATGAAATTTCTCTAGGGTTTGGACCTTCTTAGATGGAAAATGAAAAGTATTAGAAGAACTGATTTTCACTTCTTTGCTCAATCTTGTTACTTTATTCTTGTGCTTTCTGTTGTTTTATTTCTAATAAATAACTACTTAGTAGCTCTTTTTCTCCAAAAATAAATAAATAAATAAAATAACAACTCTGTTTTTGCAGAAGATGGTATTTTGATACATCTTTATAAACTTCAAACATATATTATATATGATCACCA
The DNA here is from genome assembly GCF_009730915.1 of Dioscorea cayenensis subsp. rotundata. Taxonomy (NCBI): domain Eukaryota; kingdom Viridiplantae; phylum Streptophyta; class Magnoliopsida; order Dioscoreales; family Dioscoreaceae; genus Dioscorea; species Dioscorea cayenensis. The sequence continues at coordinate 15,015,530 of NC_052486.1, read as the reverse complement.
TTATCAAACTAACAAACTAACCAAGAAATCATAACTAAGTTGAGCTCAAAGAGGAAGAATTAAGAGATATCAAAGTTAAACTTACAGTGAGCAGTTGGTATGAAGGCTGACAGGAATATCAAGCTTGAGCCTACAATAAGAAGGAAGACCACTAGCTCTCTTCGGCTCAACTCCGAAGGAGGGCCCTGTCTGCTCCATACACTCACACAACTGCCTCCTCATTGTCACTGTCGCCACCATCTTGTTCAACCCTTGCGCGCTTTTGCAACACTCATCGCTCGGTTTATCTGCACCTTGTCCGAGCAAATACGGACCACAAGGTATCAGTGCACTCACCACATCTCCACATGACACACCTGCAGCATTGCTACCCACCACCATCATCATCATCATCATCATCATCATTATCATCATTGTTATTACTATCTTCATTGTCTTATTTTATGAGCTAAGACTGCTTTTTGATGAATTTTTGATTGTCATTAGGGAGAGGTATTTATAGTGTGTGAGGGTCAAGGAGTTTGGTTCAGCAATTAAATGTATGGTTAATGACATTAATTTTTCAGTGTTGATCTACAGTATGGGAGGTTAGGTTGTCATTATCTTCCATTGATGGTTTTGTCTCAGATATTGAATATTTATTTAGGATTTGCATCAAGAGAGTTATTAGTTGTATATATAGATATAGGTTGGTAGAGAGTTGCAATTTGGGTGATAAATATAACAAGATGTTTTGAGTGGTTTATGTTGGAGACAAGTGTTTAAACTAATGATCTATACATAAAAAAAAGTTATGATTGATGCACTTGTTTTTTTTTAGGATGATGATAATTGCTTCCATGCATTTGGACTATATTAATTGAAAGTAGAAGTTAGGTAGTGGTTTTATAGTTGGTGTTTTAAGATGTTTCAACCAATTATATTAGGTGCTGGAAAGATATAGATCCAATTTATATAAAACACTGGATTTATTAAACTATCAAATTATATGCCAATGTACTAATTTAAATATTTTTAAATTTAACTTTAACAATTTATTTAAATACACTATTCTTCACTATTATCACCTTATAAATGCATAATTTTAGTAGATGGAAAGAAACATAGATAAAATAGATGATATTCAAGGAGCCAAAAACACAAAACAATTATTACTCTTAGAGTTTTTAATCTATACAAATGATAAAATAATTTTAATATGCTGAAACATAAAACAAATTGTAAAAACTAAAACAATATTATTAAAACATAGAAGACACAATAGACACTAATCAAACCCAACTAATTATTAAATTTGCCAACAATAGAATGGTTAAGTTAAATGTTAATGAAATTTTTAATTCTAATTATTTTTTTACTTTTGGATATTAGTTAAGATGGATAATTATAATATAATGGAAGAAATAGTAAAAGAATAAGTATTATATATGATCGGATTAAAATAGGGTTGGATTTTTTTTTAATAACAAAATGATTTTTTTAATTTTTTTAAAATTTGAAATTAATTGGTCAATCGTTTCTTGGCAAAGATAACATCAAAGATAGAGGCACGAATTGAGTACAATTTTAAAATTGTCTTCATACATGGTTTTCGTTTATTTATATTATTCTTGTATTTTTTTATTTTAACTTTTACAAAAATAAAACATAATTTAATTAAAAATTTTATACTAAATATTTATCATTTATGTTCTTGTATTAAGTTAATATAATATTTGATGAAGCAATTTCTTGTGAAAGAGAAATGAAATGATGTCTTTAAAATATGTCATAACCTTAATACATTTCATTTCTTCTTTTTTTTTTTGTCAGAATTTTATAAATTTAGCAAGCTTCAGATGAATTTTATAAATTAAGCTTCACTTTGCAATATATTCAGATGAAAAGTGTAATAGCAAAGTGAAGCTTGCTAAATATATTGCAGTGAATATGAGTATCATTTCTTTTTTTCATCTAAATTTTAGAATGTAATGGATTAGAAGGAAGTTAATTATGAATCTCATTAAATTCATAATCTTATATGTATATATAAGAATTTGTCAAAACTTTGTTGTACCAAGAATGGGTTAGAATCTGTCAATCAAGAATTTTTAAAAAAATAAAAGAAGAAGATTAATAGTGGCCTGAAGAAGAAGCACAAAGAATTAAAGCTTCTCATAGTTACAGATACAGTCATGGAGAGGCACTAACAATTAGGGTGCTTTTTGTTTACAAAATCCTGGAAAGGCAGTTGAAAATTTTGAACATACAAAATTACAAGCACTTATAATGTATACAAGTGTATACAGAACATAACATTGTTAAATTCACAATCAGTATACACTATCAGTATATACTGTTAATATATACAGAACGTGACATTGTTAAATTCACAATCAATATACACTGTCAGTATATGCTATTAATATACACCATCAAAATATACTGTTAATATACACTACTTTTCATTTTGAACTTCACTGTCAATATACACCTTTAATATGCATTCACTGTTGACACTGGCAACTTTGAAAAAAGGGAATTCTAAGTGAAATATTCAGCATAATAGTGATTTCCACATTGACATGTTCAATATAGTTCATTCAGCATAGGATTACAAAAATTGTATAATTTACTGCTAAGCATAATAGAGAGTTCCACATTTACACTGGCAACTTAAGAAAAAAGCACATTCAGTATAGTCTCCTGCATGCTCCCAAAACTCTCCAAAGAAAAAAAAATTACAGTAGTGCATCCTTTAAGAACTCCTTCCATATGTGGTAGTAGAACCACTTAACCCCCCATGTACTGCAGGAACCTACACTTTTCTTTTTTTTGCAGTAAGCCCCTCTTTGTCAGGAGCCTTCCTATCACCAACATTTCTGCCCTGCACATGAGACCTCAACACAGGAATTCTTACTTGTGTAGAGGGCTTCTTCTTTAATGAGCTCTTTTTCTTTACAGGAGGCTCCACAAGCATATGTTTTCCCTTTAGAGATTCATTAGCGCCAAATTTAGCTTTGTCTTGATGCTTAACAATCAAAATGATATTCAATTAATTCCTTGATGGTCAATAGTGAATGTGTTGAAAACGATATTTAATTACCCGTGACATTGGGTCAACTGAAATTTGCACTTGTGCTATGAGTTCATCTTCTTCATTGTTTATACATGGAAAATGTACCTTATGATGCCAATAACCCGAAATTAAGTTGGCAAATGCAAAATAAGCCTGCTAAACACCAAAACATACCTGTGCAAAATGATTGTGCTGAACCTGTGGATCAATTGTGTCCATGGGATCTTGGTCATTGCTATCATCCTACCAAAATATGAAATTAATAGAGACAATTGTCAAATACTCATTCAATGCATATTAAACCTAATGTGCTTACCTCATTAGCCATGGCTGCCCCACTAGATCGTCCAGCTGCCTGTCCAGTTTTCCTTTTTTGATTCTTTCCCTGTCATACATGCCAAAATATATCATCTAGGAATAAATATGACAAACACAAAGGAGGAACCTAATAGTACCTGTTGTCCATGGTATCTTTTGTTATGCCCTTGAGCCCCACAAATGCTACAAGTGATTATGATCCCTCTCCTGCTAACCTTTCCTTTTATGAAACCAGTGTTCTCCTCATCTGCTTCCTTTCTCCTAAGCAAGGGTTTCCTGCCTCTGTTTTTGTTTGCAGGCTCAAGTGGAATAATTGGGGCTTGGTCACTCTTAGACCAGCAATTCTTATCTTGTGTTGTGTGTAAAATATGGCTGTATGTTGCCAAGAAGAGAAAAAAAAAAATGCCAGTCGCACATTGCAAGCAAATTTCATAACTACATTCTTCTATAAAAAATGTACCTTGCTGCAATGCGCTTAGCTCTCCAGGCTTTCAGTCTACTTATGTTAGCATCTTGATTGGTTCTCACAGCTTGGATAATCCCAGCAATCTTCCATGAAGGATCTGCCCTGAATTGATCAAGATAGTTTTTTGCTATCCATTCCGCACTCACATGCCTAATGTTATGGTCCCTCATACACTCATGCTTGAGTACCCCTGACTTAATCTGCACTGTGTTCTTGTCATTCACCATAGGTGAAGCCCATAGATAGAAAGGACACCCTCGCTTACAGAAAGCCTTGCATCTCTTTTTGTTGTTAGGCTTGAAATTCATTACACACTTGTTCTTAATACCATAATTTTTCACTGCCTCTTTGAATTGTTTAAAACTTCTAAATTTCATTCCAATTTTAAAATGAGGATCCTTCATATCAAGCTCTTCATTAAATTCTGTATATCTAGGTCTAAGTGGATCCAGTTCTTCCTCATCTGTTGATGAGCATGATTGAAACTCTTCAGATGAGGCACAGTCAGATTGTATTACATCTTCATCAACACTTCCTTCTCCTCTGATTTCTTTTAGTGGAGGTATTTCAGAAATGGCCATCCTTTCTTCCACAGCTTGTTCCTCCTCTCCACTGTGAAAACTATACTCTAAATAATGCAATTCACTTTCTTCATCCTCCTCTTGTCCCTTACTTTCTTTCCCTAGTGAAGTCCCTTCTAGATTAGCATCTTCATCCCTTTTAGACACCTTAACATACACATTTACTACCCTAGAATAACCCACACCCAAAGCTATTGCTAGAACATCTTGATCATTTTTAATTTCAGTGAGACCTGTATTTCCACCTGTCAGATCAAGCCACCAAAAACTGCAACCTTCCACTTCTAAATTTAATTCCTTGGACATGCTAATGAGTTCTAATTTAGATATCTTATCTGCACAACAATAGTCAATATATCCTGCTAATCTATGGCCATCCATCTTGCAAACATCACCAATAGTGTAATGCATCTTTATTGCGAAATATTCAGAGTTTGGCGCTGAAATAAAAATGATTACACATCAATACATTGAGTGCCGAAATAAACATGAAGACAATTAGATGCTTTACATGCCTAAATTTCTAATATTCTACAAAACATTCATCTTCATGCTATTTAAAACATATAATATTTATACTTGATACACAGACCATGCTTAGTTTCCTTAGATCTGCCTCATTGAATTGCATATTTTACTGTTAGATCAAGATTTCATAAGCCAACTTGCTTACTGAAAACATACTATGTAGTATATTGCTTACTGAAAACATAAATAAAGACAGAGAAAATGTGTAATCACCCAAACATGTAACAGGAAAAGAAGTATATTGCTTACGAAAAACATACTACATAGTGAAAGCATGTTCCTTTAATTATTTACAACCATTAAAGAAAAAAAAAATAAAGACCGAGATCAATGAGCAGAATGCTTCAACAAATCTCTCAAATAATTAGAATGAAAATAAATCAGGATATGCTTGACAACACATGTTACATGGAAGTAAAATACAGGACATACTAAATAAAATTAAAAAAAATTCAAGACAAATCAAAACACAAATACAAGACAATCACAGAAAATCATAACATAATAAAGACCTCCTACAACTATCAACCTAACAAAGCCTACCACAACAACAATTAAACTCATTTTTATACCAACTTCCTAATAAAAGTTTGCCATGGCAGCAATACCCATGTTTCTGCTTTAACATTACAACTTTTTTTTATCTGCTTGAAAACCTACTCAACACATTACACAAAGATCTTTCAATGCCATCATATATGTTGTAATCCTCATCAAAACTAGGACTTATTTCACATAAGCCTGCCACAATGAGTTTTTTTACTAAAGTAAAAAGAAGCTATTTTTAGCCATAAATCAATTACCATTTCAAAAATCCCACTCATAGAAACCCTACTTTCAACTCTAACCCCACTTTCAACTTCAACACACCAAAAATACAACCCAATTTTTAATAACCACAAATGTATACAAAAAACAAAAAACCCATCTTGAAACAACATTCACACATCCTCAATTTTTTTATTTTAAATTTACAATCCCAAACACATATAAACCCTAAAATCGATCTACATTCAAGATTTCAAAATAGTGGAGCGGAAAGATGAGCATTGTAGAACACTTACAGTAACTTGGTGGTTCATCACCATCTGTCCTTACTGCCCAATTATCTCCCATCTCTTGCCAAGCTCCGTCACTCACTCTCCCCAACGACGTTGAGGGTTTTTGGTCCGTCGCAGCCTCTCCGGTCTCGGTTTTCCTCGCTTTCTCGCAGGTGAAGAAGAAGATCGGAGAGATCTGGCTTTCTCTTCTTCTATTTTTCTCTAGGGAAGATGGAGAAGATGGTAAATTTGGGGGAAAAACTGTGAGGAAGATGGTAACTTTGGGGAAAGGAGGTAAATTAAGGGCTGACGTGGCCGCTGAAGTAATTTAATATTTGATGAAGTAATTTCTTGTGAAAGAGAAATGAAATGATGTTTTTAAAATATGTCATAATCTTAACAGAAGTTTTGGGAATTTTCAAAATATTTTTCCATATCTTAATAAATGATTATTTGCCATGTTTAGGAAATTGGGAACTTATATTTGATTTTTTTTAATTTATTAAAGATACTTTCCTAATTAAGTTTTTATTTATATGGCAAAATAATCTCTCGTACAAATTACCTCATATATATATATATATATATATATATTCTTAAAAATTGTACATAAAAATCTCAAATAATTTGTAAATGAAAATATGCAAATATCTTCAATTGTTATCAAATCCAAATTTGAGAAAAGAATTTATGTTCTTGATTATATTTTACTAATAGATTTTTCGAATAAGTTTTGATGCGATCATGTCCATATGCACGTCATTATTTTTTATATAAACTTCAAATTTAAACTTTAAAAAATCTTTATATTCTTAAAATTTAAAAATTTAAAATTATATCTAAAAATCTTAAACCCAAATTCTACAAGAGATTTTTTCGGTTTATCATTTATAATTATAATTTAAATTTAGAAATTTAGATAATAAAGATAAATTTAAATTTAAAAAGAAAAGAAAAAAAAAGAATGACGTGGATTGGTGAGAATACCAACTCGACATCCACGTCATTCGGGAAACCGAAAAATCTGTTCGATAATAATTAAAAAAATATCATTACTCTCTCCAAAAAATCTATCTATCAATGACTTCATTAAAATTTATAGATATATATAAAAATTGAAAAGATTTCATATATATATATTTTCCAATAAATAATAGTATTATATTAATCACATAAAAGGCAATATTAGTGTGCCCACATAAATAACGCAATTGAACATATGCAAATACGTCACTTTTTATAGATTTATATACAAATTGTAACTTTATAATGGTTTATATATAAATGATTTCTTAAAAGAAAGAACAGATAATTACAAAGATGATCTGAAGATGATATTTATTAAAATAGTCAACTTTTCTAGGAGTATTTGAAGATAAAGATAATATAATAAATTATATTAATGCACAAAATAATTAAATAAATTCGTGTTAAATTTAGTCAATAATATTAAAAAAATTTGGACACGTGTTATTTTAGTTTCTTTCAAGTTGCTAAGTAGTAGATTAGTTTTAGTAGCTTAAAGCATTTGCTTATTTATATTGAAGTTAAATATATATCAATTTCTTATAAAAAAATTCATTTAAATAATTAATATATTAACATACTTTAGAATTCAATAGTTTAAAGTACATAATTTTTAGGGCTGTAGACAAGCCAACTAAATTTGGTCATATTTAAACTTAATTCACCACTATTTTAACAAAGCCTAAGTCAAACTAGAGCTTACTTCAACCTAGCCTGAGCCAAGTCGAGCTCGAGTCTACTTCAAGCTTTGTGAAATTCTATGGCTCAGACTTTGACTCGTTAGCTTAATAAAGCTCAGTTAATTTTTTTTTATAAATAATATTTTATTATTATGATTATTAAATATAAATTATCATTAAAATAATATTAAACCATTATATTATTATTATAAATTAATCTTACTTTTTGCTCAAACTTCTACTAAAAGGACTTGTAATATTTTTGTAACAGATTATGATCCCATATACGAATATGTGAATATTACTATAAACGGTTCTATAAACATTTTATATAAATGAGCTTATTGATGATACTATAAACAATTCTATTAAAAATACTATAAACAATTCCATTAATGATTCTTATAAATGATCTTGATAATGAGACTATGAATAGATCTCTTAACGATTCTTATAAACAAGCCTTTAATGATATTATAAATGAGTTGTTCACATAATCACGAGCCTCAGCGAAAGCTAGCTTAATGGTTTCCAAGCTTGGCTCATTTACCTTACAAGCTTAGAAATCTAGCACAAGAATGGCTCAATTACCTTAACAAATAAGTGAAGCCAATCTCAAGCTTTAATGAACGTACTGGTTTATTTACAACTCTAATAATTTTAGAGCCAATTTGGAGGACAAGATAAGGAGGATATGATAGAATAAGCTATCATATCTTGCTTTAATTTTTTGTTTGGTGAACCAATACAATATGATAGCTTTTATTTATTGATCCACTTTATCCCACTCATCACATAATCCACATAATTTTATGAGAATGATCAGTAATAGGTAGAATAGATTAAAAAATATTTATAATTTACTGTTTGCTTTTTTACTTGGTTCCTCAACCTCATCTAGCATTTCACGGTATCCCAACTTTTGATCGTCGCACCAAGGCACCAAGGCTTGAGATGAGTAACTTGCCCATAATGTGATAGGTCAAAAAAAATTTATTTTAATAAAATATAACTATTTAAAAAAAAGTAATTTTGTCTATTTATATACTATTAATATTAACGTAAAATATGATAACAAAATGCCATCTTATGACTTATTTAGTGCACATCAAATATAAGAAGGGATACAAGTTTATCGTACCTATATCTTGTCTTACTCTTATCTAGTTATTATGTTCTATCAACATTTATCTTATTCTGTTTACCAAACTTGCCTTTTTTTTTAAACACCAACAATTTTATTTTTATAAAACACATTTCTAATATTTTGTGTCACACAAACATACCTAAAAAATGTATTTTTTATTTAATATTAATTTTATTAAAAAATAAGGGTACATAACACCGAATAATACCGATGGCCACTAAATTATTGGAGAAATTCTATTTTAGACTCCTAATTAGTAAAAAAAAAAAATTTAATTGATTCGCTTAATTATTATAATTAGGTCATCATGACCTATGGTGTTAATAGCAGGCTGACATGAAAAACCACATCACAAGAAACTACAAATGGCTAACGAAACTCCTTTTTCTCCAGTTAAAAAGTTCGTCTCTCGTTCCTTTCTTCTTTGCTTTCTTTATGAGAAACCAGAAGCAACGTCACAAGTCTAACAACCTCTATCAACCCTAGCTTTTGTTTTTTCCCTTCCATTTATAATAGCAACAAAGCAGTAAGGAGAGTAAGAGAGAAAGAGCAACAACAATGGCAAAGACTTGATGTGCAGCATATTATTATATCCTTATCACCATTCCAACTCTTTTTCCTCTACAAGCAGTTCTCATGCATCAAGAAAAAGGGCCCACTCCCAAGTTACTTGTGATGTGGCACTTACAGTAGGTTTTTATGATCCAAGTGGAATAGAATAATAAATTAAAATTTTTTTACTTGAGTGACCAAAATGGAATTTTCTAAATAGTTAATAATTATTTGTACACTTTACCCAAAAACTAATGCATATAACCATTATCATTGTGCTATACAAGCACAAGACCTATATATAGGCATACACATGTATATAATATTTGCTGGTTATAAGGAAATATGAATTTTACCGGGAGGCATCATCAATTCTTAATTTGTGTAAGTGCATTGAAGCAAATTTACATGTTTTATTTATAACTCTTTCCTTTTATATTAATTTTAAAAGAGTTGGATATAAAATTTTGATTTTGAATCAAATTCAAAAGCGATACGCTTATTACCCATATCCTTATTACATATCTCTTAAAAAATAAATAAACATAAAAAAAACTATATATATATACATGCCCAGATGTTATATTTAAAACTCTTTCCTTATATGTTAATTTTAAAAGAGTTGGATATAAAATTTTGATTTTGAATCAAATTCCCATACGATTATTATCCTATATCCTTATATATCTTTTTAAAAATAAATAAACATAAAAAAAATATTATATATACATGCCTACATATCTTATTACACATCTACTATAACCCTACTAGCTTTAACACCTCCTAAGAGATCCATGGGAATTCTAGCAGTAATTTCAATCACATGACATCATGTTGGAGATCCTCTCTTGGCTTCCTCCCCACTCTATGAAGCGATTCAAAAGTACGAGCAAATTGTGGCACTCCATTATATCTGATCCTTATTTCATGAAAGTCAAATTAAGTAGTAGCTTTGGAGGTATTGGTATCATATTAACATTAAATACTTCACTTAATTATTACTCACTGGAATCTGGATCATTAATTGAACTTGCCGACCCTTCTCTTTCCACCATCAAAAACCATGTCGCAAGATTTACCCCACACAGCGGCCTCTTGCTTTTCTCCATAGTTAGCTCCTTGGATGGTTTACTTCTCTACAAGGTAGGGGTATTTTCAAACCAAAAAAAGTTTGTCAAGTTCTATTACCTCTATAATCCCATCACCCGTTTTTTCAAGCTTAATTAATCTTTTAATCACGAGATGCTTTTGATCCCTGAACATAAGGTTGTCAAACTGGACGTTTTAATGTGGGGGTGATGATAGAGCCGACTGTGTTCTTAGAGTATATTCTTGTGAGACTGAAAAGTGGGAATTTTGTGGGAAGCAGCCACTGATTTATAAAAATGTGTTATGGATAAGAAATGGTGTATTATAGAATTCAACAGTTAATTGGTTTTTTTATAATGGCAAAGGGTCAAAAATTATTTCTTTTAATATTATTAATCACTGTATAAGTGAAGTCCACATTCCATTTCTAGTTGATGAGTATGGTTTTGAAATCTTATATTTTGGAGAGTCCAAGGGGCATTTACATCTAATTATATCACGTAAGTGTGATATTTTTAACTTCTACATCATTGAGGTAGCAAAAGACTATACAAGGTGGTCCATTTTATATCAGATCTCAACCTCAATTCAATATTTTTGAGAAAAATCCTAGTGATATCCGTTTTCATCACATAATTCACATCGTACAAGGAGCAACAAGAGATTATGATAAGTTGGTACTGAATTATGAAAACAAAATTTTGTCCTACAATCTTATGGATGATTCGGTTTCTGAAATTAATGTACCGTTAACATCAAATTCAACTTGGTCTTATAATGTGTACCCTTCGAATCGCATGTTTTACCGATGCTTAGATTCTTAGAATGATTTATGTACTTGGAAGTATTCCAAGATGTAATATTAATACTTTAAGGTTTTGTTTTTGGTTTTTTATATAATTCAACTATTCATTTTAATATTTATTTATTTATTCGTAAATGATGACTATTCTTTTGAGAAAGAGGGCCTTTTTTAAGAAAAAAAATGTTTTAAAAAATAAGATAAATTTTAGACAGAGTTGAGAGATGGCCCCAGTTTTAAAAATTGAGCTCATGAAGTGGAGGGCGAGGGGAAAAGTAGAAAGACCACTTTTATCATAAAAATCTATTTATCCCTAATTTCATTAAAACTTTATATGCATAAAAATATATTTGAAAAGAATTACACATATATCCCAATAAATAATTCAATCATAACTAATGTAGTGAAATATTATATTTGTTGGTATACCATCATAGAAAATACTATTGAACATATACAAGCATGATTTTTATTTTTGGAAGAAAACTTATAAAAGATATATACATATTTTTTAACTTTTCTAATAGTATATATAAATGATTTCCAAAAAGAAAAAGATAATTACAAAGATTATATGGATATAATATTTATTAAATTTTCAACTTTTCTAGTATTTGAAGATAAAGATAATGATAATAAATTACCTTCATATACAAAATAATTAAATAAATATGAGATCAATTTAATCAATAATATTAATTTTTTTTAAACGTACGTGTTTTTAGTTTCTTTGGAGTTGTTGAGTGGTAAATTAGTTTTAGTAGCTTAAAACATCTGCTTATTCAAATTGAAGTAATTAACTATAAAATCAAATTGCCCGTCTCTTTTGGATTGAGGGATCTCAAGTCTAGCTTTGAGATTCTTAATTAAATATATATCTATATATATTAGTCACTTGAATCCAATATAGATAAATTAAGTATTTTCTTTTTTACATAAGCTAATTGCATGTTTAATTAAAGGAAATGGAGGAGAGAAACCGGAAATGATGATATTTATGGTAGATCACCACCACAGTGGAAAAATTGAAATCACACATCATCATTTTTGCCTATATATTTTTTTTAATAAAAGAAAATATATATTTGATTCTTGGAATAATGATATATAATTGAAAGAGTAGATTTTTGGAATAATGATTCCACAAACTCGGTTCTATGAGAATTAGAATAAATCTGAGACTGGCTTCTTCACGTTTGTAGATTTATATTTGATTTTTGATTCAGAGATTTAAATTAAAATATTACACTCAAATATTACTAAAGTTATTCTAAAAGAAGAGAAGGGACTTCTCATCATCTCTGTCAGTTGATGTCAAGAAGTGAGAGTCTGAGCTCTTGGTGGGCAGCAGTGTGCAAATTTAAAGACTTTTATGTTTTTTTATATTGTTTATTCGCTGCTATCTTTTGTCAATTAGTTTACTTATAAATTTTTTTAAAAAAATAATAATAAATTTTGGTTTTTATAATATAAAATAAAATTTTTATTATGATTTTATCTTATGTTGTTGCCTGAATACAACATGAATTTGCAGGGGACCTTGAACTTGTAGGGTTTCGAACTTGGAGGTCGAACAAAAGGAGTTAGAGTCTCTTTCTTCTTCAAATGCTTAGACCTGTAGCAGTGTGGGAAGTGTTCCCACAAACACTCCGATAGCTAAGTCAGTAGAAAATAAACGTTGATCTTCCTTTTTATGTTTTTTCTGAAAAAAAGTCATCTCTTGTTTAAATAAGGGAGGCTATTTATAGATATATACTTACAATTACGTAAACACTTCACGTGTTCGAGATCATGGGTGAAAGAGAGATAGTGGGTGTGATGTGGCGAGGGATACTCACGTGAGTTTGATTTAGTCCACATCAGTTGCTCCCCACTTCTATCTTTAGATTGAAGTAGGTCATTATCTGCTTCAAACTCAATATTTGAATTTATCCACATATGGTACAACTAATTTAAATTTATTCATATCTAGATAATATGGTTGGATAAAACTCTAATATACTTGAAGATACAACTAATTTAAATTTATTCATATCTAGATAATATGGTTGGATAAAGCTCTAATATACTTGAATTTATCTTTATCGTTGGATAAAGAATTATCTGTTGAGTTCAACTCAAATTTGAGCTCTCTATATAAGGAAGTCTCCACCCCACTTTTAGAATCGCACAGCCTCTATTGGGTTAAAGGCTTTTGGCATCGCAGCTGAGTTAAAGTATTTTCCGGCACTCTTCCCGTGATCATCAAAGATTTTTGCAAGTCGCTTTGCTTCTTTAGAGTTTGGAGGTATTATTATATTAATTAATTAATTAATTAAATTCACTTTCTCTCTTCGGCCGGCCGTATCCGAAGGGATATATATTTATAGATATTATTTTTAATTAATTAATTAATTAATTAATTAATTAATTAATAATATATTTGTATATATTATAATCCCTTTGTTACGAAGATCTTCCAGTCATCTTCTTTTTGGCTGCCGTATATATATATAATTTTAATTAATTAATAATATATATGTATATATTATAATCTCTTTCTTTTGAAGATCTTCAGTCATCTTTTTCTTTTTTTAATTGGTTAATTAATTAATTATATGTATATCATATATATATATATATATATTTTAGCATCACTTGCCATGGCTTAGACTAACCAAACTAGTAGACCTGTTACATCCTTTGGACCTCAGTCTCACTTTGTGATAGGCGCCTGCCTTCCTATCTCTCTTAATGAAGGTGATGTTCAAAGTTTCAGGGCTAAGTATTTGATTCCTTCCGATTGGAGAATTAGTCTTTTCCTGGTGATCCTAGTTGTCCTTTTTGTTTCGCCCCTAGTATGTCCTTTGCCATTCATGCGGCGTTGCTTGATATGGGCATTTGCTTTCCTATGCCTTCCTTCATCATGGAATTCTTGAAGCTTAACAAGCTATCTCCTGCTCAGCTTCATTCAAATTCTTGGAGATTTCTTATAGGCTTTCATATCTTTTGCTTTATAAGTGGGCTTAGGGTCTCAGTCGACCTTTTTCATCTCTTTTTTGAGATTCAACCTTGTAAAGATAAGTCTGGTCGTCATGTCCTTCATGAGACTTCTTCTTTCCTTATTAATGATCTCATTCCTATAAAGAATTATGAAGACAGATGGCTCCTTGTTTACCCCCCAAAAGGTTCTTGGAAAGGTCCTTACCAATGGTGTTGGAACAGAAAGGGGGTATCAAGAAAACCTTACGCCCTACTCAGAGAGAAATTTGCTCCTGAGATTCATGTCATTGAGCGTTCCTGCCATAATATCAGTACACTTATGATTCCTTCTAACTTAAGGGCAGTAGGGTGGGGTGTTCTTGCACCTTCTCCTACGTTGTCCTCTTATTCTTCTTCCTATCTTTCATCCTCTTATGCTGATGCTACAGGTAAAGAGACCAATTCCAGCTATGGTGATTTTTTTTAATATTATTTTTTAAGGAATATATTTGACTATGACCTTCAGCATATGCTTTTATTTAATGTTTTTTACTAGATATGGTATCCAAAAACTCTGCATTTACTGCTCTCCAAACAGGTCAACGAAAGCGTGCTCGAGACAATGAGACTTCGAAACTTTCTCAACTTGGATCTTCTCAAGTTCTTACGTTAGGTGCATCTCCTCCTCCAAAAAGATTGAAGTATCCTACGTCCAAAGGTGCTAACCTTGTCGATTCTAAAGTTGTTAAGGCTTCCTCCTGGGGTTCTGACCCTAATTCTGATGCTCCCCAAGGTTTGAACCTTGATGTTTTTAAGGGTTCTAACCTTGACACTTGCAAGGGTTCTAACCCTCCAAATAAAGCCAACAATGACGCTTCAAAGGGTTCCAACCTCTTACTGTCATTTGCAAACCATGTGGTTTCACGTCGTGAAATAAGGGAACTGCATTCCAAGTCTCTTTTAGCTGTCAATCTCACCTTTCCACCCATGGAACCACCTCAGGCAATTCATCGGGTATATAAAGATCATGCTGATCTTAGGAGTACTCTAAAAGGGGAACCTTTTAGGTTTTATCCTGGCTTAGTTGATACAGACAGTATTACTCGACCTGGGGTGGCTTCTAGATTGATGTATTCTTCTATTCTTCCACGAGATGAGGAATCCTATTTTGCCGACATGCTGGAGAATATAGATGTTGCTGAACGTCTTTTAGTTGAGGTATTTATCTCTTTTGTTTTACCTTTTCCTTACAAATAATTTAATTTTGACATCTTTTTCTTTATTGAGGATAGGCTGCTCAACGTTCTTCTTTGTCGCTTGGGTTAACGAGATCCTTGAATCAATGCTTAAAAGATTCAAATATTCATCAAAAGAAGTTGCAGTTGACTATTGAGGACCTTCGAAAACACAACAAGGAGATTACCACCCATCTTCAAACTTCCAGTGGAACTTGCTAGTTTGAGAGGGTATGCATCCAAATGTTCCACCTTGAATGATGAAAACAAGAGACTCGGAGATAAGGTTTCATCTTTATGTTCGACTATCACTTCTCTTGAGAATGATTTAGCTTCTGAACGACATGCTACTTCCGCATTGAAGGATGAGATATCTTTTCTTTGTCAGACGTTAGATGCCAAGCGACAATCTATCCGTGCTACTGCTGTTCGAGAATATTGTGAGTCTTTAAATTGTTATCAAAGGAAATGTGCAGTCGGTGTTACCTTCAGCAAGACTGGCTTTTATCTTGCTCGAGAGCTTCTTGAGAAGGAACATGGTCCTGCTTATCCTGAGTTAGTCTTTTCAAAGACTTGCTCCATTATTGAGCCTTTACCGTGGAGGAGTTTTGATCCCACTAGGGAGGATGTTGCTATCTCTTTAAACTCCGACCTTCACGATGACTTAGATGATCTTATTGGCTCTTGGGAGTTTTTTGGGAAAAATGGTGTCTCCTCCGAAAGTCATGATGATGAGATCTCAGCTTTGCAGGGTTTGGATGAGGAGCAAATTTTTTATGAGATGCTTTCCCTTGTATGTCATGAACCACTTGTACATCCTGCTCCATAATAATCTTTTTCCTTTTGTAATGATTATTTATAGTTTCCTTATTTAGGGCTTAGTGATGATATGTAAACTTTCAATAAAAGTGATTATTTATAGTTTTCTTTCGTAATATTTTGTTGTTACTTTAATTGACTCTTAGCTCGACATCATATGTGTGGAAAATATTTGTTATCGACCTCCTTTTGTAGGAATATGTTGACTTTTCTTGATTATCTCTTCCCATATAAAAGATCAAGTTCTTAAGATGTGTACTTTCATTCTCTTATAGAATGAAAGTTTTTTTTCTTGCTTATCTCTTCCCATATAAAAGATCAGGTTCTTAAGATGTGTACTTTCATTTCCTCGTAGAATGAAAGTTTAAGGTGCTAACTGTTCATCTCTTCCTTTATAGAAGATCAGGTTCTTAAGGTGTGTACTTTCATTCCCCCGTAGAATGAAATTCTAAGGTGAGAACCGTTCATCTCTTCCTTTATAGAAGATTAAGTTCTTAAGATATGTATTTTCATTCCCTCGTAGAATGAAAGTTTAAAGTGCGAACTTTTCATCTCTTCCTTTATAGAAGATCAAGTTCTTAAGATGTGTACTTCCATTCCCCCGTAGAATGAAAGTTTAAGGTGTGAACTGTTCATCTCTTACTTTATAGAATATCAGGTTCTTAAGATGTGTACTTTCATTCCCCCGTAGAATGAAAGTTTAAAGTGTGAACCATTCATCTCTTCCTTTATAGAAGATCAGGTTCTTAGGATATATACTTTCATTCCCTCGTAGAATGAAAAATTAAAGTGCGAACCGTTCATCTCTTCCTTTATAGAAGATCAGGCTCTTAAGATGTGTACTTTCATTCCCTCATAGAATGAAAGTTTAAGGTGCGAACCGTTCATTTCTTCCTTTATAGAAGATCAGGCTCTTAAGATGTGTACTTTCATTCCCTCGTAGAATGAAAGTTTAAGGTGCTGAACTCGTTCATCTCTTCCTTTATAGAAGATCGGGGTTCTTAAGATTTGTACTTTCATTCCCCCATAGAATGAAATTCTAAGGTGAGAACCGTTCATCTCTTCCTTTATAGAAGATCAGGTTCTTAAAGGGTGTACTTTCATTGCTAGGGATTTAAAGTGAGACCATGTCATTCTTGTTCTTGAAAACCCGTTGGCATAAAAAATTAAAACACATGATAATTGCGTGGGAAACCCTAATAAAGGGGAAAAAAAACCATGGGACCGTAACTACGGTGCCATTTTATTTCTATTGATATACAACTTACAATTTACAAAATGTACATGCTCTGAAAATAGAGCTTCAAATGATTGGTGTTCCAAGTCTTTTGAATCTTTTTTCCTTCCAAGGATTCTAGCTTGCATGTTGTCGTACCAATCATTCTTCTCACCCGATAACGTCCTTCCCAATTTGGTCGGAGCTTCCCTTCTTCTACAAGGGTATTTGTGATGGATGTTTTTCTCGACGAGATCGACTTCAACAATAGGTCGTTCTTTTCACCTTTGAGTTGTAGTGTCGAGCCACCATTTATTGATAAAGTCGCTAAAGCGTATGCGACTTTTGATCTTTTTCATCTAGGAGGTCTAAATTATTTCTAAGTGCTTCCGAGTTGCCTTCTTCATGAAATTCAACCATTCTTGGAGAAGCTGCCCCGATTTCTACTGGGATTAAAGCCTCTATTCCATAGGTAAGGTTGAAAGGTATTTCTCCTGTTGAGACCTTACTCGTTGTCCTATATGCCCAAAGGATTGACGGAAGCTCTTCTGTCCATGATCCTTTCGCCTTGTCTAAACGCATTTTTAGACCTTCCAAGATAGTTCGATTGCTTCTTTCTGCTTGCCCATTAGCTTGGGGATATGCCTCAGGAAGCAAAGCTAAAAGTCTGGATATGGAGCCTTTCACAAAAAGTCCTTAAATGAGTCACAATCAAAGCTGCTTTCCTCGATCTGCGATCAATATGCGGGAAGTCCAAATCGACGGATGATGTCTTTCCAAATCATACTTTCTATTTTTTTTGCTGGTTATTGTTGCCAATGGTTCTACTTCTACCCATTTGGTGAAATAATCAGTTGCCACCATTAAGAATTTTCTTCCTCCAGTTGCTTGGGGGAAAGGTCCCAAGAGATCTAATCCCCATTTAGCAAATAGGGTTTGTTCAATATCACATCTGAATATTGAGGTAGGAGCTTTTTGGATAGGTGTGAACCTTTGGTGATTTATCACACTTCTTTACCTTCTTTGAAGCATCATCTCTCAAGGTAGGCCAATAAAATCCTGTACATAAGACTTTGGCTGCTAAGGCTCTCGCTTCCATATGTTGTCCACATATCCCTTCATGGACTTGACTAATGCATATTACGCATCTTGTTTATGGAGGTACCTTAAAAAGTGGCATGGAAAACCCCCTTCTTGTAGAGCACATCATTTTATCACGTGAAAGCGAGCTGCTCTCATCTTTAATTTTTTTGGCTTCCGGTGTGTTTTGAAGGCAGCTCCCCATCTTTTTAAGAATTTCTTAAAAGGGTATTCTCCAATCATTCCCATCTTCAATGTTTGCTATGTTCTTCTCTTCGATACTTGGCCTTTGAAGTTCTTCGAGATGTACAATCCTTTCCTTTGTTTCCATTGATGAGGCCAATTTTGGACAAAGCGTCGCATGACTATTTGAATTTCTATTCACATAATTGGAATTCTTCAAACTCCTGAGACAAGGTTTTAACCTTGTGAAGGTATTGGCGTATGATTGGTTCTTTTGCTCATACTCTCCATGAAATTGTTGAACCACTAATTGTAAAATCACTATGTGCCATCAATCTTTTCACTGTAGTTGCTTGGCTAAGCTCATTCACGCTATGAGTGCTTCATATTTTTGCAATATTGTTTGAGCTTAAAAAAGGCAAAGCGTAATGAATACTCTAGTATATCTCCTTCATGAAATCGAGAACTACCCGACTCCGCTCCCGATGAACTTGGTGCTCCATCCACGAAACATCTTCCATATGTGTTCATCTACTTTGTTTAGCTCCTCTTCTCCAGTGCGTTCTACTATGAAATCAATTAAAGCTTGACCTTTGATTGCTTGTCTAGGTTTAAAGCAAATATCATACTCTCCTAATTCAATTGCCCACTTTGTAAGTCTTACAGAATATTCTGGTCTTTGTAATATCTGATACAAAGGTTGATCTGTTAAGACCACTATAGGATGAGCTTGAAAGTAGGGTCTTAATTTTCTGGAAGCCATCACAAGTGCTAATACTACCCATTCACAAAAGGGTATCGAGACTCACACCCTTGAAGTACTTTTACCGACGTAGTACACCCAGTTTATCCACCTTTCCTTCCTCCTCAATAAGATTGCACTTTTAAAGCCATCTTACTAACTCCCAAAAATACAAATAATGGCTCTTTAGGCTCGAGTCTAGTCAAAAGAGGTATCTGCTTCCAAAGTATTCTTTTAGCTCTTCAAAACCTTGTCACATTCCAAGTCCATTCAAAATTCTTTCCCACCTCTTAAAGTCTTAAAGAAGGAAGGCTCCTTTCATCGACTTGGAAAAGGAACCCTATTTAGGGCTGCTATTCTTCCAGCTAAGCTTTGCACTCTTCATAGATGATGGAGATCTCATCTCTAGTGATGGCTTGAACCTTCTCTGGATTAGCTTCATCACTCTCTCGAAAGTTATCATGTAACCAAGAAATTTCCCTAGATTGAACCCTAAACGCACATTTGTTGGGGTTAAGCCTAATGTCATATTTCCTTAATACCTCAAAGACTTGGTTGAGTTTTTGTATGAGATTCACCTATCCTCGCTCTTCGACGATCATATCATCGATGTAAGCTTCCATAGTGTTACCCAAAAAGGTGTTTGAATACCTTGTTTACCATTCTATGATAGGTTGCTCCCTCGCATTTTTAGTCCAAAAGGCATTACTTTGTAACAATATGTCCCTTTCTCAGTGATGAAAGCAGTCTTTTCTTTGTCTGAGTGATTCATCTTTATCTGATGATATCCTGAGAAAGCATCCATGAAGCTTAGCAACTCATGGTATGAGGTCTCATCTACTAACTTGTCGATTCTTGGTAAAGGATATGAATCTTTTGAGCAAGGTTTATTAAGATTAGTGAAGTCTCATGATACTCTCCACTTTCCCATTTGATTTCTTCACCATTACAACATTGGCAAGCCATTCGGGTATTGGACCTTTCAATGAAATCACTCGAATTAGTTTATCTATCTCTTCTTCTAGAGCATGTTGCTTTTCAGGTGCCATATTCCTTCTTTTCTGCTTTATTGGTGGGTCCACATTCAAGTGATGAGAAATCACCTCCAAACTAATGCCTGACATATCAGCTGGTGTCTACGCGAAGACGTCCACGTTCTTTTTTAGGCAAGAGACCACTTCTCTTTTTATTTCTTCGGTCATTCCACTTCCTAAATAAGTGACCTTATCTGGATCGTCATCTTTTAACCTCACAGGTTCTACTTTTTCCACAAGCTTTGGCTTATAAATTGAGTCTTCTGAGATTGCCAAGGTTTCATCCCTTAATAATTGTTTCCCTTTGATGGAAGATACATAACGTACTACGAACTTTCTTTTTGATCTCCTCTTACTTGCCCTATTCCTCCCGAGGTCAGAAACTTCATTAACAAATAACTAGAAGAGAGCACAACTCTCATGTCATTGAGCAAAGGCCTTCCTAGGATTGCATTGTAAGCTGGTGACACGGACTTAATTACCATAAAAATTTGCCATTCTTGTAATGTGACGTGGTTCCTCACCTAGTGTGATCGGCAACTGGATTGATCCCATAATAGGAACTGATTCTCCTGAGAAACTAAACAGCGGGGATGACACCTTCTTCAATCTATCATACGATAAATTCATCATCTCAAAGCATTTCCAATAGATAAGGTTTACAGAGCTTCCCATTATCAATGAGAATTCTCTATCGGGAACTTCATAATTGTTGTGAAAATAACCATTGCATCATTGTTGGGTATGACTACATCTTCTTGATCTTCGGAAGTAAAACTAATAGGTTCTTCATTCTCTTGTGTTTTCATGATGTTGTTAACTTCATAAGCTTGCCTTGCATAAGCCTTTCCTTGATGAAGAGGTCTCACTTGCTAAGGTTTCACCCCGATGATAACATGTATTGTCGGTGAGATGGGTTGTTGTCTAAAGTGGGGGGTTTTCTCCATTGTCTTGGAGTCTTTTTTATCATTCATCCCATTGTTATCTTCAGATCTTTCCTTTTTTTGAGTAAGACGGTTTCGCTGCTCCGTGCTTCCGAGTAGACAAATTTGTTAAAGCTTTCCTTGGCACACTAGAGATTCAATCTCATTCATCGGGCTCTATGCATCTATCGCTGAGTGGCCATGGGTTTTGTGAAACTTGCAGTATGCGTCTGTAAATTTACCCATTGTCTTGTTTGCCTTAGGAGGAAAGGTAAGGAGCCCAGATCCTTCTATACTTGCAGGATGGTAGAACGTGGTTGGCTCAATGGTGTGAAGTTCTCAAATTTGAGTTTTGGAACTTGTCTGTGTTCATTTCCCCTTCCATTCTTTTCTCCCTTCATCATTTGTTTCATCTCTATCTTTTCTTTTTCTTATCTCTGCTTTCCAAAGCATTGATGTGCCTCATAACATCCTCTGAAAGGATAAACTTATTAGCTCGACTGAACAGATGTCTAAGAGTGAGAGGTTGATCTAGGGAAAGGGATTTTTGAAAATCTCTTGACCTTGTCCCTTGAAGCATTCCCGATCATCGCCATTGTGGCTTGAAGATCCTGTACTTTCTAAGGTAGCGGCATGAAATCTTTCAACATAGTCTTTCGAGCTCTCTTCTCTTCTTATTTAATGGTCGAAGATACTGAAGCGTTTTTCTTTCTTCTAGCATTAATGAGGAATGCATCTATAAATTCCTTCCTCAACTAATTGAAGTTTGAAATTGATCCTTCCTTCGGATTATTAAAGCCATATGCGTGCATGCTCAGTTAAAGTAAGTAGAAATGCTCGCACATGATTGCGTCCCTCCCATCCATGGAGAAGCATCACCGCCTCATAGGTTTTGCATCTGGTCATAAGGGGTTTTAGTCGTGGCATCTTAAACTTTTTGGGTAGTGGCTTTACCATGATTTCCTTGACGAAAGGTACCTTACTTTCTCGTGGTGTTTCCTCAAGAGAAACCAAACTTCTTCCTGCTCCAGACTGCTCAATTATCTTTTTTAGATCAGTTGTCTCCTTTATGCTAAAGGTAGATTCCTCCGCATCTCTCTCAAATGCTCTTGATTCTCCTTTGTAGGTGCTTTCTACCATCTCTTGTATTTTTTTCTATATTTTTTTCCGGCTAGTAGAGGTTCAACCCTCTTGGTTATGAGGATGTGGATCACCTTGCTCTTGTTGTTCCATAGCTTGCTTTCCCTTATGATAGAGGTTGGATGGGAGTGTTGCTTGAGGTAGAGCTTGTTGGATAAAGAGCATTAAATCATCCAACTTTCTGTTATTTTCATCGAACTTCTTTTTAAGCGCTTCTTCACTTAAAGGAATCGTTGGCATTGTATCTCTTGAGGGCTTAGGTGGAACTTGTAATTGTTCTTGAAGGTTTTCACTTTGAGGAATCATTTCATCTTGAGTCGTAGCCATCTGAGAGCGTGATGTCTTGGACTTCTTTGGTGGCATTAGTGTAGATTGAAGTGACTACACGAAAGTAACCTTGTGTGATGGCCTTTTGATCGTTTTCCATGGACGGCGCCAACTGTTGTTGCCTAAATACAACAGTGAATTTGAAGGGGACCTTGAACTTGTAGAGCTTCGAACTTGGAGGTCGAACAAAAGGAGTTAGAGTCTCTTTCTTCTTCAAATGTCTAGACCTGTAACAGTGTGAAAAGTGGTCCCACAAATACTATGATGGCTAAGTCAGTAGAAAATAAATGTTGATCTTCCTTTTATGTTTTTTCTGAAAAAAGTCCTCCCCCTTGTTTAAATAAGGGAGGCTATTTATAGATATATGCTTACAGTTACGTAAACACTTCACGTGTTCGAGATCGTGGGTGAAAGAGAGATAGTGGGTGTGATGTGAAAAGTGGGGTACTACGTGAGTTTGAATTAGTCCACATCATCTTCCATAGGTTTGGTTGTTCACAACAATGCCAAATAATTATAAGGGCGTTTTGCCATGTACCATGTAGGCCTTATTTATTATTATTTTCTTTCAATGCCGTCTATATTCTAATTGAATTGTTGACTGTGTATTTAAAAAACAAGAACGTTGATGTTTTATATTTATATTTTTTATAATTATTCACTTATTTGTTGTTTAGAAAGGTATCTACTCAATTTACTCGCTGAATACCAACAACAAGGCTGACAAAGCAAAGGAGAAAGATGACAAAGGATGGCTGCCATGCTCATGTCACCGTTGTCTTCCTTCTGTTGGTGAGCTCTCCCTCCTGCTTTTTATTCCTTTGCATTGTCTTCCTCTTTCGTAGGACCCTAACCAAACCCAACTACTAGTTGATTTTGAAGTGAACTTTTTGTTATTATTATTATTATTATTATTATTATTATTATTATTTATTATTTATGTATTTGTTCTGCCTTAGTTGATGCCATGGATTATGTATGTCTTTACAAAATCCTAGTAGGTGGAATATGGTGTTGCAGATTCAAGGGCGGTTTAAAGTAATTAGAGGCCCTCAAGTATAATTTTATAATAAACTCTCTAATTTATTTAATAAAAATTAAATTTTATTTAAATATTATTTTAATAAATATCAATTATTTGAGATGTTCATTTATCTTTTTCATGCTATTAAACTCGTGTGATAAAGGGATATATTTAAAATTTATAAGCAAAACTCAACAAAGTAAAAAATATAATAAAAAAAAATAACAATATAAAAACTACAAAAGCTCTCATCTACAATTAAAAAAAATGAATAATATTTAATTTTGGAGAAACAAATACATGAAAAAACCATAACATATAATTAGAATTTTAAAAAATTAGGTAGAGAAGATATGAGACTGATTAAATATTAAAATAAAAATAGTTAATATCTTATCATATTATTTTAAATTTTAAAAGTTAGCTATGATTATACAACAATGATTAAATATTAAATTAAATTTTTTATATACTTCAAAATTTTGAATTTTAAAATTATAGTTAAAAAATCTGAAAATAAGGCTTTAAAACTATTGGGGGATCTAAAGCAATTACTTCATTGGGCCAGCCCTCGGATTACCCGTGCCATATCACAAACCTAAACCCAAACCCGAACCCAAATATATATTCATATAGTTGAGGGTTTTGATATATATAATGGTGGAAATTTTCAATTTAAAAGGCCACACATGTAAATTAAATGTATGTGTGCTATTTTTATTTAAGCCCAACTAAAGTGATCTAATTAAGTTTTTAATGACTAATAAGGAGTATAATTATTATGAAATTTATGTGTAGAGACCATATATAATTCTCAATTTGATAAGGGGCCAAATTGACTAAAAGTGCCATTACATACTTAATATTTCTAGAGAGCTTTCTCCATTTTTCATCGGAGAGAACAAGAATTTTTTTCGACTTAAAAACATAGACAATTGGAAGATCATAGCCCATTACAGATCCTTCATTATAGAATCGGTATGTTTCCACATATTTAAATGTTTATTCTCATGATTTATCGTGAGACTTTCAATTTTGAATATCAATTATGTGAATGTGTATACTTTATTAATTTTAATCCTAACATATAATAATTAAATAATTAAATAATTAATATTATTAATACAAATTCCATTAAAAAAATAGAAAAACAAAACTCCTCTAATTTTTTTGGCATTGTCGATAATTCATTAATTTTCAATTCATTTACTTTTAAAACTAAATTTATTTGAAATTACAAATATATTCCTGACTTTAACCAAATAGTCATGGCAACAATGGTGGCCTAGAGCACCTTGCTATAGATGAAGCAGTGGACGCAAGTTCACCCATGTATGTGCCGAGACATAAGGTATCACGGAAGTATTCTTCGTCACACGGCCCGTGCGATGCTCGCCCAATGCAAATCAACCTCATTAGAAGTTAGATCAAGAAAAAAACTAAGTAAAAAAAGTAAGATAAAAACAAGAGACACCAGAGATAATTGAGAAAAATCTAAATCTAACTCTCTCTATTGAGTTTGAAGTAGGGGTGTAAATGATACACCTTTACTCGCATGTTACTCAGGCTCGACTCGGTAAAAACTCGAACTCGGCTCGGTCACAGACGAGCTGAGCTCGAGTAGTTGAGCAAGCCAAGTTCGAGTATTGTGATATTTGGCTCGAGTTCTTGCGAGCCTAATTGAGCATGTATTTATATTTATAATATTAGATTTATTTGATAAAAATCAAGGGGGAAAACTTTCGAGCTCGAGTTCAAGCATAATGTTTATGGTCATTTTCAGCTTTTTTGAGCTTAATTGAGAGAGCTTGAGTAGCTCGATTTGTGTACCAAGTCGAGCTCAAGCTATAAAATGAATGCTCGATCGAGCTCGAGCCGAGTATCGAGTACCGAATTTTCAGTCGAGCTCGAGATCGAGTTTGCTATTGCTCGGCTTGAGCTCAATCGATTACACCCCTAGTTTGAAGTATGTTTACAACCAGCCTTAAAACCAAATAAATCATCCTCATCCTGTGACATGGGGGCATTGGAGTTGGTAAGCAGCCAGGCAGACCCATAGCCTAGCTGCTATCTAGCACCCACTCCAACGGTCTAACACCCCTGATTGAATGGGTGCGTTCAAGCGCAGTGCATCAGGACAAAAGAGGACCAATGCAAGCACACTCAAGGGAGGGTAAAAATTTTAGTAGGCCACTGTACTATGGTCTTTTTTCACTTTGCTCACTGAATTTCAATTTGTTTCTTTTCAATCATCCGACATTGATTTTATTTCGTCGGGAGGTCACCCAAGAGATTCCGATGAATTTTTGCTGAGCTGGCCACCGGAGTAACATGTCATCCATTAAATTAAATATATTTATGCCACACTGGAGGGTACACGTCATGAAGGTAACAATGCAATCCACGTCAGGCTGCCATGTGTGTTACTTAATCCAACTCAGCATAGACTTTCCCCTTCCCTTCCTTGAGAGAGGCCCCACATCTCGATCTTTCACCGTCCGAGACTAGGGATTCCTCATCGATGGGCCCCTTCTTCACCGGCGAGATCGTCGTTCATCGGCGGAGTACTGCGCACGGAAACGTGGAAGGAGGAAGAGAGTAGAACCAGGGTATTGGCACACTACAACAACCGAGTTCCACCTGATCGAGTGTGAGAGAGAGAGAGAGAGAGAGGGAAAAGAAGAGAAGAGAAGATCATCTCGTGGTCATCGAAAGGTGTAAGCTTCACTGAAGATTGTGGGGAGCAGGCTTTAGTCTCCGATGCAGAATTTTTGTTTTAGCTTTTGTTTTTCCTTTTTCATTTTATTCTTTTTTGGGTAATAGTTGAGTTGATCTTCTTTCGGGACTTGAATACATGGGAGAAATCATGAATGAGAATAGTTTTTTTGGTTTAAGTGTTTTTGTTATATATTAAAGTGTAGATTAATTCTATAGAGACAGGTGATTATTTTTTTTATTAAGATTCTGTTATTCACTGAACAAGCTTCCTTGCAATGAACTGACCATTTATTGAATGGAAATCTGCAATTGGTTTTCATAGCATACTAAACAATGGAATAGAATACTAAATGAAGAAATCAAGAATGGAGCTTAATATTTAAAAGTTTTCATTTTCTCATAAGCACAGAAGTAATACAAAATTCGGTATGCATATCACAAAGCGGGCACACATAACCTTGTTTCTCATGCAGACCTACAGGTTACTTTTATTACATGGTCCAGTTGTCACATGGGAAACCTGATAAAGTTTAAACAAAACAAACTGAACAAAGTCCCACTAGTGCCAGGCAGTATTGAAAAGTTAGAAATAAAATACAAAATTTTGAAGCATC
The DNA here is from genome assembly GCF_009730915.1 of Dioscorea cayenensis subsp. rotundata. Classification (NCBI taxonomy): domain Eukaryota; kingdom Viridiplantae; phylum Streptophyta; class Magnoliopsida; order Dioscoreales; family Dioscoreaceae; genus Dioscorea; species Dioscorea cayenensis. The sequence goes on along the minus strand of NC_052486.1, from coordinate 14,988,227 downwards.
ACTTCCTTTGAGGATTTTTTTATGGTCTTGTAGACCCCACTACTTCCTCCAGGACCGGTGGAAGCCACACCTTCCTTCTTTTCTCCCCACCAACTTTGCTTTGATCTTCAGAATTTTTTTGCAGCGCTGCTCCTGGAAACACAGGAGGTCTTCTTTGAAAGCTGCTTTTTCTTGCTTGAGATTTGGATAGATGTTGCCTTGCGAGGTCCTCTTTGTTACAGTTTGGAGTCGAAGGTGTTGAGGTAGGTTTATCAATTCTGCTATTGACCTGCAATGTTTAAAGAAGCATCAGGTACTTAGTTATTTGTTGAACAACATTAGGTAGTCGAGGGGTTATGAATTTTTTTAACTGAATTGATGCATACCTGTGATACTGATGAAGTTTCCATAGGTCCATCTGCAGTAGGATTATAGTCTGAGGTTGGTGGCTTTGAGAGATTACGAATAGATATGAAACCCTAGGTTGTGTTAAAAAAAGAAAGGTAGATATTTTACATTTTTAAATTTTCATTGCTACATTGTTTTCTGAAGAGATTACCACATACATTTAAGTTTTCTGGAGCTGATAAATTTCCATCAAATTGAGGATTCTGTCTTTCAATAGAAGGGCTTGGTATAGTTTGAACAGGTACTTGAAGGGACTTCAATATTCCATGGCACAAAAAAAAACAAAAGAAATCTTAGCTAACTATGTGGAAGTTTCTCCAACAACTCAATGAATAGACTTCAATATACAAGGTAGATGTAATAGACTTTCCACCATATATCTCATTTTAATACTCACACTTTGTAATCTTGCAAAAATTACCGGGAAAGTGGTTCTCGAGAAACACTTGGCCTAGTATCTCAGTGCTCTAGCTTGACTGTTGTCCCTCATTTGATTAACCTTGTCATTAACAATAAATTGGACCATGAAAAAAATTGTAATCTTGGTTATAGATTAAATAATGTATATACCTCAATGAAATGGCCATGTAAGACTTCAGGGATCAATGTTTTTCTATGGGGGTCCTGTTGGCCGCTAGCTCCTCGTTTAATTTTTAAAAATAAGGCATCATAATTAATTCAAAAGACACTTGAGAAATACTTTTAGTATAGCTAGTTTCTTTGTTAGTAATAGAAATCTCACTACAGCTTGTGTCTCCCCAATGTGACTTTGGTTCTGTCCACATAAACAATGCATATTAAGTTGAATTCACAGAAAGTTAGATTCAATCAAAAATCATTACTACCGGCACTCCATGGAATCTCCTATTATGTCCCACAACACCGCATATGCTTTGCATTTGATTGTGATCCTTTTTTTCTACTAACTTTTCCTTTTGTGAAAGCCAACATCTTCTTCATTTGGGTCTTTTCTCCTGAGAATTGGTTTCCTACCCCTGTTTTTGTTTGCTAGATCAGGTGGTATCATGGGACCTTGTGGACTCTTGGGCCAATAATTGGAGCTTTGGGTTGGGTGTAAGATATGGTCATAAGTTGCTAGGAATGTACTAACTCTATAACAGTCATCTAAGTAGTCTTCGGGTTTCTTTTTGTTGTAGTATAGAGCTGATATTGAATGTGGACATGGGATGCCTGTCAGTTGCCATTTCCTACAAGTGCATGATTTCTCACATTGGTTAACAATGAACTGGCCATCCTTACATACAACCTGGTATTTATCACCACCATCCCAAGTTGTCTTACATGACCAGCTAAGTTGTTTTGCTTTTTCCAACTTCTTGAGAATCTTAGGGCATTGTTCTATTGTGCATTTTCTCATTGCATCTCTTCTCTTTTGGATTCTGGTCATGAGTTGTGTTCTTATCATTTCATTCATGCTAACTATGCCTTTGGTTCTAGCCACAAGTATAGTGCTGTTGAAGCACTCACATAGGTTGTTGAGTAACATATCACACTTAAATTTTGACTTAAAATGTGACCTACTCCAATGAACAGGGTCAATGTTTTTCATAAAATTGTGTGCATCTGGTGACATAACTTTGAGAGTGTCCATAGCTTGGTTAAATGCAGGTATGTAGCTGGACCTAGCACAAGGCCACATTTGGTCCTTAAGAGCTTTGCCTCTAAATTTTTTTCCCGAAATTTGTATGCAAAATGCCTTACAGATCCTATGTTCGAGCATATGGGAACAATTCTTCAATTGCATTTTGGAGGCCCTTTAAGGTCAATTTTGGTTTTGTAGATTTACCATTCACCAGCAAACACATTAAGGGGCAGATTAAGTGGAAAAAAATAAAAATTCATGAAGAACATAAGCCATATGTTAATAATCGAATTCATAATTTGTACACATGATGTATCGTTTGAATATTATGGAAACATAAAAAAATTGAATGAATCAGGGTTGCAATAAATGAAATGATGTTATTTTAACTTACTTTCTGTCGATCACTCATGAAGGCCCAATGATGAGAGTTAGATAATTGCCCCCCATAATGCCCCTTTAGAAAGCAACCATCAACAGATAGAACATGCCTGCATCCTGCTAGGAACCCTGCCCTAAGTGGGGACAAGCACACATACATTGCCTCGAACACACCCTCGTTGCATCCGAACTTCAGCGATGAACCGGGGATGTGTTCTAAGCAACTCTAATCAGTAGTTATATAAGCTACACATTTGTGTATGCTCATCCCCATCAAGCATTCTAATTCCAAGCGAGGAATGCATAAATGATAATGAAAACAACAAAAAGCGAAAATTGATCGATGAACCCATCTATCATTAAAAAACCAATAAAAACACAAGTTCTATACCTCATTGCAATATTTTTAGCCCTTCATGCTTTCAACCTGCTTGATGTTGGCCTCTTGGTTGGTCTTCTAGACTTGCATGATACCAGATGAGTTTCCAACTTGGATCCGACTCGAACCGGTCAATGTAATGTTGTGCTATCCATTGAGCACTAACATGCCTAATGTTGTGATCTCTTGTACATTCATGCTTCAAGTTTCGACTTAATTTGTATAGTATTTCTGTCCTCATGCATTGGTGATGCCCACGGATAAAAGGGACAATTCTTCTTACGAGTGGGCCTTGCATCTTTTTCATCATTTGGCCTAAAAATTCATCACACACCTATTTTTTTATACCATAATTCTTCAACGCTTCTTTGAACTGTTTTGAAACTTGCAAATTTCATGCCAATCTTGAACTACGGGGCTTGCATGTCTATGTTTTCATTGAATTCACTATATCTAGGCCTAATCGGATCCATTTCCTCTTCATCCGTGGATGAACATGATACGCAACTCATCCGAATCAAGCATATTCGGAGTGGATGTCCCTCATCATCAACCTTTTGTACTATTTTTCTTCCATTTGACCCACACTTGTCCTTGGTGTTTCATTTTCATTCACAGCAACTTCAGCCTCTTCCCTTCATCGTGGAAGCTATACTCGAGTCATGGATGTCACTTGAATCATCACTTCCATCTTCATTGTCCCTTTCTTCACCTACTTCATCTCCTATACCAACATTTTCTTCATTTTCATCTACATTGACTGTTGTATTTTGTCCTGGTTGCTCTGGTGCTTCTCCTATTTCCTCTACTGCATTTCCTTCATCTTCAATGTCAACATCTTCCCTGTTCTTCATCTTCACGGCTTGATAATTGTTGTTTTGGTGCCCCATGACTAGGATCATCCATATTAGTCACCTTCACATAGATATTTATACTTCTCACCGTGCCAACACTTGTTGCCATTGTAATCACATCGAATTAGTCTTCATTTCTATCATCCTTGCCCCTGTATTCTTTGTTTCCCTCCACCAAAAACTGCAACCTTCCACTTTTAATTTTCATCTCCTTAGCCATGTGTATTAGTTCTAATCTGGATATCAAGTCACCATCACGTAAGTCTATATAACCTCCAAATTTCATGTCATTCCAATTCCCAGCATCACCTAAACCATAATACATTTGTATTGTGAAGTACTCGGCAATGGGCACTCTGTAAAAATGGTACAAGTGCATAAATTAGGGTTTGTTGCGAGGACATGAAATTCATATAAATGCAATCTATATGCGAGGAAAAATGAATGACCACGACAAACAAACAAGAAATTAAAGACATGCGGGACATGAAATTAAAGACACGAGGTTAATCTCAAACAAGAAAAAGACGAGTTCATATAATCTCAAACAATAAAACATAGGTTCATTAAACAACCCATCATCATTAAAATTCTCTACTGTACAAATGTTGTTATCAATTCCAAGAAAACACGGTTTCATTATTTGTACTATCAATGAAATCTTAACATTTTACATTTACAAGTTAATCCCAACATCCGAACACAAGTTAAAAGAATTATATGAGCGAGCATAATGATAGTGTGTGTGGAACCATATTCTTTTTCAAACAAGTTTTGGTTCTAATTGATTGAGAATCAGTTTAGCCTAAATCAAATCAAACCAATAGTTTTCCTAACAAAGACATAATAGCTTTGTGCCTAGTGTAGTATTTAGATTACTAGTACCTATGATCTACAGGCAATTGGAAAAAAAATCTTGCAATTTTCTACTTTGGTGCCAGTTTTCACTATTTCCTATCAAAGAAACCAAACACATATGATAACTTACATGTTATGTCATTTACCTAACTAAATCCTAGGCTAATCAAAGGCAGGAGTAGGTCTCTTAATGACTCTTGGAAATATCATCTTTGGCATCTATCCACGAAGTTGACCCTTCCACGAAATCACCTCCATTACTCACTTTTTCCTGTACCGGGCATTCCAAGGGCTAAAATATGGGATTCAAGAGGTAGCGACTATGAAGAGGATTATTAAGTGCAAATGAAATTGATACAAAAAGATCTTTTATGAAGTTCATCTTCTCTTTCTAGAATTAAGATTCTTTCTTTCCATTTTTTGTCTTACTTTGATAAATCTCCTCTCTTAGTGGTTCTTCTTCTTCTCAAACAAATTACAAAAACCTTAGTTATTCAACTTACATGTCCACACTTATTGAAATGGCTCCCAACATCAGCACAAAATATCCCACATATCATAGGCAAAGACATGTAGTCATGTAGAGTGGAATTATAATTCCTAATCTACAACTATCTTTCCGACTTTTTTCACACTCGTTATAGTCCATTTACATTTCATGTAAGAAGAACCATCAAGAACATAATTTGCATTTATAGAAACTTTCCAAAAGAATAAAGCAGTTGGAGCATAAACAGAGTTTCGAAAGCAAACCCGACTCAAAAACAAAAAGTTATTTCACACAAGTGAAACTTTAGGATTGACCATGAGGAATGATCTATCTCAACATCTAAATCTGCACAAAACACATTCTGTGACAATTATCCGATGTTCACACTTGTCCTTGGTATTTCGAGTTAATCATAAAAAAAGAAAAACACGAGTTCATATAATCTCAAACAATAAAAAGACGGGTTCATAAAAATCTCAAACAATAAAAAGAAAGGTTCATATAATCTCATACAAGAAAACACATGTTATATTACATCATATAATCACAAGCATGGAATTATATTACATCATATAATCTCCACGGACAATCAATAGATAAGAGAGGATACATAGCATTAACCTCTCGTTGGTGGGGTTTTTTTTTTATTGTGAAGTTTCACTGAATAGATCTCAAAAACAAAAATTTCCTGTTTTTTTAATTGTTAACATCACATGTTTAAACATCAATCTCGAGTTAATCAAGCATAATATTGATATTAACTCCATCAACATAACAAGTGGACAAAACTTAAACAACTCAAATGTCTTTTTATAAAAACAACATCCAAGCGAGAACAACATATAGTAAAGTAGTATTCCATAAAACAATTTCTACAGGGAGTGGCCGGACATGAAATGGCAAATAAATAAACATATAAGATATTTGAGAGCAAACATGGAAAAATTAAACACACGGATGAGATCATGACATTAAACCTCTCTCTCGCTAGTGTTGATTCTTTCTATGGCCAATGAAATCCTAAGTTTAACATAACCTAACCCCTAAAAATGAATCTAAAAATTCCGAGGATGCATCGAACAAAAGCTTACAATAGTCCGGCCCATCGTCATTCTCTCGTCTTATGTGCCAAGACCCACTCATGGTGCACAATCTTGCTGAACCTTACTCTACGGGCCGCGAGATGATGCTCTCCTACCTCTCCTTTGGTCGAATAATGCTGCCGATGGAGCTGGGATGATCTTTTCTTCCCCTGGTTCTACTCTCTTCCTCCTTCCACGTTTCAGTCTGCGAGTACTCCGCCCGATGAGCAGCGATCTCGCCCGGTGAAGAAGGGGCCCACCGATGAGGAATCCCTAGTCTCGGGACGGTGAAAGATCGAGATGTGGGGCCTCTCTCAAGGAAGGGAAGGGGAAAGTCTATCTTTGAGTTGGATTAAGTAACACACATGGCGACTGGCGTGGATTGCATTGTTACCTTCATGACGTGTACCCTCCAGACGTGGCATAAATATATTTAATTTAATGGATGACGTGTTACTCCGGTGGCATCTCGACAAAAAAATTCATCGGAATCTCTTGGGTGACCTCCGTGAAAATAAAAATCAATGTCGGATGATTGAAAAGAAAACAAAATTGAAATTCAGTGAGCAAAGTGAAAAAAGACCATAGTACAATGGCCTACTAAAATTTTTACCCCACTCAAGGGATGAAAACAAAATAATAAATCATAGATGAAATGATTGAAAAGTATAAAAAAAATTGTTGGAGGGACTGGTAGAGAAAGTTGTAAATTTTTAAGGACTTATAAATAATTTACTAATTATTATTTGATGATACTTTATAATTTAAATAGTTGTTTCTTGTGCATTTTATAATATTATTTCAAAGACTGAAATATTGCAGAAACTTTCTTGTATTCATTTCAAACTCAGGAGAAAAAAATTATCTTCCCTTCCATTGTCATTCGCTAGGGTTTAAAATCTTAAATATTTTAAGCATGTTTTACTTTCTCAACTTTGATAAATTTATCAAAAATTCACTTATTAGCTTTTTTGCAATTTTTTTTTTTCCCGGATATCCTATTTTTCTTCTAATTAGTTAATAATATTTATTAGTTTCAAAATACTAATGAAATAACATGGGGAGGATTTTATTTTATTTTTTTATGACCTTTTTATTAGGTAAAAATTATGGCTTACAGAGTTTTAAAAGTTCATATTGCTTTAATTTGATAATTTTAAATATAAATACATTTGGTAATGTAAATTTTTATATTTACAAATGTTCAATACTTTATAAATTTTTTATGTTTATATACAAAAATTTTACTCATTTTGTAATATTTTTAAAATAAATATTCTTAAATATAGCTAAGATTATGAGCATGATTATCTGAAATAAATTAATTCATATTAATTTTGTAATAACATGCATTCGGATTTGACAACCTTAATTACATGTTGGTTAAAATTTCATATTTTTTTAATTAAATATTATTTTAATAGGTGGAAATGCCACGTCAGTGTCTCATGAGAAAAACCCTATGTCCGTGTTAGGATTTGGATTTGATTTTACTAAAACAATAATTCATATTAAATGGATTAATAAAAGAGCAACTCGACCTAGTTAAAAAGATCAAATAGGATCTCACGGCCTAATGCACATGTATAGATCTATAACCTTGAAATCACACATACAACTTCATATCCTCGCAGAGTTGAAATCCTTGTACATACTCTTCCAATGGTGAACAATTTGCTTGCTCCTTTATGCCCTTTAATTTTATATTTTCTTAATTTTTAAATTTATATTCTCTCAAACATGTGGATAACAAATAAAAATTCACCTATTTAAAAATTAAAATGGAAAAAATATTGAATTAAAAAAAAAGTCCTATATGAAAATTTGGGCTGAAAGGTTATGGACGTGTCAAGGGTATAATTGAAATTTCACCTATTTTCAAGCATTTAATCTATTATAAAATAATAATAATAATAATAATAATAATAATAATAATAATATCTAGGTTGCATTTGATTTGCAGAATAGGAATGCAAGAGGAATGGGACAGAAAATGAAACTGTAAGAATCGGCTTTGTTTGAAAAACAATAAAAAGATTTGACAAAATTATCTTTATACTTTTTAATACAAATAAATAATTTTCATATAATAACTAATATTTAATGATAATTTTATTATTTATAAAATATTTTAAATATCGTTTAATTATTTTAATTATCTATTTAAATTAATGTTTTGTATTTAATTAAATATCTCTCAAAGGTAAAAGGGCAATTTCACTTTAATTGTAAAATTAAATGCCTAAATTAATTATTTTATTTAAATTAGTTGATTTATGTTATTTATTTAAATAATATCCAACAACAGTATTCAAAAACCACCCCCACCCAAAAAAACCCAAATAAACCCAAATATGGGATTAGATTGCTGTCTGTAATAAATCATATTCTAATAGCTATTCCTTCCTTTGACTCAAGGGCCCAAAGTTGAATACATAAAAACGGAAAAATTAGCAACAAAATTGAATTCATTTCTACTTAAAAAGGGATTCAATTCCATTGCAGAAACAGATTTAGTTCCATTGCTAATCCGTTCATGAATTTTGAAATGACCTATTAGTTTCATTGCTAAAAAAAAAATTAGCAACACAACAGATTTCTACATTTGTGTAGTGTCAAAGTAGCAAGCCAACATGATAAACCAAACAGCTTCAGGAACCCAAACACAAATTACTCTGCAAAGCAAAAATGCAAGGATATCTAGATATAAACAAATAACAGTTGAGATGTTTTTCCTATTCCGAACTGCAACAAACATAATTGGTAATACCACTCAATAGGCACACCACATAAGTATATATAGAAAAATTTTCATGGTATATAAATCATAAGCTCATAGTAGGCTTTTTCACATGAAGTTCAGTGATCAGTTTTAAAAAAAATCCTAATCACCAATTTAACACAGATAACTTTGTCCACAAATTGTTGGACAATAAAATTGGAAATGCAAGCGCTGACAATTGAGTGTAACTTAAGCTATTATAATTTAAAGCATATTTGATGCATTTGTATACTTACAAAACAAAAATATCATATGCAGAAATCCAGTACTGAATCCAGCCTATCCAAGCAAGCTGATCAAACTGAGATTCAAGTGAAACAAAAAGGAATCAGTCTGAGACAGAATCATTGGCAAATAATACCAAATAAGTTGCTCAATAATTACCTTGTCCTGAAATGTCCAAGCTGACAGCGACCCATGCATCATCACTAAAAGGAAGCATAACGGCACCCTCCGGCAGGAGCATGTCAGGTTTACGGGAGTATACCCGCACTCTACCAGACAGAAGGGAGCAAGTGCCACTAAAAAGAGGGGCTTCAGAACTTGGAGCTGACGCAGATACAACACCGTGATTGGAGAAATCTGACTGTGAGGGACATGGCAAAGTCTGATCTTCAGATTCAGAATTTTGAACAGCCTCTTTGTCGGTCATGGCTTTGGACTTTGAGTCAGGGAGAGATATATTTGCTTGACTATTGTTTTCTGTAATTTTATCAGTCAGAAAGGTTTCCACATCAACTATATTTGTTTGACTATTGTTTTCTGTAATGTTATCAGTCAGAAAGGTTTCCACATCAAGTATATTTGTTTGACTATTGTTTTCTGTGATGCTATCAGTCAGAAAGGTTTCCGCATCAACTATATTTTGTTTGACTATTGTTTTCTGTAATTTTATCAGTCAGAAAGGTTTCTGCATCAACTATGACAACAGGTACAGTCCAGGTTGAACCAATAGTGGTCGAATTGTGATTGCATTCAACAATATTCCAAGAATCATCCTCTTGACCAATATCTGGATCAGCTGCAGAGAGAATAGAAGTTATAATGCTTGCATTAGTTCAAGTATGAAACTTCTATCAGTCCTAAATATATGTCAACCAATCCTACTGGCAAAGGGACAACTACTTAACCAGATAAGTTGACATACTTCCAAATGACATATATTTCTCTGTCACAACGCATAAGCATTTGGAGGTAAGCATGCAAATAAATGCCAGCAATGTGATAGACTTTGGAGTCGAATCCATTTAAAAGGACAAAATGATTTAAAATAAAGACTACAAGTCGACATTGGAGTGTATACATCAAAGCATGGAAAGCATGTTGATTGACTCACACAAGTAGTTAATATTCTAGTCTATGCAATCCTGTTGCACATTGGACATTGCTGATATGATAAACCCTATGCACTTGAGAAATGGTCGAGTCCCTTCTAGGCAACAAAAAGGAATGAAGGCCATGTAGCTATATTATATTATCACAGGTGAGTTGAGCATGACAAAGTCTATATGCCAAGACATGTAACTACTAGATGACAAAAAACATCATTCAACAAATGATGAATGTGATACTTTTGCACGAAAGAGAGACCAATAAAGGGCAAATACAAACTAACAAGATACGTATATTTTCTGGTACTTCTTCACAAGCAAATTATATCATACAAATTAGGGGGAAAAATATTAAACTGCATTTAAGGGTGTCAATATGGGTTGGCGGGTCTGACATGACCCAACAGTTCAACACATTCATAAGCTATATTAACTCAGCCATTTAGGTTAATTGAAGGTTTTCTTCTTTGCATATAAATGTATCCTATGAAAATCCAAAGTTGCACATATACCATCATAAAGTTTCTGCTTTCATATAAGCTCTAAAAAATTGAGATTCTTATATGCATATATGCACATTTGAATCCAATATAGAAAGTACGTTAAATGTCTTTTACACCTTATACATGAACATATCATTTGCTTTGGAAAAAAAATTAAGTTTGAAGCATTTATTGGATTAATAAAAAAACATCTAACAAAGATACTGAAAAGAAGAAAAGTTCAAGATATTTAATTAAGGGGTAAATAGATCTTTTTCTAAATTAATTTAATGATCTCATGCAATAGGCAATGAGTAAATTTCAAATGAATATATATATATATATATATATCAATAGGGCATACACGAGAGAAGAAACTGTCATGTAAAAACCTAATTTAATGATATAACATTTAGCAAGTTAATATTTCTGTTCAAATATTGCCATCCCCTACTTGCAATATCTCCAAGCATTTCCTTAACTACTTGATGACTTTGAAACTGAAAATCCTGAGAGAGCATTCCTAACTTCGAACAAGGAGTTCAAACGGGGAAGAAGAAACTTCAGACGGCCTATTTAATCTAACTGCGCAGGTAATGAAAGATGGCATGCTAATATAATACAGCTTGATTCTAATGCCAAACAGAGAAGCTACCAATATCAGCAGTGAAATCAAATTTTTGCCAGTAAGTCATGGGATTTGGCTGGGATTTAACAAAAAGCAAAATCAAACAACAGATTCCAATTTGGCATTTGAATTTTTTTTGGATAAATACTTTTATTAGGAAATGAATCAATTAATACCAATTAGACTAAATATGTTATAAAACTATAATTATAGTTTCCTAATTAACCATGATTTTTTGTTAATATTAATGATTTCTTATAAACTTTTGCTAGCATTATTTATGATTTTTGTTAATTATACTTCCCCAATACCGATTTAATCAAATAAATCGTAAGCTGGAAAATCCCAAACCCCACGTTTTGGGGAGGGGCCTTATCAAGCAGTCAAATCCTGCCATCACTCTTTCTTATCCAAAGATAAGTAAATAACTAAACAATCATTCAAAAATTATGACACTAGTACAAAAGACAAATATATATATATATATATATATACATAGCGAGAATAGAAAATAGAGAGCACTTATAAATACCTTACATTTTTATCAAGGGAAAGATATGAGAAAGCTTTTAATTATGGGGCAACTAAGATGCAATTTGACAGCCACGTTCAGTAAATTCGAACACAGCTTAATATATGATAACAATGTAAGAAACCAAATACGGTATTAACTTCAGATATAATTCAGATTTTAAACTCAAAGGCAGCATCTTAATTGCATCAACTATTGTAAAACCAAAGGGTAAAAATCAATTTATATACACTCTAAACAATTTATTGTAATATATAGGCAGAAAGCAATATATGTAAATGCTCCACAGCTTCGATAAATGCCGCGTTAGTCAATGATATACTTCTGCATGAAAAAGAGACCATAAAACCCAACATGAACTATCTAGGCATGTATATTTTATATTCTGCTTCACAAGCAAAAATAGACTCAAATAAGGCACAAGATTAACCTGCAATGTCTCCAATCACTGCGTTGGCATCACTCAATGATTTTGAATCTGAGGATCCTGAGAGCTGCACATCCATGATTTCCACTGTGGAGCCCAAAGATGCAAAAGATGCTTCTGGAATTTCAAAGCCCGAGGGACGTGGCCCAGACACCCTACCTGCACAGGTAACAAAAGATGGCAAAAGACTAAAATTACATCAATTTCAATAAGCACTACAAAGAAATTATATAAGTACATCAGTTTTTTTAGTGTGAATTCCTTTTTACTCTTTAACAACTTTTCCAAATAATCCCCATGGTTTTTCCTTTACTATCCAGTCTTTCTTTTCAGAAATAATATATTTTGCATCCTTGTGTGTTTTAGGGTTAGAAACATTGTAAAATTCCTAAATCACTCTTTTCCTTTTGGAAAGAAAACACAGGGCCACATCCACTTATTCCTAATCTCAATAGTCTCACACTCTCTTTCTTCAAAGCCCCTGCATTCAGAAACACATGGGATTGTGCAGCCATCTGACTTGGGGTTTGCTCCCAGTTTCTTCTCCATCTCATAACACACTTCACACCTGGAATCCATCCACTTCCTTATCACATCAATAGCCCGTATCCCTGTTGCTTTCCCTCTTCTCTCCACCCTTCAATGCGAACCACTTCCATCCAAACATGGTTGCAATAAGATCTCCTCTATCCAACACATCTTGAAGCTCTATTCCTTACAAAAGAGCTGATGTTCTATATAAATTGGGTTGTCCCACCACAATGATTATGTATATCAGGATAGTACGCAATGAGGCATCCATCAGGGATCTCTTATTGGTTTCTTCTTCATACAACACACCTTGTGCCTGGAAACCTTTCACTTCCACTTTCATGGCATCTAGTTAACATCCTTTGTGATTGTGTCCATCCTCCCTTTCCTTTTCTCTTCAAGCACATTAAAAAACTACGAGCTACAATAAATAACTAGCATTGTTTATTATCTTGTCTATTAGTTTATTATTTAGCATAGTTGTTTAAAGAAGATCCCAACTAGGTATTAATAAAAAAAAAGGAAGCCGAACAAAAAAGAATAAAAGAAATCAAGAAATCAAGTTCGTTTAGATAATGTCCCCTTCCAGATCCACATGGAATATGAGCATTTGAAGAAGAGTTCACAAACTTCCTCTGCTGTTTATTGTTTTGATTGGTTTTATTGGTTTGCCTAGTTGTCTATTGTTTGTGTAAGTGTTTTGCTATAGAATGTCTTAAAAGCAGTGTTTGAAGAATAATTGCATGTATTTCGTAGGAATGGGAATTAGGTACAAGACAAGCAACAAGCTTTCTTAATAGACAATGGGAATATTGGTAAACTTCGAAAAATATTTTTCGTCTTTGGAAAGGAAAAAGTGTCTGTGTAATAAGATTAAATAATTTGAAGAGGGGAAGAAAAAGAGTCTCTAACTTACCTTCTTTGAGTTCACACCAAGCAACCTTCGCAGCATTCATCTCTGCCTGCTTTTTGGTAGTCGCAGATTCTCCACTAAAAGTCTCACCTTTTATCTCGACTTTAGAAGAGAAAGTTGGTATATGAGAAGCACCATCACTGATGGTTATGTATTTAGGCATAGAGAATCTTTCTTTCTGTGCTAATTCTTGCAAAAGATTCTTATAAAATCCAGGATCTTCCTGCAAGAAGAAAACAGCACATGCAGAAGATCAAAATACCAATAAAAATGTGCAAGAATTAAATGAATAGATGCTCAGGACTTACAACTTTATTTTCTCCCGAGGACCAAGACTGAATTGCAATTTTTGCAGCAGAATGTTCTGCTTCTTTTAGAGTGCCAAAAAATTGTGGACTGACAAACTTTTGCCCATCAACAGTAACAATTGCCTTAAACTGGAGAGCATGAGGTGGACCCTCCCGAATGGAATCGTACGTTGGTGGATCCAGCTTTTTGGTTTGCACTAATCTTAGAAGCTCGGACTTGTATGGAATTTTATATTCTGGAAATACGCATTTTACATTATTAGACAACTGAAGTACTCAACATTATAGGCTAGGAATGAAGGAAAAAAACAACAAGAGCCTTAGAGGATATTGCCCCTTCAGAAAGAACGAAGCAAATCAAACAAGGAAATCATTTTTTTCTACATGTCTACTTTATTAAGAAAAATGTTTGTCAAATTCAATAAAAGATGAAGAAGTCAATAACTTAAGCTGGAAGCTAATATCTTCCATGGCCAAGTCATATAATTCTTCCAACAATTGACTTCTTCAATGAACAACTTCACCCAGGTTACTTTGTAAAATCACAAGAATGTGACTTTTCTCAAAAAGAGAGCAACAATGGTTTTACAAGAAAAAGTTAAATGGCTTTCCGGAATCAATAACAGCCATCAACTTGCATACAAATATCACCATTCTAACCATCTCAAGATGGATTGGATGGTTGTCACTAATTTTGCACAAATCTCTTCTGAAAAAATAGTTTTACTCTAAATAAAAAAAGAATCTACAAAACCATCAAGCAATCCCAAGACGTGCTTCCATGAAAAGTGAAAAGTTCATAATTCACAAATGTAGAACTTGATTTAGGTCATAACCTTCCATTAAGATTTAGGGCATAAAATTATAGTCCAAAACCCATTTATTAATTATTAACTCAGTGAAAGAAATCCACAATTCATCATGAAAATTCCAACCACACAAATAAACCAAGAGTTTCAAATAAGATTAGTTGTCAGTACCATGATTACGAAAAATTCAATTCTTACATATCTCAACAATTTGATTTGGATAAAGGAAAAAACATTCATTGATGTCAAGTTCTACAAAGAAGAAATCAAAGAATAGCATTATTCTTAAACATCAAAGAAACCACCACCATCAAGCAATCCAATCACTTCCAAGAAATGCAAAATTTGATATGGGTGATAATCCTCAATTAATATCCAGGACATAAATGAAAAAAATCCACAATTGTTCATGAGAAATCCAGCACACACACACACACACACACACACAAAAAAAGAACCAGGGATTTCAAATAAATTTAGCACCAACACCACCCGAAATCCATATCTTACATTTCAAGCACCAGAAACACAATTAGATTTAAAACAAATAAAGAACAATCATTGATTTCTAGCTTTTTTTCTTCCAAGAAGAAAAATAACCCCTGACTATAAAAAAACCAAATCCAGCATAACAATTAAAATCTAATAATCAAAGGGAAAAGATCATTCCCAATCCAATTATTTCCCAACTCAATGCTCTCAAATTAAACAACAACACCACATAAAAAAATAAAAAAATAAATAAATAATATAAAAAAATAAAAAAATAAACGCAACAAAAATCAATCAAAACCAAATTCAAAAATCTCAAAAATCAACCAAAACAAGCGACCCAACACATAGAATCAACAACTATTAAAAACCCTAATCAAACAAAATTAACAAGAAAAGAAGCAAATATCCATACCAATCTGCTCCATCAAGGGCGGCGCAGGGGTGATAGCACTTAAATGCTTGAACGCGAGCTCGGCTACGCGATTTTGAGCCTCCTTCGCATTCATGGAAGGTCCCAACGAATCGAAGGAGAGGTCATCCACGGTGACCGTAGCCCGGAAGCGAGGGCAGTGATCGGGGCCGTCCCTGGTCGTGGTGTACTCCGGCAAACTCAATTGTCTCTGCTGGCAGAGTTCTTGCAGCCGGCCCTTATACATCGCTTCCGATCGCTGGAGCCGGGCAATTGATAGCCGGAGTTTGCCGGAGTTCGCCGGAAGAGGAGAGCAAGAAACAGAAATTGGAAAGCCAAGCAACGCTTTTCTCTAGTTCACAAACTTAGCATGAAAGTGAATATCACATAAATACCCCCAAAAGGTTTTTCCAAGTTAAAATATCAAAAATAGTCCCTTTTATTTTTACGTTTTTATGCCTTTGTACTCTAATATAAAATTTATCTTTTTAATCCTCGTATTTTCACATTTATATCTTTTTGGTTCCTCTAATTGACGGATCTGCCATCTCTTGTGAATTGATGATTGAGATGAAAAAAAGAATAAAAATACGTAAATACTGAATACTCAAAAACGAATTTTACAACTAATGACGAAAATGTGTAAATACGAGAATCAAAAAGGCGAATTTTATATTAGAGTGACTAAAAAGCAGGAAAATCGAAAATAGAGGGACCATTTTGATATTTTACACCTTTTTTCTATTATTTATTATTTATTAACTCATACTTGATAAAAATGCCCTTGGATCAGGTATATATACACAAAAAATATATATAATTTTAAATTTTATTCCACCATAATAGATTTATCACTTTTAAAAATTTTAAATACAACATTTATATATATTTATTTAAAAATTCAAATTCTTTAAAAAATAACCCTAAACATTTCTTATTCCTAACCAAAATAAATTAATAGACGATATTTCCAAAGTAGACACATATAGCATGATCGTTTATAAATAACATTGAAAATTTGAAATTGCATCCCAGAATATGTGCTCAAGAGATGATGAACAGTGAGGGGATCTCTCAATAATTACATGATAGGACAATCCAATTAAAAAAATAAAAAAAAATGGTTTGATTTTTACACAATAAGAATTTTTTTTTTTTTAACCGCATGGCATGTGGCTTTACAGATTTGTAAAAAAAATTATCAATGATAGTAACTTTTGAATAATTTTTAAATATAATTTTATTTAATTTTTAGAAATTTTTTTAATTTTTTTATTTAATAAAAATTTTTGAAATAGGTTAATAAAATTTATATAAAATATATATCATATAAATCAGACTTTTTAAATAAAATGATGATTTTATCCTTACAAAATTAATAATAAATTAATAAGATTTTTTTCTTGTAAATATAAAAAATCACATGCATCAAATAAAAAATTGTTCTTATTTTAGCAAAAGTCAAAAATGAAAAAAACCGCATAGTTTTTTTACTTTACCCTTAATTTTTATGCCCAATACGTATCCATGAGTTTATTTAGATAAATATTATATTTAAAATAATATTTAATATTATTAATTATTACTGTTTAACAGCAAGTTATCCAACACTCATGCCTTTTTCCATCTCGTCACTCACTAGTCACTACACAAAAACGAGGTTGATGTTATAAAAAAATATTCTAAGGTTTTTTTTTCATTTCTAAGGAATTTGCATGGGAAAACTTTAATTTTATATTTTCTTAAAATTTTATCTCAACCTTGGAAATAAAAATTGTGTATGTTTATTTTATTTTATTCCTCTTACATGACATGTGTATACCGGAACTCTCTTTTAAATTTTTATAGTACATTTTTATATAAAACTAATTAACATAGACTTCTATTGAAAAAGTTATCAAAGGAAAAATCTGAATTTTAATTTTAATTAATATTGTCATCAATTTATCCAAATAAGATTCAAATTAATAAAAATTGCCTAAACTATTAGTACTTCGATAAACTTAATCAATATTTTTTAAATATTTTTTAAATGAAAATAATTTTTAATCAAATATTGACTTTATTGAAGAATATAATTAAATATGATTTTTTTTATGGGATTAATACCTTAATATTCCCGTTGTAGGGGACATATACCAAATAGTGTGACAAATGGACTTTGGATAGCTTATTAATTTCTTTAAAAAATTATAATTTAGAAAAGGGCCATGAGAATCGGATGGTTGGAAGTTCAAATTATATGATTTCATGATTTCAAGTGGAGACACATGATGTCAAAATAGTGAAAATTACAAAAAAACCCTAAGTTTGCCATATTGCTAAAAAAACCTCTAATTTTGTAATCCCTAAAACCCCCTTTTTCTTTTTACACTCCATGATTTTTGAAAACCCCCAAAGTATGTAACGGTGGTTAACGGAGTGATTTTTAAATTTTATGAACGAAAATGCCCTTGCACGGGAAGTAGTGGCTGCAGCCATTTCGGCGGTGTAAGAGGAAGTGGTTGGGGTGGGGGAAGGAAGGAGGGTTTCTTAGGGCTACAACCATTTGAGCTGTTTCCTTGTCTTCTCTCAACTCGCGTCTCCAGCCATTTTTGCGGCACATTCTCTGTAAAATTCAGCTTTTCCCTTTCCACCGGTGTCTCGAAGGAGAAGTCCCACGCAAGTATTCGGCATTTCATTAATTTGCAATCTAAGGTATTGATTATGATTTTATGTTAACTATTTTGTTACAAAGAAATATTTTTCGGTTTTGTTTTGTGATTTTGTTTTTATTGGAAGACATTGAAGCCTGCAGAGAGATTTATCTGCTGGGGTTTTGTTAGTCTGTAGGGAGATTTCTCGGCTAGGGTTTGTTTAGTTTTACATTTTCGTCTGTGTACACGATCGAAATAGTTTTTCGATTGTTGTGATTTGTGTAATATTTATAATGTACGTTTCCCCTTTCAATAGATATGGTTGCAGTTGTACAAATGAGGTCTCCGTTTAAAGAATGAGCTTTTACCGTTTAAGTTTTGTCGTCTCCGTTTAAATAATGACATCCCTATTTAATAATATAGGTCTCTGTTTAACAAGTGATATCACTGTTTAAGAATTGAGAGTTTACCGTTTAACAACTTATATTTCCGCTTAATAATTTGTGAATACGGCTAGCTGAATGTGTTGTTATTGTCCCAGGCTTATGATTATGGTGGTCAATCTAGTTAATAGGCGATGTTACTTGATACCGGTAGTGGAGACTGTGGCTGAATTGAAAGTTCACATGATCCCTCGACAATGGGAGATCATCTGAAGGACACTCGTTTGTAACATTCTATCGAGTTGGAAGTCAGTATTCCAAGAGCGGGCCCTTCTTGATTTCTCATTGCAGAAGGTACGATAGCCGCACTCAATAAATTCAAGATCGGGGAAAGCATGCTAACTTTCAGGCCTGAAGATGTGACCCTCGTTCTTGGTCTGCGTTGCGATGGAGACGCAGTCGTGTTTCAGAAGAAGAAAACACGCTCAGCTTTCAAAGAGAGGTATTTATTTAAAACCTACGAGAGACACAGAGACTCCATCAGGAGCACTCTTCAGCAACTCGTTGGACAGAGGGGAAAAGAAGAAAATTTTGCAAAACTACTGATAGTGTACCTCATGGGTACAATCCTCTTCCTAAATATCTCCTGCTCGGTTCCTAACTGGATGGTTGATTATGTCGATGATCTACCTGGCATGGGGATATACGCATGGGCTCAAGCGACACATAAGTGGCTTATGGAAGACATTCCACAAGCAGCCGCTCGAGTGCAAGCTAGATGCGCGGGGAAGAAGACCAACACAGGGTATATTAAGGATTGCACGGTCGCGCTTTACATCTGGTTTTACGAGCTGACCGAAATCGGAAAGAAAGTCCATTTCTGCAAGATCCCAAGGATGTTGTGCTATGGTAAAAATACTTTCACGGAAGCAAGCGACGATAGAAACCAGTTTTGTCATCTCTCGAAGGAAAAAGAGGTAATAAATCATGAACAATGTGTTTAACAGATGAGACGTTAATGTTTAAACATATTATTTACCTTTTAACTTTGTTCTTTACTTTTTAAAAAATTATTCTTCAATGTTTAAAACTTTTGTTCTATGTTTACGTTAATGCTATAATGTTTAAATATATAAGTTCAATGTTTAACTATAGTTTTTTTATTGTTTTAAACTGGATGATTTTCGCTAAAAATTGTTTGGTTTACACATGTTAGTTTCTGAGTGGTTCCGCGAATCGTTTGATGAAGATATATTTATTCGAGCCAACCGTCGGTTGGATGCTATTGCTCGGGAACCACTTGCTCGAAAAGCAAGATGAGAGGACAACCTCTTCCGATGCGCTCGGACTGCGTTCTCATACTTCCGACTCAAAACGCAGCACGCATTCCTCGATGCCGAGAAGCCCTCCCCTATCCCCGCCGATTGCAACACTCCCACCGACGACGACATCGACGGTCTCCCCGATAGTGGCGCCCCCGACCGTGGCGGCGCCCGAGCGTCACTAGGGTGAGGATGTCACTCGCAACTCTTCCGTAGGGCTTGCCGGATATTGATGACCGAGTTCCCTCGGCTTATCGCTCGAGTTGAGGGATTGAAGGTCGGTAATAGACTACGCCCGTCCCTCCGAAACAAATGAAGCACTCGGGGACGGGACGTGGCGTCGGAATTTGACGACGATGACATCATCAGGGAGGCCATTCGAAAACGGCCTCATTCGAAAAAGCTTGCGAAAAAGAGGAAAACAATAATGCCTCCGTCTCCACCGCCGGCTGATGATGAAACAATAGTAGCACTATCAGCGGCTGATGGTGTTACCATTAATGATATTACCATCACGGTGGAGGAGATTGCAGATGATGTTACCATTGCCGCTATTGATAAGATCGTTGACTCTGTTGTTAACGAAATTATGAACCCGATGGAAAAAGGCGGTGACGAGTGCGGCATCAAAGATGGACACAATCCCTAAAGAACAAGAACTAGCTAACATTGTGTTTCCCATTGATGTTATTGTTATAGCCACGGTTGAGAAGGTCGTTGACTATATTGTCAACGAAATCATAATCACGGTGGAACCAACGGCCGACAGTGCCGCATCGAAGGCAGACACAATCTTACAACAACAAGAAGCATGTAAGGATATTTCTTCGCTTGATGCTGCCGTCGTGCCCGCATCCACGGAAGATGATGCTGGTGCTAAACACCAACAACCATCAACAACAGTGCCGTATGATGATCCCAAAACAACTGTTGAAGAGGATCAAGGGAATGCCACCGAAATGGCGACGAGAGAGAAGATCAATGCTAATAAAAAATTAGAAGAAGTTCGGAAAGTCTTTATTCCGAAGAAGAAAAAAATACGTTAGCCAATCGCTGCTACGTCAGAGTCGATAGATATTCTCACGCTAGGACAAGTGAGTTTTTTTTTATGGTATTGTTTAAACTATTACATGTTACCCTTTTAAGTTATATAGTTAACGTTTAAATATCCCACATAGCATTTAAACTATTACATGTTACCCTTTTAAGTTATATATTTAACGTTTAAATTATTCCATATAGAATTTAAACTATTATATGTTACCATTTAATTTATATAGTTAACCTTTAAATATTCCACATAGAATTCAAACGGTTGATGTATCAGTTAAATATTTACAATATTGTTTACGTATCTCTGTTACCATTTAACCGCAGCACTGTCGTGTGGAAAGAATGACTCTATCAATACCACATGGTCCAGGCTATTCGATCTGCTTGAGGGAAAGGAGATGGTCTCAAACGATGTGATGGACGCTTTCGTATGTATAATCCAAAATTCACTGAGCATAGTGCCATATCATTATAAGAAGCGCGCCTCCATCACACGACCATTGGCGATGTTTATGTCAATGCATTGTGACACACATAATACCACTATGGCTATGATCGGAGATGCCGCGCGCAACTTGTATGATTTTGAAATTGTCATCCTCCAGATAATTATGAATGACCACTTTCATGCCGTCGTCCTTGACAATGACAACCAAGAATACATGCATTATTCTTCATGCCAAAAAAAGGAATACGATAAAGACGCGCTAGAAATGGTAAGTGCTTCAATAATTTGTGTTTGAGTAATAGTGTTTGGTAAATAACCGGTATTCTAATATCAACTTATATACCTCCACAGCGGAACCTATTCGATCTTTGTATCGACATGGAGTTCGGCGAGTCGGCGACCGCAAAGTACCCACTTGTTCACGACACTGAAACCCCACGTCAAAAACAAGGAAGTGTCGACTACGCCGTCTATGTGATGCAGTTTATCGAGCAGTTACTCGCCGATGAGAAGCTACGGCTACCGCAGACGGGCGTCCCTTATCTGCGATTAAAGTATGTTTCCTGCATACTTAAGGAGGGGAGGGGAGGGCAGCCGGCATCACTGCGAAAGGGGAGTGTTCGAAAGCGGGGTCATAGAATACGTTGTCTTAATTTCAAATGTAAACCAATTTAAATTCAATTCATTATTTTCGAAGAACATGACAAATTTTGTCAATGTAAATTTACATGTATCTATATTTATATACTTGACTCTTTTTTTAACCTTCTAGTATCATTGTTTAACTTGTACTTTCATTGTTTAATTTTAAGTTTCATTGTTTAACTGTCAATGTCATTGTTTAAATATCCATATTACGAGTTTAAAGACTGAACTAGTCACTTGTGAAAAATAACTATTTATCGTTTAAAAATAACAATGTCTCTATTTAAATACATGTGTTAGCAGTAAGAATAAGGTTTCTCTGTTTAAAAAAATGAAAAAGTTAGCACATAATTAAGTTTGTTTCTTTTTAAAAATCAGCTATTTTACAATGGCTAGTCGGCGACAGTTTCATTACAAGATTTGCGATTGAAACCGGAGCCGTGGCAGCGGCTGCACCGTAACTCACGGACCTCAAAGGCTTGTGACTCAATCTTCTTTCGCCTAGGGACGCCTGAGTTGCCTTCTCGTCACGAGCGGTCGCATGACGCTAGTTTACGATTTTCGTCCGTAGGCTTGTCATTGTCGGGTATGGGGAATATAGCTTCCTTATACGTCAGTTTGTAATTATCGGCGGTGAAGTAGCCGCTAATAAATTGATGAACGTTGGTGTCCATGCGCATTATTGCAGCGCAAGCGTGTTTGCGACGGGATACCATAAACTTGCCACTGCGACATGAGCATGTTTTCGATGGCAAAGATCTATGAGTAGCTCAGATCGGTCAATCACTTCATAATGATCATCGACACAACGACCAACACGAAGATTTTCGGCTATCCTCAACAAGTATCTCCACCTTCGAATATTTGTCCCGGGCACAAAGTAGGTCTCCCATTTGTTCGCTTGCTCATGGCGGTTGCATAACATGCGCATCAACTTGAACCTGTACATCGTACAACACAAATCTCAAACAAAGTTAAGTAAAGGCATTGATAGTTAAACATAAACACACTTTAGTAAGCAGTATTATCATAAATTAAACAATGATATAGATTGTTAAACACGAAAAAAAGATATTTGAATATTTATAAACTATTTTAAAGGATAATACGAATTCTTAAGTGAAAATGAACATTCGAATACCTTATGGAGTCGACCATCTTCGTTACCGGTAAATGCCGAGCTTCTTTGATCCAAGCATTTAACGACTCTGCGACATTTGAATACATCTCACCCCAACGTTCACCTCTGAACAGATAATTCGACCAATATGCCATATCCGATTTATTAATCATTCAGTGATAGGCTTCGGGTGATGTGGCCTATAGTTCATTCACGGTATCATCGAAAATATTTCACCGTGGATGCCCACGCAATACGAAAGTATATAGACCAGCACTCCTCTCTCAATGCCTTCCCTAGTCTGACGTTGGCTTTCATGAAATTGGCCTCCAAGTGTCAAAGACAGTATGCATGTGGGGAAGAAGGGAAGACTCTCGCAATAGCATTCACAAGGCTCTTGGACCTGTCCGAGACGAATGTAATTATCTCATGATAATCTCCTTCCTCGTATAAAGTATCACCTAACTTGGATATGAACCAAATCCAATTGGCATCGGTCTCGTTGTCGACAATACCGAAGGCGACGTGGAAGAAACCATTGTTTCCATCTTTGCTTGTAGCACCCTGTAGAGTACCCCGATACTTTCCAAGGAGGTGGGTACCATTGACAAATAGCAGCGGCCTGCAAGCCTTCTTGAATCCGACAATATACGCTCTGAAAGAAAAGAATGCACGTTTAAACCGGTCACCGTCTCTTTCCACAATCGCAGTGTTGCCGGGGTTTGTCTCAACCACCTTATCTACGTACTAAAGCAACAAATCGTAGTCGAAGATGTCACTGCTGATCGAGCACCACTGGCATGCTCTTTTCCCAACCAAGCTCGCTTGTATGGAATATGGACACCATGTTCCCTCAAGCATCGTCCCTTTTGAATGTCGATGGCTTTGTACAATGGCCGGGTCTTTGAGTTTCTGAATCACCCGATGCGCTTACCCATTTTTTTGGGACGCTTTTCGGGTGTGAGGCCGATCACAACCAATGGTAGCGCATTCCACAGTCACCTGGTGTTTCTCGTTCTTTATGAATTTGAAGTCAAAATTATGTTTGATTGCCAAATTTCAAAGTGCGTCCCTAAAATGTTCAACGTCTTCAAAACATTGTCTGATATCCAACGACAACACTTCGGAATGATCGACGAGGAAGGAAGGCATCCCACAATGTCGAGTTCGCCATGGGGTTGACCGGGAGCTCGCGAGAATCCGAATTCTCGCCAATACTTCAGTTTTAAAGCGAAACCATCCATAAGTTAAGCAGAGACATAATGTGCTTAAATGATAAAATCATAATTTAAACGTTAAGTCAAATAGTTACACGATGAAGATAGACTTTAAATGCAAACAGAATATATTTAAATAGAGCCTATCAAAGTTAAACCGTAATGAACTTATACAACTAGATAAACATAAAAGAGAATAATCTTACAACGAGAAAAAAACTCATTTTTCGTGAGGATTCGACAATGCCACATCGTCTTTTCTCCACAACAAGATCGACTACAGAGCATTTGAAGATCGAATGAGCGTGACACATCCGCTAGAAGTCGACATTGTTTTCTATTGGACAAAGTCTGTTTTTATACCAGTCGGGTGTGATAAACTTCACCCTCACACGGGAAATATCGAGATCCCCATCGCTCACATATCTCGCCTAACACCGACTCCCAAGAAAGTCGTCGTAGTGAACATTAGCACTCTTCCCTCCCCGTTATATCTAGCAATACCACAAAAAAACTATCCATAATATAACTCACTCGAACTCAAATCGAACAAACCAAATGAGAAGAAGAAGAAGAAGAAGTAGATGATGTAAAGAGCCTTCTAAAATGTGTTTCACAAAAAAAGTACACAACTGTATGCATAAAGTCAGACATGATGTGATTGTGCGGTATTTTTCCCACCATTTTAAAGGGTAAAAAGGTATTTCATTACATGGATCCACTTGAAGTGACCGACAAGGGTTAATCCCTAGAGACAATCATTACTAGCTCCTTGGCTCGTAGTTCTTCTTCATGACTCTCTCTCTGTTTAAATATCAATCTTAAATATTTAACAAATTGATGCAACGGTATACTCGAACTGTTGATTTGAGCACGAATACCCAGTACAAGTCTTCAAAACCTCGTTGATCAAAGATAGCCGGGGAATTGGAAAAAGAGAGTAAATTTTATTACTCAAGAGAATAACTATTACCAAAAGCGATCGTACTCTCGCCCATAGGGCTTACATTAAATAGAAAAATCAAAGATATGAAAATAATCCTAAAAGCGGAGATAATTCGAAAAATATACAAAAAAATGGTAAATTTTCAAATACCGGCAAGAAATAAAAGAGTTAACAAAATAAATACTAACGCCATAAACGGCTTACAAATCAGAGATTTCTAGCCAAAAGGAATAGCGAAATCAATTATTACTAAAAAAATAGCAAAAATCAGGGGTTTTCGAGGCCTAAACGATGGAATTTGGCGGAAATCATGCATTGTTTAAATTGAATGCTGTTATTGACATTGTGTTCACCTGACGAGCCTCCATGAAGAGAACACTTGAGCGACTTTGCTTGTTCTATGTTTAAATTGAATGTTGTTATCGACATTATGCCATTTAAACCAATATGTAAACCGTTTAAATATTTTGATTTAACTGTTTTAAAATATATGTGATTGTTTAAATTGAATGCTTTCTGCGACATCGTGTTGAAGATGGATATTTTTTTCCAAAAACATTGTGTTACAGACATTCCATCAATCCTCTTGGGTACCTCATGGGTCTTTGTTTAAACGTCAACCTTTTTATGTTTAAACAATTATATAAATTCTTTAAACTATCAGTTCACTGTTTAAATAATTTGTATATCGTTTAAACATATTTATTTTTTTGTTTAAACCGTTGTCATTGTTTAAAGATATTTATTTTTTGTTTAAACACCGTTGTCACTGTTTAAATAGAAAGCCGATTTTGTTTGTTTACAATGTCCTTTTTTTGTTTCTAAAAATGTTTAAATATCAAAAGTTCACACTCAAATAAGTTTGTTTCATTTAAAAATATTTAAACATTTACAATGGCCTCCGATTAAATATCAAAAATTTCACACTCAGATACGTTTGTTTCATTTCAAATAAAATATTTACAACATTTACAACATCCACAATGTCTTCACAGACATCGGACACTTGCGAGTCAATCCTAGTTCATCTATTAAGATTTCGGCTTTCCTCAACAAGTATCTCTACCTTAAAATGCTCACGGCGGTTGCATAACATGCGCATCAACTTCAACCTATACAAACATAGAACACGAACAGTTAAAAAAGGCAGTTAAACAGTTTAAATATAATTGATGTGTCATGGTCATTTTCTTTTGAAGAATCCTTTGTAATGAAGCAATAAGTGAAAAGATAGTTAAACTTTCTTTTCTTAACCAAGTCGAAACGCCCGTCCTCCTCCGCTGGAGAGTCTACGCATTAAAGGCAATTACGCGGGCATTTCGACCCAGTCAAGAATAGATAGTTTAACTTGTGGTCTGAATGAAGCAAAGATCCTATGAGTTAAACACAGACAATAATATTTGCATACTAAGGAAAAGTTTTTAAACGATGAGAACAATTCTCAAGTGATAAATATCAATTTCATTTTAAAGTATGTGTCATGTTCACCCTCTCTGGAGAATCCTCTGCAATCAAGCAATGCGTGAAAACTTTCTTGTCCTGATCAAGTCAAAATGCCCACTTAATTGCTTGTCCCGTCATCCTCCGCATTCAGGCAATTGGGCGGGCTTTCTGACTTGAACAAGGAAAAGAAAGTTTAACTTGTTACGTAATTGATTCTTGAGAAAAAGATGATTATGACACATCCTTTAAACGAATATCCTGGACATATGAAGATGAAAACTCATCCGAGAAGAAGCAGAGGATGAGGAGGAGGGGGTGTCCAAGGGAAGTGATCTTCATTCTCATTTATGGTGTGAAGTTCGTAAGCCGGTTGACGCTTTCAAATCCGAGAAAAAAAGGGAAATGCACGGGGGACCGAGCTTTTCTCATTAACGAGAAAGAGAAAGGGGTCTTTCGATATATGCAGCATCAAATTTTAGAAAATTTAATACCGTCATTAATTCTTGTGCATGGGATACCATAAATTTTGCCATTGGTTACCTGCCAACACTTCAGTTTAAACAGAAAAGATAAATATTTTAAGCAGAGACATAAAATGTTTAAATGATATATTACAATGTTAAACGGTAATGCAAATAGTTAAATACTGACAAATAAATTAAACAAAGAAGACAATTGTTCAATATAAAAATAATGTATTTAAATAGAGGCAGAGCGACGTTAAAGCGGTAATCAACTTATACAACTAAATAAACATAAATAGAGAAGAATCTTACAATGAGAAAAAAACTAGTTTTTCGGTGAGGGATTCGACAATGGCACTGACGTCTGTCTCGACAAGATCGACAATGGCACATCCTTTGGAAGTCAACCTCGTTTTCTATTGGACAAACCGTTTTATATCCATCGGGTGTGATAAACTTCAACCTGACATGGGGAACATCAAGATCCAATCGCTCACGTATCTCAGCTAAGCTAACACCAATTCCCAAGAAGTCAATGCCGTGAACAATAACCCTCGAATCGAAGACATTCTCATCTTATCAAGAAACCGGCAGAATTCTAATGTAACAAACCAAATGAGGAGAATAAGAAAAAGAAGAAGAAGAAGATGTGATGAGCCTTCTAAACTTTGTTTAACAAAAGGCAACAAAAAAATGCAAAATTGTATGTATAAAGGTTGGACATGATGTGAGTGGCCGTTTTTCCCCGCCATGTTCAAGGGCAAAAATGGAATTTCATGACATGGTCGCATTTCAAGTGAACGGTAGGGGGTAAAAAGGGAAAGTTGAACAATAACGGAAGGGTTGTCCGGGGTTTGCCAAAATTGGAGGGCTGTTTGGAAATTTTTGAAATTCACGAGGGGTAAACAGTAATTTTCCCTTTCAAATAACAACAACAACAACAACGATGACAACAATAACATAATAATAAATAATAATAATAATAATAATAATAATAATAATAATAATAATAATAATAATAATAATAATATAATAACAATAATAATTGTTATCTCAAACACAAATTTTCAGAATATGAGGTAGAGAATCTCAAATCTATATATATATATATATAGGGGTGTCATATTAGAACATCATACACTAAAGTGATAGCATGTTGAATTAGTAACCTCATTGCAAAATGGGCAACTAGCATGTTAGATCAACTAATGCCTGGTTTGATATTTAGTTGGGGAAGTTGCATTAGAGGGTTCTTATTAATCCTGGGAATAGTGATTATTATGCCGGACTATTTGCAAAGAAGGTTATTAATTACTAGTTGCCCATTTGCAATGTACTGTTTGAAAGAACATACACCATCTAGTTTTGTTACAATTGTTTGATTTTATATATTACGCCAACAAAGGATGAAAGCCCTGTGCTTATAGAGCTCATAAATGCAAAGATAAAGGAACCAAAATATAGATTAGAGGTCATTTATGAGATGTCTTTTGATGAATTAAGAATTATTCTTGAATGATTTTGAGCCTTTTCTTTTATAACTTTGCATTGCATATTGATTATGTATAGCTTATCATATCAGATAAATGTAGTCATACAACATGGCTTCATTCCAACAACTGATTATGTATAAGCAATACATGCTAGTGGAAATCTGCAAGTCATAAACTTTTATAAACAAACTTGTAGTTCTCTTTATAGTTCAATAGTATTATTTTAAAAGCATGGCACTTTGAGTGAAAAATTCTCAAATTTCCTTCTAAAGATTTTTATGGTTTTTCGCTTTATATCAATGTGTTGTTTATCTATCATTATTATTAAAGTCTAAGTTCATGTATAGGTTTCTTATTTATATTGCATCAGAGATACTAATCGAAAAATGGTGATGGCTTTTGTTGATGGTGCACAGAGGATGTTAGGTGTTTAAAATGCCACATGCTATGTAAATACCTTTTCTATAAGGAAATCTTAACTGGTCTATAACTTCACAACATATCATAAATAGTAGTGTGTTGAATCATTTAAGCATTCCCATTCCTTGTTTCACCAATTTTAAGATCACTGTGGTTGAACTCAAAGATGTGCCAAGTGTTACTGAGCTTCTTGGTTTATTTTAAAGTTAAACTAACACTATGGCTAGCTAAAAGTAGTCTTAATAACTTTAACTTTTAAAAAAATAATAAAAAAAGGGGGAAAAAAGGGGAAAAAACCATTAAACCTTTATTAATTTGATCTATATTTTATTTTTGAGTGTCAATAGTAGATTGGAGCTTTCAAAATGGGCTTTTTTTTAATATTACATATTATTTTTTTAATTACCAAAATAGGTATTTTTTAAAATAATTAGATATTTAAGTAAAACGGTAAGCTAGCTACCATTTTACTTAAATATTAGTGGAATTTGCATGAAAAACGGTAACCATGGTACCGTATTACAAGAAACGACCAGAAGCATGAATAGTTTGACACCAAAGAGATCAAAGAATATTCTTTCATTTAGATCTCCTCCATCATCCATGGAGATCATGACAATGTCAAAGCCAAACCAAGGTGGTGAAGTCTTCCATTTTAGCCACCTTCAACACCCTCTGGTTCCATTGAACTTGCCTTATCTCTTCACCTGCATGGGTTGCAAGGAGTATGGTGCAGGGTTGAGGTTTAGGTGCCAAACTTGTGACTTTAAACTCCATGACTTTTGTGCTCTTGCTCCTTCTCTCATTGCTCATCTTTTCCACATGAAACACCACCAGCTCATCTTCTTCACAAAACCAGGTATATATATACACGTCAAACTGCACGCACCAACTTAATTATCACATTGATATACATGTAGGTGGTTTTTTAAGATCAAAATGTGACATATGTTGCAAAGCAATGATAGGATATGCCTTCCATTGCACAACTTGTGGTTTTGCCATGCACCCATGTTGTGCCACCATGCATGGAGAGATGAACCTCCCAGTCCATGAGCAAAGCAATTCAAAAATAAAAATAAAAAAATTTGAAAACGGTACCATGGTTACCATTTTCCATTCAAAAGCAAGGAAACGGTAACATGGTTACCGTTTTCCACTTATATTTAAGTAAAATGGTAGTTAGCCTACCATTTTGAATAAATATGTAATTATTATAGAAAATACCTATTCTGGTAATTAAAAAAATAATATGTAATATTAAAAAAAAAGCCTCCAAAATGTCTATTTTCAAGTAACATTTGTGCAGCAGATTAGACACTACAAGAAAAACTACTTTTTGCTAAGACTAGTTACCATCTCAAAAAGCTAAATGAAATCATAAAATATTTTTTGTGACACCATATGGTTGTCGCATGTAATCATATCTGCTTCCATTGCAAAAGATAGTTTTTACAACCAGTAGTCACAAAACATAGTTATTATGACATAAAAATGTCATTGCAAAAAATTAAATATCTAGTCACAAAAACATTAATAATGTGATAGATTAAGGCGACAAAATATTTTTTGCAACGGCAATTAGTAGTTGCAATTGATGTTATTTGCAATGACATATCCTTTGTCGCAAAAGGTATTATTTGCTACAAAGAGTAAGTCGTCCCAACAGATTATTATTTGAGATCAACTATTATCCGTCACAAATGAATATTTTGTACGACTAGCTTTGGATCGTCGTAAATGAGTGTTATTTACGATCTTTGGGCAATGGTCGCAAATGTATATTTTTGGCATGAATTGGGGGGCCATCACAAATGAATATTATTTGCAATCAAATCGCCACAAATACTTTATGAAAATTTGGGTAGCATATATCTCATTGATTAAGCTCCTATATTACAATATAATTTAAATTATATAAAGACAAGCTTACACATAACGAACTCATTTACCACAACATTGACTCAATTTAGCATATGAACCCAATAGTAGGTTAACATTAATTCATAACTAATAAAATTAAATGTTATAGACTTCTACAAAACATGCATTGACACAATAAAAGTTCAAAACATGAAACTAAATAAGCTGTACGAAATTAAGTATTATAGACTTTTATAAAACATTAATGACTCGATACAAGTTTGAAAAATGAAATTCAATAAAAGTTGAAAACATTCAAAACATTTAAATCTTCGATCATCATCATCGTCATCTTCACCACCATCTTCATTTTCATTGTCATCATCATTTTTTTTTTTGAATCTTCTTTCAAACTATTCTCATTGTCATCCTTTTCATTAGCATTTTCATGAAGGCATCTCTGATATTTTTCTTGAGAATTAGCTATCACATCTCTAAGATCACTATTACTTCCCAATACCCAAAAATATTAAATGAAAATAATTTAGAAATCAATTCAACACTATTAATAAGAAAAATGTGCAAGCAAAAGATGCACATATATAGATTAGCTACGGGTATTAAATAATATTAGTGATGAGATAGTTAATTATAGGTTTTTGGATATATTATAAGCATAATAATATTAAAGGAAAACTGAATAAGTTGACATAAATCAAAATGGCATTAAGACAATGGGAATATAACATTTGAGATGCAATAGTTATTTAATAGTACTTAATGTTAATCATTATCAATAATCACATTCCTAATATATTCAAGGAAAAAGAATGGGAGTTCAAAAATTGAAGTAACATAAAGACAAACTTTATGCTAACAATAATCTAAATATCATATAAACATGATAATTAAAAATATTAAATAATATTACCACACCTGAGTAGCTAATTGTATATTAGATAATCACAAACTTCTTAACATTGCTTGAACCATAATGGGTACTTGTTGTAAATTATCAATAGTAGACTCCATTTACTTGAAACGGTCTCCCACCCCCTATTCTTTTTCCTTCCTCTTTTGAATTTCTTTGCATTTTTGCTACATATTTGAGAGGAACCACTACCATACATACTTTTTCCTTGAATACATGTACCTAATCCAAGTATGCGACCATAGTTAGGTTTCCCTGTAATATCGTGATATATTTCCCATTAATTTGCCATTGAACCCTCAAATGTTGTAGTTAACCTAATATTATCCATTTGATCCTAACATTGGAAAAATAATTATAAAAATTCATTATTATAGTAAGAGTTAAATGATAACAAAAAAGCATTTATACCCATAAGTCTTTGGATTTCTCAATAGCCCAAGTTTCTCCATCCTTTTTAGTGTGGAATTTTTTAAAGCAATCAATTGGATCTAGTCTGAACTTGTCTCTTTAACATGAGGTAATTTAAAAGAAATGCTCGATTTAAAAGACATAAAATATGTATTCATAAAAAAAATATTAAATATTTAGACACAAATATTAGTTACTATGTCACACCTATACTTAGGCATCGAAACTCAGCCAGTAATATGAATGTTTTGAGATTGTAATCGATTAACTTTATTTTTATCACTTCTATGCTGCATAGATACTAATAATATAAGATTTTTCTCTTACTCTTAATAGAATGAAAAACCCAAAACAATATATATTAAACCTGCCAATTATCTCCCATCCATTTGTCTACCATTTTTTTCCACACATAAGTAAGAATAAAAGGAGGTGGGTGTTTCTAACGATCATCTCGGGTTTCATGCTTCTTGAAAATTAGTTACCTTATATGCAACATCTAATCAAAATGTTAGCACTTTACTGAATCCTCAAATACTTTTTTCACTTCTTTTTCATGTTAATCATGTGAAAAACCCATGGCCAAATATTGAGCAAAAAGAGTATCTAGCATTGATTTTGGATATTGACAATAAGATATTCATGGCTAGATAATTTTTTTATGGAAGACAACATGTATTTCACTAATGATTTTTGGTGTTGTAATCCTATGCATTCGTGGCAAAATAATACCATAAATTAATATGTTCAAATGATAGAAGTAAGTTACAAAATCATTACAAGATATTTTAAAAATCCTAGAAAATAATTTAGGCTAACAAAACATTGAATCAACAATTTATACATGAGTTGCTATAGGATAGTATAATTTTACCTGCCATCATATATCTCAACTTCAATTCTTTTTCTTGATTTGACACCTTCAGCTTTTCTTCTCACGTTTACTTTATCAATTGATCCATCAATGAATTTAAAAATATTTATAGTGTTCAATACATAAAATATATAAATTAAAAATATTATTTCATTACCTTTTCTATGTCTTTTACTTGGAGGTGCTGAAGAACAACATATTTCATTTGATGATCTGACAGATGATGGTAATACTGACGGCAATGAATGATCAAGATTAATTTTAACATCTTGATCATCTACTTGGTTTG
Organism: Dioscorea cayenensis subsp. rotundata; assembly: GCF_009730915.1. Taxonomy (NCBI): domain Eukaryota; kingdom Viridiplantae; phylum Streptophyta; class Magnoliopsida; order Dioscoreales; family Dioscoreaceae; genus Dioscorea; species Dioscorea cayenensis. The sequence continues at coordinate 14,954,588 of NC_052486.1, read as the reverse complement.
GCATTTGATTAGTTTGTGTTTTTGAATTTGCATCATTTCTAACTTGTGCTTTCTTTCCTTGTCATTTTTAATATAATCCTTGTAATTGAAAACAATGTTGTCTATCCTCTAATAAAAAAAAACAAATATTAATGATTAATACAAACATGAAACTAAAGAATAAAAGAGAATAACATAAATGACAATTAAGAAACTATACTAATTAATGCTAATATAACACGATCAAAATCAAAGTAATAAATATAAAATAGGTAATGAGACTCACCAAAATGAAGAATGTTAAAAAATAATAACGATTAATATGAAAATCTTCAATTATACCACTATCATAACTTCAACTTCTTGCTTGTTTCGATCTATATCTTCAAAATCATCTAGGGGTTGTGATCCATGGAAGTCATGAACAACATATTCTTCTTGATAAAGTTTCTTCATTTTTTGGCATTTCATAAAGATTTCTTAATTTTATCTCAATAATAGTAGTCCATGTCAATCCTTTAATATAGTAAACATAAGTTATCGTGCCATGTTGACATTAACAATCCCATAATGATCCTTTTTATAACCAATACCTTCCCGAGAAGTTTAATATCAATCACATGTAAACAATGAAACTTTATTCCCTAGTGCATAACAAAGTTCAATGATACCAATATTACTCCATAATATTGGTATAATTTAGATAACCATGTCATCATTGTCACTATCATCATCCTTATGAAGATGTTTAGCAGGTGGTTTTAGAATAACAACTACCATGAGAGAATCTAAAAACAATAACATGTCAAAAGAAACACAATGACATGAATTTGAATAGCATAAAAGCCTAGAAAAGAAAGAAAATTTAAGGGAAAAATCACAATTGCATAAACATGAATAAAAAAGCATGCATCCAGATCAAAGATAATTGGGAAAGTGGAATTTTTTTAAGCTATAAGGCTTCATTAGATGAAGAAACATAGTATATAAAGCCTAGAAGAAAAGGAAAGAAAAGGGAAGAGGATTGGGAAAAACTTCATCCCAAATGCAGCACCCTACCACAAAGACACACAATAGTTACTTTAGTCTTTTTATACACACATACACGTGTATTTATATTTGATGTGTATCACCACTCCTACAAGTGATAATTTATTTTCTCTTAAGTGAAGGTTGAGAGTTCTACTCTCTTCTAACATAATGGTTGAGTATTTGTGATTTATCTATATTTATCTCATATAAATATCATTAGGCACTTCATGGATTTCTTTTCTCTAATCATGTTACATCAACATTAAATAAAATTTCCCATACTAATATTATCAAATAACACTTATTAATTTTGAAAACCTTAGAAAAGCATATGATTTTTAAAAAATTACTAACATTCCATTAAAGAAAATACTTTGGTTAAATTAGAGCCGTTCAAAGAAGTTTGGTAGATTCCTCAACAAAAAAATCTCCAGGAATTCTTGAGTGCAAGAGAATTATTAATTCTAGTAAATTAGGCATTCTTGAGCTATCTTAGGTTTTACAATTGTGTTCAATACTTGTTTTGTTATCTTCCTTAAGATCTTGAATCACAAGTCATGTATAGCATGCTCTTTTTATTTTTTATATTAATCAAGTTATTTAATTCAATTTGCTGACTAGTTTTCTCTTTGTGGAGCAATCACGAAGTTTTATGCGATTATTGCAAATGAGGATGTAGAGGATAAATATGTTAAGGAAGAAAGTGCAAATGGAAATCTAAGGCAAAACATGCTTGACAACAATACATCATCTAAAATCATCAGTTCGGGTTTGATTTTCTAATCACTTTGTCATTAATATTCACTTCCTTCCCTATAAAAAAAACTATATATATCTTATAGATTTGAAATTTTAATATTCACTTCCTTGCCTAAAAAGATAATACCTGAAGGTCCCCTCTTCTTAACACGAGACTCAATCAACTCTGTTCATGAGAAGCTCTATAAAAAGAGTTATTAAGGTCCTTGAAAGATAAGTAAAAAAATCAAGAATAGAGCTAAAATTGAACTTCAAAGAAACACATATAAGTAAAATTTTTTTTTCTAAGATTTTTGAAAAAAACAAGAATGAAATCTCTTGTTCTAGCTCTTCAACACCAAATTCCTTGACTGGAATTACAAATAGATGTACCAATTAGATAACTAGAACTTATATAAATTACATACGAAAGATAC